>NC_092341.1:327547500-327867500 GCF_046630445.1 Rutidosis leptorrhynchoides
TCACCTTGAAGTCTTGATGGATGCCAAACCAAAATCCGCAATCGCCGATGGAATGTACTTATTCCATTTATCACAAATACAAATAACACAATTAGGGTGGATATACAAATTAACCCAAATTGACAACTAGTGCAATTTCGACCCAAATGCACTTCCAAGCACAAACCGCGCCCAAACTAACCAATAATCACTAACACAAGTGAAAATGGTTCTAATATGCCAATCAAACCCAATCATAGGTGTTAAACACCTATCTTGCCCAAAATGACACTTAAACCCTAATTTGACCCATAAGAAGTCAATATCACGCCATTAGCAAGTTTTGACACCAAAACATATTTAACTCGGTTCCATGCCTCAACTCAATCCATTTTAAGTTTATAAACCTTATTACCTCGACAATTGAGTCATAATCATCAACAAACCCTAATTTTGACTCTAGTCAAAATTAGTCAACCACAAGAACCCTAATGGTCTCCAAAACATCAATAATCACTAACACTAGTGATTATACACCATTTACAAGTCTTAAACATAGTTAAATCATTAACCAATCCAAAACCCGCCAAATATCAAAATAGCAAGTTTCCATAAACCCTCTTCATCAACTAAATGGGTTTTACAACAAATCAAACTCAAACCCTAATTTGAATATCAAAATCAAACAATGAAATTCGGAGTTACAACTTACCAATACCACCAAAATGATGCCGTTGACGAGTAGAACAACTTTAATACTTGAGACTTGACCCGAATCAAACTTCTTCTACTCCAAATGGAGCTTTCTCTCACTTAGAATGGGTTTCTCACTCTAGGGTTTGATGAGAGTGTTTGATGAGTGAAATGTGATCCACAATGATCAATGGATCAGTTTTGATGACCCCAAACTGACCCCAAGTGAAAAGACTAAAGTACCCCTCATTTAAAACCTTTAAAAATGCTGAAAATTGCATCAGACGCAATCGGAGCGCCGCTCCATAAGGTGGAGTGCCGCTCCAACCTTCAGGTCAGTTTTCAGTAACTTGTTTTGGCCATAACTTTTTGACCGTAGCTCCGTTTTTGATGAATCAAATATCGTTGGAAACGTAATAAGATTTTCTTTCCAATGGTAAGGCTTTGAAACATCAACACTGTAACGACCGCACTTTTTCGATCATACTATATTTATAAGATTAATATTTACATAAATTAAACCTTACCAACATGATAAGCAATCCAAATTGTCGAGACTTATATTTCCGAAAAGAGTTTTACACAACGTTTGACCGTCTAGTTTGACCGATGATATCACGAACTATACAATATATGATAATTATACGTTTGTGTATATATATGTATATATACATATTTAACATGATTAATGAATGTTTTAATATCTCATTTTGTATTAATAACAACAAGTTATATGTGTATTTTGAAACTACTAACTTAAGTTTTCAAAACGATAACAATACGTAACGTTATTTGACTTAAATACTTAAGACTATAATGTTTATACATATATTGTATAAGTAATGTATTTAATCACTTTTAAGAACTTAAATACATAAAATCATATAAGTGTATTCACAAAAGATAGCTATATTTGAATCCTCATTCCATTTTTCACAAAATTTCTATACGTATATCTAGTGTATAAGTACTCGTATCATACCTAGCTTCTATACGTATTTACTAATAGTAAATACATATCAAATCACCACCTAACCAACCCTTGTTACTGCCCTTGGAGCTAGGTAATTAGATTTTGGAAGCAAGCATGACAAATACACAAAAATACAACATGGGAATTTTGTCCATGTCTCCCATGGAACACGTTTTTGAGGTGTATATATGCACCATCATTTTGATTCATTTACTACTTCAATCTCTTAGCTAAAACACACACTCTTTCTTACTCTCTAAACTCCATAACAACCCAGCAAAATTCCATAAAGATCTAGCTTCAAAAACCATACTAAAACACCATAAGAAAACCATACAAAAACATTTCAAGAAAACCCTCCAAGAACACCAACTTACTTCCAATCTTTCATCCACTTCCAACACCCTTTTGATTCTAGCTTCTTACTTCTCTCTTACAGCAACTTCATCCAAGGAACTTGAGGTAGAATCTATGTTCATAACCTTATTCGATTCATATATATATAGCTATCATATTTTGTGGTATACAAGTTTAACAACAAGAACATAGTTTGAATGTTTTCAAACTTGTTTGCAAACTAAATAGATCCTTCTAACTTAACTTTTAAAATACTTCAAGACCTGTAATATAACTTATGTATATGCTAATTTAACAAGGTAAAACTTGGTTTTTCAAAGTATAAGTATTTTTAGAAAAATGGTCATTAAATGATTTTGTTGTAACAAAAATGTTTAACTTCATATGTTTCACTAATGTTTCACTTATGCCGTATGATTTTGAATACAAACTAAGGTATTTACAGTTCATAGTCTTAAAGAGGGACTCGATCCAAGGAGATGGCAAGTTGAATCAACGAAAACGGACTTGTAACGAAGAAACTATGACCGAAACAAAATTGGTTATCCAAGACTTAAATGACTTCGGGATTCATTGGAAAAATTTACATAAAATCACATACTTCTAAGATAACATGATATTTTATATATATGTACTTACAATTCAATTTTATATGGTTCAGGATCACCCGTAAACAACACGAGAAGATTAATCATAAGATCCCATGATTGTACGCAACACGTCATTTGACAACACCGGTACTTTATGTACGCAACACGTCATTTAACAACACCGGTACCATGGGTCAAGATTAATCTCGACCAATACATATACGATGGGGTTTTATTTATTTCGTTGGGGGTTTTATTTATTGCGGGTATATTAAACATCTAAAAAAAAATGAACCATTAAAATTGAATTGCTAACCTCGGACAGCTAACTTCGGACTAAGGAAATATTCAAAGTATTAAAAGTATAACAAGTATATATTTATAACGTTTGTTTAAAAATGAAAACATATTGATATATTATATATGGATAGGTTCGTGATATCAACCGGAAGACCGAGTCAAAATATATATATCATCAAGACAAGAGTGAGTATATAGTCCCACTTTTAAACTCTAAATATTTCGGGATGAGAATACATGTATTTTATGTTTTACGTTATGGACACAAGTAACTGAAAAATATATTCTACGTTGAGTTGTACCACTGGCATACTTCCCTGTAGCTTGGTAACTGTTATTTACAGCGGTATTGTAAACGCGAATCCTGTTGATAGATCTATCGGGCCTGACAACCCCAACCGGACTGGACGACCAGTATTCAACGGTTGCACAGTACTTCGTTTTGTGACTACACTTGGTACGGTGTAGTAAGATTTCATATTAAAGGGAATATGCGACGTGAAAATGTTAAGTATGGTTACCAAGTGCTCAACCACTTAGAACATTTTTATTAAACTGTTTATATACGAAATCTTGTGGTCTATATATATATTGCTGCCGGCACTAAACCTATATCTCACCAACTTTATGTTGACCTTTTAAAACATGTCTATTCTCAGGTGATTTCTAAAGCTTCCGCTGCATTATGTTGAATCTAAGCAGGATCATGCGTACTCATATTTGTGTCAAAAATAAAACTGCATATCCGAGGACGTGTGTTGTAAAATATGCTAGAAATCGTGTTGTTATCATTATGTGTAAAGTTTGTAAGTCGAAGATTATCGCTAAACGATAATCATCTTTTTATTGTCTAAAGTTTGTAACAAAAATAATGGTTATGGTTTGTAATGTATAATATATGCAGTTTCTCTTTTAAAAATGTCGCATATAGAGGTCAATACCTCGCAATGAAATCATACGTTATCTAACACGTTCTTATGGTTAAGGACGGGTTATGACATGTGGTATCAGAGCGTTGGTCTTAGCGAACCAGGTCTGCATTAGTGTGTCTAACCGAGAAGCCGTTAGGATACATTAGTAAGTCTGGACTTTGACCGGGTCTGATTTAAAAAAAAAAAAAAAACCATTGCTTATCACTGTTGGTTAAAATTTATATGTAAATATTATATAAGTACTAATGGGTTAGTTGTTGTGTGATAGATGTCGAGCTCAAAAATTGTTATCACAATCAACGACTCCGAATCAGAATCTTCAGATGGCGTACCAGTCATTAACCTGTCCGATGACGAAAATGATATCCTTGGGGAAGACTCACAAATTCCGGATGAACCAACTATAGAAATATCGGAAAGTGAACCCGAGGAGGAAAGTGAACCCGAGGAGGAAAGTGAACCCGAGGAGGAAAGTGAACCCGAGGAGGAAAGTGAACCCGAGGAGGAAAGTGAACCCGAGGAAGAAATACAGGAAATTACAAAAGACGAGTTCGAACTAGGAAAGAAACGAAAGGCTAATGAATTAGAAAATCCAAATCCCGAGTTTAATGAGAATGATGTGGCACCAATTCCACTCAACACTACCACCCCTATCCCCGCTATTCCTATTCATTCTGTCCCGGCATCCAGTTCTTCAGTCCCACAGCCAAAATATAGGCAGACAGTTAGGATAAGCGTTAAGCAAATCTTTGTGTCTAAACGTCCTAGAAAATAGATCAAACGATGCGCTGCTGTGTCAAACCATGGAACCGAATAATGTTTTGTATAATATTAATAGTGTGGTTTGCTTAATGTTCGATGTAAGATAAGCATATGTAAAATATTGAAGTATGAAATGCAATAATTTTCCATGGTTAAGTATTATTTAGATTGTAGTAATTGATTCTGTACTAAGCTATTAAGTATGAACATTAACGGGTAGGTACTACCCAAGATATAATTATAAAACGCTAATAAGAAGAAAAGGCTTTTATAATAATACCTAGTTCATATTATTAATAAGCTATAATGTACTATAAATACACACTACATCTATAATAATCCATGTGAATAATTATTTTCTTTCATTAGGAAATGGCGCGATTGAATCGAATGACGGAACAAGAACTCGAGGAACTCATCAACCAGCGAGTGAACGACAGAATGTTATGGGTTGAGGCTGCAAGAGCTGCTGCAGTTAATCCAAATCCTCGTGTAGGATGCTCCTACAAGACGTTCCAAGCTTGCAAGCCATCATCATTCAGTGGAACGGAAGGACCTATCGGTTTAACCCGATGGATAGAAAAGATGGAGACGGTGTTCAAAATCAGCGGTTGTGATGAAAAAGACATGACCAAGTTTGCATCGTGCACTTTACAAGATAGTGCACTCACATGGTGGAAGAATTATGTGAAGGCGGTAGGAGGAGATGTAGCTTATGATACTCCATGGGAAGAATTCAAAGCAATGATAATCACCGAGTATTGTCCAAGGAATGAGGTTATTAAGTTAGAAGATGAGTTACGAAGTTTGAAGGTGGTTGGTACTGAAATCACCAACTACAATCAGCGATTCATGGAATTAGTTTTGCTATGTCCTGAATTGGTTCCAACCGAAGAACGGAAGATTGAAATGTACAAAGCTGGTTTGCCCAAAAAGGTCAAGGCAAATGTTACAGCATCGAAACCTAAGACAATTCATGAAGCTATAACCATGGCAAACGAGCTAATGGATCAGGTCATCATGGATAAGAAAGTATCCAATACTGATGTGAAGGTATCAGGTAACAAAAGAAAGTGGAATGGAAATTATGATCGAGGTAACCAACAACAATCTTTTAAGAAACAAGAAAACACGCAAGGTGCGGGTAGTGGTTTAAGCTTTGGTTATAAAGGACAAAATCCTTTATGCAACCGTTGCCACAAACATCACTTTGGTTACTGTAGTGTGTTATGCACCAAGTGTAATCGACAAGGTCATCTTGCGGAAGATTGTAAGGCTCTCGTTACAAATGGCAACAAGACTCCTGCCACCAACGCAAATAGAACTGCTTTGGCTACCATTACTTGTTTTGGTTGTGGAAAACAAGGTCACTATAAGAGTCAGTGCCCGAATCAGAATGGCGGACCTGCACGTGGAAGAGCGTTTGTTATTAATGCTAGAGAGGCACGAGAAGACCCGGAGCTTGTTACGGGTACGTTTACCATTAATAACTTATCAGCATCTATTTTATTTGATACTGGCGCCGATAGAAGCTACGTGTGTATAAATTTTTACACTAAATTGAATTGTTCATCACTACCTCTGGATGCTAAGTACTTGATTGAGTTAGCTAATGGTAAACTAATTAAAGCCGATAAAATTTGTCGTGATTGTGAAATAAATCTAGCCGGAGAAACGTTTAAAATCGACTTAATACCCGTAGAATTAGGAGGTTTTGATGTAATAGTCGGCATGGACTGGATGTCCAAAATAGGAGCGGAAGTTGTTTGTGCTAAGAAGGCAATTCGTATTCCTGGTAAGGATAAAATACCGGTGATGATTTATGGAGAGAAGGGTAATTCAAAGCTAAAACTCATTAGCTGTTTTAAAGCCAAGAAGTGTTTAGAAAAGGGATGTTACGCTATTTTAGCACATGTTAATAAAGTCGAAAAGAAAGAAAAGTGCATCAACGACGTGCCTGTGGCAAGAGATTTTCCTGAAGTTTTTCCGGAAGAATTGCCGGGATTACCTCCATTTAGATCGGTAGAATTTCAAATAGATTTAGTACCAGGAGCTGCACCAGTGGCTCGTGCGCCATATAGACTTGCACCGTCCGAGTTAAAAGAACTTCAAAGTCAGTTAAAAGAATTACTGGATCGTGGATTCATACGACCAAGTACTTCACCGTGGGGAGCTCCAATTTTGTTTGTTAAGAAGAAAGATGGATCTTTTAGGATGTGTATAGACTATCGTGAATTAAATAAGTTAACTATCAAGAATCGGTATCCACTACCGAGAATTGATGACTTATTTGATCAATTGCAAGGATCATGTGTTTATTCAAAAATCGACTTAAGATCGGGCTATCATCAACTACGCGTCAAAGAAGAGGACATTCCGAAAACTGCTTTTCGGACACGTTATGGTCATTACGAATTTTTGGTTATGCCGTTTGGATTGACGAATGCGCCAGCTGTATTCATGGACCTCATGAATCGAGTTTGTAGTCCGTATTTAGATAAGTTTGTTATCGTTTTCATTGATGATATTCTTATCTATTCCAAGAGTGAGCAAGAGCATGAAGAGCATTTAAGGTTGATACTGGAATTGTTGAGAAAAGAACAACTTTATGCTAAATTTTCTAAGTGTGCTTTCTGGTTGAAAGAAGTGCAATTTCTTGGTCACGTTGTTAATAGCGAAGGAATTCAGGTTGATCCAGCAAAAACTGAAGCTATTGAAAAATGGGAGACTCCTAAGACACCAACGCAGATACGCCAATTTTTGGGTTTAGCCGGTTATTATAGAAGGTTTATTCAAGATTTTTCCCGAATAGCTAAGCCGTTGACAGCATTAACGCAAAAAGGGAAGAAATACGAATGGACCTCGGAGCAGGAGAACGCATTTCAATTACTGAAGAAGAAGTTAACTACGGCGCCTATTTTATCGTTACCAGAAGGGAACGATGATTTTGAAATATATTGTGACGCTTCGCGACAAGGTTTTGGTTGTGTTCTTATGCAACGAAAGAAAGTAATTGCATTTGCATCCCGACAATTAAAGATTCACGAGCGGAATTATACGACGCATGATCTAGAATTGGGAGCAGTCGTGTTTGCATTGAAGATGTGGAGACACTACTTGTATGGGGTTAAATTCACTGTGTTTACTGATCATAAAAGCCTTCAACATATTTTCGATCAAAAACAATTGAACATGAGGCAACGTAGGTGGGTCGAGTTAATAAATGACTATGATTGTGAAATTCGTTATCATCCCGGGAAAGCGAACGTGGTGGCCGACGCTCTAAGCAGAAAGGAACGAGAACCAATTCGAGTACGAGCGATGAACATAAAAATTCGCATGAATCTCAACTCACAAATCAAAGAAGTTCAACGAGAAGCACTTACTAAAGAAAATATAGGAAATGAAATAATGAAGAAGTATGAGAAGCAACTCGTTATGCGGGAAGATGGAATTCGATATTTTGCAAATCGTATTTGGGTACCGAAGTTGGGTGGATTAAGGAAGTTGATATTGAACGAGGCACATAAGACAAGATATTCGATACATCCTGGAGTTGGAAAGATGTACCAAGATCTTAAGACGCATTATTGGTGGCCTAATTTAAAAACAGACGTTGCAACATACGTTGGGGAGTGTTTAACTTGTTCCAAGGTTAAAGCAGAACACCAGAAGCCGTCAGGGTTACTTCAACAACCAGAAATTCTAGAATGGAAATGGGACGGTATTACCATGGATTTCATCACGAAGTTACCAAAGACTGCCTGGGGATACGACACCATTTGGGTGATTGTTGATCGTCTCACCAAGTCTGCACATTTCTTGCCTATAAAGGAAACAGATAGAATGGAGAAACTATTACGATTGTATATAAAGGAAGTTGTTTCAAGGCATGGAATACCTATTTCCATTATATCCGATCGTGATAGTAGATTTACCTCAAAGTTTTGGCAATCACTACAGGAGGCACTAGGAACTCGTTTGGATATGAGTACCGCATATCATCCACAAACCGATGGACAGAGTGAAAGAACGATTCAGACTCTCGAAGACATGCTCAGGGCATGTGTGATCGATTTTGGAAACAGATGGGATAAATATCTACCGTTAGCAGAATTCTCGTATAATAATAGTTATCATGCGAGCATTGGAGCTGCGCCATTCGAAGCATTGTACGGAAGGAAGTGTAGATCTCCTATCTGTTGGAATGAAGTAGGAGATCGACATTTAACTGGTCCCGAGATCATACATGAAACGACTGAGAAGATAGTGCAAATCAAGGAGAGATTGAAAACAGCCCGTAGTCGCCAAAAGAGCTACGCCGATGTCCGAAGGAAACCATTAGAGTTTCAGGTCGGGGACATGGTTATGCTAAAGGTGTCACCTTGGAAAGGTGTAATACGTTTCGGCAAAAGGGGTAAACTGAACCCAAGGTACGTAGGCCCGTTTAAGATCATCGAACGCATTGGACCGGTAGCTTATCGACTCGAGTTACCACAACAACTCGCCGGAGTACATAATACCTTTCACGTCTCAAACCTTAAGAAGTGTCTTGCAAAGGAAGACCTCACCATTCCTCTTGAAGAAATTCATGTCGACGAGAAACTACAATTCGTCGAAGAACCAATCGAAATCATGGACCGTGAAGTTAAACAGCTCAAACAGAGTAATATACCGATTGTTAAGGTTCGTTGGAATGCTAGAAGAGGTCCCGAGTTTACTTGGGAACGAGAGGATCAGATGAAACGAAAGTATCCGCATTTGTTTCTCGATGACGCAAAATAGGTACAATTTTAAAATTTCGGGACGAAATTTATTTAACGGGGAGGTAATGTAACGACCGCACTTTTTCGATCATACTATATTTATAAGATTAATATTTACATAAATTAAACCTTACCAACATGATAAGCAATCCAAATTGTCGAGACTTATATTTCCGAAAAGAGTTTTACACAACGTTTGACCGTCTAGTTTGACCGATGATATCACGAACTATACAATATATGATAATTATACGTTTGTGTATATATATGTATATATACATATTTAACATGATTAATGAATGTTTTAATATCTCATTTTGTATTAATAACAACAAGTTATATGTGTATTTTGAAACTACTAACTTAAGTTTTCAAAACGATAACAATACGTAACGTTATTTGACTTAAATACTTAAGACTATAATGTTTATACATATATTGTATAAGTAATGTATTTAATCACTTTTAAGAACTTAAATACATAAAATCATATAAGTGTATTCACAAAAGATAGCTATATTTGAATCCTCATTCCATTTTTCACAAAATTTCTATACGTATATCTAGTGTATAAGTACTCGTATCATACCTAGCTTCTATACGTATTTACTAATAGTAAATACATATCAAATCACCACCTAACCAACCCTTGTTACTGCCCTTGGAGCTAGGTAATTAGATTTTGGAAGCAAGCATGACAAATACACAAAAATACAACATGGGAATTTTGTCCATGTCTCCCATGGAACACGTTTTTGAGGTGTATATATGCACCATCATTTTGATTCATTTACTACTTCAATCTCTTAGCTAAAACACACACTCTTTCTTACTCTCTAAACTCCATAACAACCCAGCAAAATTCCATAAAGATCTAGCTTCAAAAACCATACTAAAACACCATAAGAAAACCATACAAAAACATTTCAAGAAAACCCTCCAAGAACACCAACTTACTTCCAATCTTTCATCCACTTCCAACACCCTTTTGATTCTAGCTTCTTACTTCTCTCTTACAGCAACTTCATCCAAGGAACTTGAGGTAGAATCTATGTTCATAACCTTATTCGATTCATATATATATAGCTATCATATTTTGTGGTATACAAGTTTAACAACAAGAACATAGTTTGAATGTTTTCAAACTTGTTTGCAAACTAAATAGATCCTTCTAACTTAACTTTTAAAATACTTCAAGACCTGTAATATAACTTATGTATATGCTAATTTAACAAGGTAAAACTTGGTTTTTCAAAGTATAAGTATTTTTAGAAAAATGGTCATTAAATGATTTTGTTGTAACAAAAATGTTTAACTTCATATGTTTCACTAATGTTTCACTTATGCCGTATGATTTTGAATACAAACTAAGGTATTTACAGTTCATAGTCTTAAAGAGGGACTCGATCCAAGGAGATGGCAAGTTGAATCAACGAAAACGGACTTGTAACGAAGAAACTATGACCGAAACAAAATTGGTTATCCAAGACTTAAATGACTTCGGGATTCATTGGAAAAATTTACATAAAATCACATACTTCTAAGATAACATGATATTTTATATATATGTACTTACAATTCAATTTTATATGGTTCAGGATCACCCGTAAACAACACGAGAAGATTAATCATAAGATCCCATGATTGTACGCAACACGTCATTTGACAACACCGGTACTTTATGTACGCAACACGTCATTTGACAACACCGGTACCATGGGTCAAGATTAATCTCGACCAATACATATACGATGGGGTTTTATTTATTTCGTTGGGGGTTTTATTTATTGCGGGTATATTAAACATCTAAAAAAAAATGAACCATTAAAATTGAATTGCTAACCTCGGACAGCTAACTTCGGACTAAGGAAATATTCAAAGTATTAAAAGTATAACAAGTATATATTTATAACGTTTGTTTAAAAATGAAAACATATTGATATATTATATATGGATAGGTTCGTGATATCAACCGGAAGACCGAGTCAAAATATATATATCATCAAGACAAGAGTGAGTATATAGTCCCACTTTTAAACTCTAAATATTTCGGGATGAGAATACATGTATTTTATGTTTTACGTTATGGACACAAGTAACTGAAAAATATATTCTACGTTGAGTTGTACCACTGGAATACTTCCCTGTAGCTTGGTAACTGTTATTTACAGCGGTATTGTAAACGCGAATCCTGTTGATAGATCTATCGGGCCTGACAACCCCAACCGGACTGGACGACCAGTATTCAACGGTTGCACAGTACTTCGTTTTGTGACTACACTTGGTACGGTGTAGTAAGATTTCATATTAAAGGGAATATGCGACGTGAAAATGTTAAGTATGGTTACCAAGTGCTCAACCACTTAGAACATTTTTATTAAACTGTTTATATACGAAATCTTGTGGTCTATATATATATTGCTGCCGGCACTAAACCTATATCTCACCAACTTTATGTTGACCTTTTAAAACATGTCTATTCTCAGGTGATTTCTAAAGCTTCCGCTGCATTATGTTGAATCTAAGCAGGATCATGCGTACTCATATTTGTGTCAAAAATAAAACTGCATATCCGAGGACGTGTGTTGTAAAATATGCTAGAAATCGTGTTGTTATCATTATGTGTAAAGTTTGTAAGTCGAAGATTATCGCTAAACGATAATCATCTTTTTATTGTCTAAAGTTTGTAACAAAAATAATGGTTATGGTTTGTAATGTATAATATATGCAGTTTCTCTTTTAAAAATGTCGCATATAGAGGTCAATACCTCGCAATGAAATCATACGTTATCTAACACGTTCTTATGGTTAAGGACGGGTTATGACAAACACAAACTTTATTTGGGGTTGAAAAGATGCGTACACACCTTGTCACTTCAGACAACGTCCAGTTTCCTTCGACGTTCGAGCAAGCAACATGTACGTGCTTTGTACACTTCATACACGCATCGTACACCATAAATACATTATGTACAATAAATATTTGGGTCTTACAACTCTCCCCCACTTAAACTCGATCACGTCATCGTGATCTTCTCCACTTAACCAATCCGGACCTACTCAACGGTCCTCAATCATAAGTCCCAATCCGAACTTTTCTAGACAAATCTTCCCAATGAATCCTCTTTAACAACTAAAATCGTCACCCGCGATTTATCAACACCACAATCCGAGCACTAAAACCTACTCAATTCCCCATATCGGGAAAAACTCAACCAATCTCGTACCAAGATATCAATTCCTTAGCATACCTTTACCAAGGACAACGCTAAAAGCGACCAAGTCTCAACCTAAAGTCAACAATCCGAATGTTGAAGACCGAACGACATGAATCCTTACGGATTACACTTACCACTAAACATCCTTTGTAGTGCGCAATACAACCAATACGCCACTATCCTAACATCATAAGCAATGGCTAAAACCAAAAGTGCCCAAAACGACTATGGCAACGCTAATCCTAAGGTGTACAAAATCGACTATTGTCACACCCGAAACAACATGTGAGCAAAACACGGCTATCGCATCACTAATCACACAACATGGTCCTCACGACCCCACCATCGGTGTATAAAATAACTGATAGATCACACAACACGAAGGTTGGCCGAAAACTATACGTGACCCACTTCCCAATCTCAACACCGGATGAAGTCAGTGGACCCCGTCAACGGTCATGCTTCACCGATATAACACTACACCCTTGGTGAAGTCAGCGGACCCCGAAGGTCATGCTTCACCAATATAACACTACTCCCATGATGAAGTCAGCGGACCCCGAAGGTCATGCTTCACCAATCAACAATCCCATGATGAAGTCAGCGAACCCCGATGGTCATGCTTCATCAATCAACGCCTTTTTGGCCTCGAACAACGAGTAGCGTAACATCGTGCTCTGCTACGCCATAGTGAATCCTAACGGATACCACTAACCATTCTCACAAACGAGCAAGAACCACCTATATCGAACATAGGCACAAAACAACAATTCCCCAAGAGAAATCCCGACACCCACATCCCTTAACCGAGGGATTTCACCTTGCTCGCCAAACACGTCCATTATCTCTCAACGAGGTTCACCACCTTACCACCTCGGTGATAATTCAAATCCAAAATCATAAGTACAATTTAACTGAAATTGTACTCTACCACAAATTGACCAACACTAGGTCCCGACACGATTTCCGGATCTAACAAAACATCATCCGAAATCTCACACTAAAACCTCCTCGTGCGGGAGTGTAACTCCCCCACTTGGAACTACGTTCCGTAACCGCATCTCGTGCAACCGTACAATGCTACCAAAGGTAGACTTTACCAACAATTGGGTTCACACGACCCATCACCATCTCTTGCTCCAACCTTGAGCATACCAAGGATCTTAACCTATCCTTAAACACTTCGAACGAAAAGTGTACCACCAATTACACAAACCATACCCTCGCAATCATCCAATTGCTTTAGTTTGTCAACTTCCACCTAGTCACTCATGTACCTAAGGGTTTCACTTCGGTACCCTAAGTACAATGTAACCACAACATAATCGGAGTCGAACACCACGCTAGTAGGTATAAAAGAGGCACCTAATGTCGCGTCACGTAGACTCCTTTACCAACATACATCGAGATCCAAAACACTCGATTTCAAGGGTTTCATCTCACCCGCCGAACCTCATGGTTCATCAACTTCATCACACAAGCGAACACGCGCTTAACAATCGAACACCAAAACCCATTTCCATGGCTTGGTAAAAACATTTCCCAAATACTAAGGAATGCTTGGTTGCACCAAGTCTTACGCCCTTCGCCCGATAATCAAACGTCACCATAGGGTACTTCCATTAGGAACGTCTCCCATAACAACAATATGCACAACACAAGGCATTTAATCAACTCAAATTCAAATGGCACATAATAAATAATCAAAGGACATATTTATTAAAACGAAACGTACCTTAACGTCTCCTTGCCGCACCCGTCCCCGCTAACTCGGGACATTCCGACTTACGATGTCCTTCTTCTTGGCAATTGAAGCACATCATGCCGTCACCCTTTGGCACCGGACATTCCCAAGACTTGTGACCCCTCACGCCATAATTGTAACACCTAGACGCACTAGAATCTGATATACCCGTCCGTGTACCACCCGTGCTCACGCTCGGACCCTTAGTCCTCTTACTTAGAGCACCATAAGAAACAACCCTTCTGTCACTTGAAGGTTCACCAACCTTCGATCGCGAATACTGAAATGTCCCGTTCTTATTGATTAAAAATGTTCCATATTAATTGATTTCGTTGTGAGGTTTTGACCTCTGTATGAGACGTTTTTCAAAGACTGCATTCATTTTAAAACAAACCATAACCTTTATTTCATCAATAAAGGTTTAAAAGCTTTACGTAGATTATCAAATAATGATAATCTAAAATATCCTGTTTACACACGACTATTACATAATGGTATACAATACAAATATGTTACAACGAAATAAGTTTCTTGAATGCAGTTTTTACACAATATCATACAAGCATAGACTCCAAATCTTGTCCTTATTTAAGTATGCGATAACGGAAGCTCTTAATAATCACCTGAGAATAAACATGCTTAAAACGTCAACAAAAAAATGTTGGTGAGTTATAGGTTTAACCTATATATATCAAATCGTAACAATAGACCACAAGATTTCATATTTCAATATACATCCCATACATATAGATAAAAATCATTCATATGGTGAACACCTGGTAACCGACATTAACAAGCTGCATATATAAGAATATCCCCATCATTCCGGGACACCCTTCGGATATGATATAAATTTCGAAGTACTAAAGCATCCGGTACTTTGGATGGGGTTTGTTAGGCCCAATAGATCTATCTTTAGGATTCGCGTCAATTAGGGTGTCTGTTCCCTAATTCTTAGATTACCAGACTTAATAAAAAGGGGCATATTCGATTTCGATAATTCAACCATAGAATGTAGTTTCACGTACTTGTGTCTATTTTGTAAATCATTTATAAAACCTGCATGTATTCTCATCCCAAAAATATTAGATTTTAAAAGTGGGACTATAACTCACTTTCACAGATTTTTACTTCGTCGGGAAGTAAGACTTGGCCACTGGTCGATTCACGAACCTATAACAAATATGTACATATATATCAAAGTATATTCAAAATATATTTACAACACTTTTAATACATTTTGATGTTTTAAGTTTATTAAGTCAGCTGTCCTCGTTAGTAACCTACAACTAGTTTTTCAACGTTAGATGTACAGAAAAAAATTGATATATATTATCTTGAATCAATCCACGACTCAGTGTATACATGTCTCAGGCTAGATCACAACTCAAAGTATATATATTTTTGGAATCAACCTCAACCATGTATAGCTAACTCCCACATTACTGCATATAGAGTGTCTATGGTTGTTCCAAATAATATATACACATGGGTCGATATGATATGTCAAAACATTTGCACACGTGTCTATGGTATCCCAAGATTACATAATATATTAGAATACATGTATAATACAATATAAGTTAGCTAGGATATGATTAATATAGATTTGTTACCAATTTTCACGTTGCTACAACAAGAAAAATTATCCAATCTTGTTTTACCCATAACTTCTTCATTTTAAATCCGTTTTGAGTGAATCAAATTGCTATGGTTTCATATTGAACTCTATTTTATGAATCTAAACAGAAAAAGTATAGGTTTATAGTTGGAAATATAAGTTACAAGTCGTTTTTGTAAAGGTAGTCATTTCAGTCGAAAGAACGACGTCTAGATGACCATTTTAGAAAACATACTTCCACTTTGAGTTTAATCATGATTTTTGGATATAGTTTCATGTTCATAAGAAAAATCATTTTCCCAGAAGAACAACTTTTAAATCAAAGTTTATCATAGTTTTTAATTAACTAACCCAAAACAGCCCGCGGTGTTACTACGACGGCGTAAATCCGGTTTTACGGTGTTTTTCGTGTTTCCAGGTTTTAAATCATTAAGTTAGCATATCATATAGATATAGAACATGTGTTTAGTTGATTTTAAAAGTCAAGTTAGAAGGATTAACTTTTGTTTGTGAACAAGTTTAGAATTAACTAAACTATGTTATAGTGATTACAAGTTTAAACCTTCGAATAAGATAGCTTTATATGTATGAATCGAATGATGTTATGAACATCATTACTACCTCAAGTTTTCTGGATAAAGCTAATGGAAATGAGAAAAATGGATCTAGCTTCAAAGGATCCTTGAATGGCTTGAAAGTTCTTGAAGTAGAATCATGACACGAAAACAGTTCAAGTAAGATTTTCACTCGAAATAAGATTGTTATAGTTATAGAAATTGAATCAAAGTTTGAATATGAGTATTACCTTGTATTAGAAAGATATCTTACTGTAAATAAGAAAGATTTCTTGAGGTTGGATGATCAATCTACAAGATTGGAAGTAAGCTAGCAAACTTGGAAGTATTCTTGATTTTATGAAACTAGAACTTGTAGAATTTATGAAGAACACTTAGAACTTGAAGATAGAACTTGAGAGAGATCAATTAGATGAAGAAAATTGAAGAATGAAAGTGTTTGTAGGTGTTTTTGGTCGTTGGTGTATGGATTAGATATAAAGGATATGTAATTTTGTTTTCATGTAAATAAGTCATGAATGATTACTCATATTTTTGTAATTTTATGAGATATTTCATGCTAGTTGCCAAATTATGGTTCCCAAATGTGTTAGGTGACTCACATGGGCTGCTAAGAGCTGATCATTGGAGTGTATATACCAATAGTACATACATCTAAAAGCTGTGTATTGTACGAGTACGAATATGGGTGCATACGAGTAGAATTGTTGATGAAACTGAACGAGGATGTAATTGTAAGCATTTTTGTTAAGTAGAAGTATTTTGATAAGTGTCTTGAAGTCTTTCAAAAGTGTATGAATACATATTAAAACACTACATGTATATACATTTTAACTGAGTCGTTAAGTCATCGTTAGTCGTTACATGTAAGTGTTGTTTTGAAACCTTTAGGTTAACGATCTTGTTAAATGTTGTTAACCCAATGTTTATAATATCAAATGAGATTTTAAATTATTATATTATCATGATATTATGATGTACGAATATCTCTTAAAATGATATATATACATTAAATGTCGTTACAACGATAATCGTTACATATATGTCTCGTTTCAAAATCATTAAGTTAGTAGTCTTTTTTTTACATATGTAGTTCATTATTAATATACTTAATGATATATTTACTTATCATAATATCATGTTAACTATATATATAACCATATATATGTCATCATATAGTTTTTACAAGTTTTAACGTTCGTGAATCACCAGTCAACTTGGGTGGTCAATTGTCTATATGAAACCTATTTCAATTAATCAAGTCTTAACAAGTTTGATTGCTTAATATGTTGTAAACACTTAATCATGTAAATAACAATTTCATTTAATATATATATAAACATGGAAAAGTTCGGGTCACTACAAATACTACTCGAAACCTCTAGCCGCGGCGAATAACTCCGCAAACGATTTCAGCTGAACTCTGCTAATCTTACTCTTCAAGTCATCATTCAAGGTTCGATAGAAATCTTGCATCAACAAATGATCATTCCCCAAATACTCCAGGAAAAAACGAGCCTTCGCCATAAAGGTCGTCTTGAGAGTATTCAAGTCCATAGAACCTTGTTGCAAATTTTGCAACTCATTACGCAACTCCCACAAATCAGTTGAAGTCCGGAACTCCTCAAAGAATTCCTCCTTAAATTCGTCCCACGATAAAGCCATAAACGTTTCGCCACCGACAAGATCAATCTTACCATCCAACCAATCCCTCGCCCTACCCCGCAACAAACTAGTAGCGAGTCTCGTCTTTTTCTCGGGAGGGCATTCAATAGTACGAAAACACCCTTCGACATCCGAGATCCATGTGGTGCTTACCAAAGGATCCGGTTTCCCATCATACATTGGGGGTTTAGTCCTCATGAAGCTCTTAAGACAACGCTCCATTTCACTACTACCCCGAAATTCAGAATACTTCCTATCCATTTCTTCTCGTAACGCACCCACTTGCTCCGCAACGGCGGCCGCAACTCTAGCGTTAAACTCCAAATCGTTCGTCTCGATCCCGTTTCCCGTCGCCATTCTAAGGAATGCAAATCGAGTAGATCACGAACGTATAAAACACACACACAATACCGTCCCATCTTGCTAAACACTCGTCGTACATTACTTATTAGACACGATTTGCACCCGTAATAAGGTTTGCAAGTCCATATTACGCACACACGCCGTATCAACTCGTTAGTACAACGACCGCCTCGCTCGATGATATAACAAACACAAACAAAATTCTACGCGATACAAACACACGCGAGAATTATTATCACATCACAATAATATATTAATAATATCCACATTACTAATATAAACGTTAGTCCACCTACAAACAAGGCACTAACTATAACCCATTCCGACTCGTAATCCTACAAGTCCCGCAACAATTAAGCACACACAAAAGTCTAAGTCTAGGCACCTATCTCAAGTCACCTAAATCCCTTAGACCATGCTCTGATACCACTTGTAACAACCCAACCCGATATACAAACGATCACGCGGAAATATCAATTAAAAAAAAATTCTTGTACAGCATAGTGGCGCGGCGCGCCATTTTGGCCTGGAGCGATGCTCCATTTCGGCCTGTCCCAAAAATCCAACTTAGCGAAAATGTTCGATCACTTCCCGACGTATTTAGACAAAACGTTTTTCACAACATATTCATATATGAAAAACTAACACGTTCCATTCATAAAATAAGTTTTACGACACCGGGCCCACATATGCCCAATTTGCCCTTTTTGTACAAAATACAAACTTCGACCACATGACTTTTAATACAAAATGAACCCGAGCATGGCGATTAGGGATACGCTACCCAATCCTAATCAAAACCAAAAGCAAGTCTTCTAAGCAACTACGCAAGTCCACTAGTTCCCACGCTTACCCGAGCCACCGCATCCATGCAATTTATAAAAATGTAAACAACGAGAGGGTAAGCTAACGCTTAGTGAGTGAGAATATACTACATACATATATGCATAAAATGGACACACCACACAAATAATCAAATAACGCATACCGAAGCATCCAAACATAAAGGCAAGCTAATCTAAGCATACCGTACGATCACTAAGCAACAAGCTAACAACATCAACAATGAGTAAGTTCACCAACGACAATGTGAACAAAATGCCAATAAGCTACACCCGGAGGGTTAGCTACATCACAACAATACAACATTATACGTATACAATATTTAACATGCTAATCAATCACAAACACAATATGGTTAACCATAAATGCTATGGTGCTATCGGCTCGTGGTTCACACCATACGCATTTGAGTCATACTCTTTTATAGTGCTACCGGCTCGTGGTTCACACTTCGACGCTACCGGCTCGTGGTTCACGCCTCGTTTTATGGTGCTACCGGCTCGTGGTTCACACTCGATGCTACCGGCTCGTGGTTCACACTCGATGCTACCGGCTCGTGGTTCACACTCGATGCTACCGGCTCGTGGTTCACATCTATTTTTATAGTGCTACCGGCTCGTGGTTCACACTCGATGCTACCGGCTCGTGGTTCACATCTAGTTTTATAGTGCTACCGGCTCATGGTTCACACTCGATGCTACCGGCTCGTGGTTCACATCTTATACTCGTCACATACATGTCATGGTACCACCGGCACGTGGTTCATACCATAACATCCACAAACAAATACGCCATAAACATGAACGCATAATTATTCCACTCACAATATTAACCCTTCGCCATTGGGGTTATATAATCCACATCACACGCCCATGTGATAACGTACGCACAAAGTGTGTACCTCGTCAAAGGTGGTCAACCAAAACGCACAACTGTGCCAATTGGACCTATACACAAGTCCATCAATCCACCTATATGTGAAGTGAGCTCTATGACCGAGAACCACTTCACCCGACCCGCACCCATCCTACACATACATATGCATATAGGATATTAACACTCACCTTGAAGTCTTGATGGATGCCAAACCAAAATCTGCAATCGCCGATGGAATGTACCTATTCCATTTATCACAAATACAAATAACACAATTAGGGTGGATATACAAATCAACCTAAATTGACAACTAGTGCCATTTCGACCCAAATGCACTTCCAAGCACAAATCGTGCCCAAACTAACCAATAAACACTAACACAAGTGAAAATGGTCCTAATATGCCATTCAAACCCAATCATAGGTGTTAAACACCTATCTTGCCCAAAATGACACTTAAACCCTAATTTGACCCATAAGAAGTCAATATCACGCCATTAGCAAGTTTTGACACCAAAACATATTTAACTCGGTTCTATGCCTCAACTCAATCCATTTTAAGTTTATAAACCTTATTACCTCGACAATTGAGTCATAATCATCAACAAACCCTAATTTTGACTCTAGTCAAAATTAGTCAACCACAAGAACCCTAATGGTCTCCAAAACATCAATAATCACTAACACTAGTGATTATATACCATTTACAAGTCTTAAATATGGTTAAATCATTAACCAACCCAAAACCCGCCAAATATCAAAATAGCAAGTTTCCATAAACCCTCTTCATCAACTAAATGGGTTCTACAACAAATCAAACTCAAACCCTAACTTGAATATCAAAATCAAACAATGAAATTCGGAGTTACAACTTACCAATACCGCCAAAATGATGCCGTTGATGAGTAGAACAACTTTAATACTTGAGACTTGACCCGAATCAAACTTCTTCTTCTCCAAATGGAGCTTTCTCTCACTTAAAATGGGTTTCTCACTCTAGGGTTTGATGAGAGTGTTTGATGAGTGAAATGTGATCCACAATGATCAATGGATCAGTTTTGATGACCTCAAACCGACCCCAAGTGAAAAGACCAAAGTACCCCTCATTTAAAACCTTTAAAAATGCTGAAAATTGCATCAGACGCAATCAGAGCGCCGCTCCATAAGGTGGAGCACCGCTCCAACCTTCAAGTCAGTTTTCAGTAACTTGTTTTGGCCATAACTTTTTGACCGTAGCTCCGTTTTCGATGAATTAAATATCGTTGGAAACGTAATAATATTTTCTTTCCAATGGTAAGGCTTTGAAAAATCAACACAAACTTTATTTGGGGTTGAAAAGATACGTACACACCTTGTCACTTCAGACAACATTCAGTTTCCTTCGACGTTCGAGCAAGCAAAACGTACGTGCTTCGTACACTTCATACACGCATCGTACACCATAAATATATTATGTACAATAAATTTTTAGGTCTTACAGACCTGACATACAAGGTTGACTCTACAGCAGGGGTATATAATGTGTTTATGTTCTTCATTTTAGGTTAAGCCTCTCATTACACACATTCACTCAGATCTGGTAACCTGTCCGATTCTCTCTCCACCCATATCTTTGCAAGAGGTGAATAATAGCTATAGGTGTAAATATAATCACATAATCATTGTTGTGGTTTGACTAAATTAATCCCAAAAAGCATTTTCATATTCACTAATTCCGCCTTTATGTGAGTTAAATCTGTTGATTTCGAAGTTCCTAGTTATGTTTCATTAGATGATGATAATGATGATGATGATGATGATGATGATAATGATGACAGTGATGACAGTGATGTCCGTGATGATGATGATGATAGTAAGACGATGATGCCGGTGATGAAGATGACGATGATAACACTAATGACAGTGATAATGATGACGATAATATGTGCGGTCGTCTTATTTATGTATAGACAGCATTTGTTGTTGTGTCGAGTGTTATTGTATGCTGCCTGATAATTGCATTTCTTATAGCAATTTCAGGACAGAGATATTCATCAAGAATGCTCGTACATGTGATGAGACTGTATGGAACAGGAGTACGACATAGAAGGAACGTCATTTCATGGTGTGGAATATCCTGAGGAAGAGCTTGGAGTTCTTCACCAGGAAAATAGATATTTCTACCATCAAATGGCACGCCCAACAGTATACCGAATTCTTGAATTGTATACTCGTGTGTCCATTCAAAGATTCGAAAGTTTACTGTTTGTTCATTAGTGAATTCAAAGTTGGAATAGAATTTGCGCACGAGATGAGGAAAAACAAAATTGTTAACATAAAGGAAATGAAGCCAATCCATACTTCCAAATTCATGGTCGATTTCTGTAAAAACTTGCAGAGGTCAGAGACCTGCATGGTCGACCTACGATCAACCGTGAAGTTAGCTGCAGTTTGCCGGGTTTGATTTTCTCTTGCCTATAAAAGCCAAACCTTGGAGCACTTGAAGCCAAACCTAGAAACTTAAACTAGAAAAACTTAAACTAAAGAGGTACATTTCATCCTGCTTAAATAAAATACATCAAATTACTTCGAACTAAAGAGGTTGCATCGGTTACTTGAAAGGAAACACAACACAAATGCTACCAGACTGCAGATTAAGATCAGTTTCAACTTTTTTGCTTGATGTTCTACGATCTCGAGTGAACCTTCTAAAGCTCTCTTGGACATTAACAATGCTGATATCACTTCAAGCACCCTGTTGCTCCAGACCGGATCAATTCAATCCTTTCGGTTCCTACAACGAGGAGACTCCATCATGCGCCCTAAGAAACTGTTGCATCCATAATATCGTCGAACATAACGGCGTAAAGTAACGTCGTAAAGTAACGGCGTAAAGTAACGGCACAAGGTAACGGCGTAAGGTAACGACATAATGACGATGATGACGGTGATGAAGATGAAGAAGATGACAATGATGACGGTGATGATGGTGATGGCGGTGATGATGATGATGACGGTGATGACGGTGATGACGTTGAAGACGGTGACGACGATCATGAAGATGACGATGATAACGCTAATGACGGTGATGAAGATGACGATAATATGTGCGGTCGACTTATTTATAAAAGTAGATATAATATTTATATTATATATATATTTTAGAAATATATAACTATAAAAATTAATAACTAAAATATTTATCTAAATTAAGATATATATATATATATATATATATATATATATATATATATATATATATATATATATATATATATATATATATATATATATATATAATTATCCAAATTAATATATATAATAAATAATTTTTATATATTAATAAAATAATTAATTATCTCGAATAATATTTAAAACAGCGATTTTTTGCAGTGATCCTCGCCGCATTTGTAATCCCCCCAAAATTTTCACCAAAATTCAATTTTCCCTCTAATTGACCAGTTTTTTTTTTTGCGGCGACACTTAATGATTTAAAGCGGCGAGGCTCGCCGCAAAAAAAAAAAACAGAAAACAAATAACAAGTCAATTACAGAAAATATGTTTCACTTTAACACCAACACAAAGAAACTGCACTCTCGACGATTTTAAGTTCAGTCTGACTAAATCCATCAATTTCCACCTAAATTCTTCACCAATCTTTCATCAAGGTTAGTGATTTACTTATATTTTCTTGTTTTTTTCTAATTTAAGCTAATATCTTGGATTTGTTTCTTTTTCTTTGTTTAATATGCTAATTTTCTTCTTTAAACTTGCTTCTTTAACAATAATTCTGAATTATGTTGTAGGGTTCTTAGTTTTTGAAGGATAATTGTTAGTGTTGAATTTTAAATTAAGAATTTGTAAGTTGTAAGTTTAATAATTTTGATTTCATGTGTATGTTGTAAGTTAGTAATTTGTAAGTTAGATACTTGTAATTAGTAATATGTTGTAAGTTGTTAGTTTAGATACTTGTTAGTTAATTTTTAACTTGTAAGTTAATAATTTGTATGTTGTAAGTTATTTGTATGTTGTAATTTAATTGTTAACTTGTAAGTTAATTACTTGTTAAATTGTATGTTTTCTATGATATTAGTTTCGGTATGCTAATTCTTTCCCGTTTTAAACCGTATGGATTATATTAGTGATTGATTTTAGATTGTATACTTGCTAGATGTGACATGGAAGAGAATGAAGATGATGAATGTGGACCTATGGATTATATTAGTGATTGATTTTAGATTGTAATTTGTAAAAACACCATATCTTTAACCGTTATCAATATTTGCTCAAGTTAAATTTGTATGTAATTATATGTTCATTTATTTCACTTGTTATAATTGTATGTGATTTGTATAGTTATATATCCATCCGTAAGTTTTTATTTTCATATTGATAACATCATTAGTTGCACATGCATATATTGTGTTATACTTTTTACAAATATTTGATGATTGACAGGTTTGAGTGATATGTTTCTTGAATTGTCGTTAAATGCCTATCATCAACTCGTAAGGTATTCTTTTTAACATTTTCACACTTAGCAGTTAACTTGTAAGATAGTAATTTAATTTCATGTGTATGTTGTAAGTTGTTAGTTAGATACTTGTAAGTTAATTGTTAACTTGTAAGTTAGTAATTTGTATGTTGTAAGTTTAATAATTTTGATTTCATGTGTATGTTAGAACGTGAGAGCTTGAAAGCTGAGGTAAAAGAAAGTTTGACCCAAGAAGTCACACAAAGTGTACAAAAGTCCGTCAACAAACCATGAAAGAACCGATGCAAAAAGTGATGAAAAAGTTCTTAGGGAAGAAAAAGAAAGATAAGGGTAAAGAAAAGGGAAGTGAAAAACGACCCAAGTTGGTGGATGAATCGGATGATGATGATGATGATGATGATGGACTTGATGACTTCAATGGAAATAATGATGGTGATGATTTATGGATACACGAGCTTTGAAAAGGAGGCGGTAGTTTGTGATGTTTATGTAGTTTGTGTAAAAACGCCGAATTGAATTTGTTGAACATTAATATAGTAGTTTGTATCGTTGTTACAACTTTTCGTAAACACTTATTTATTCTAGTGTTGTTTGATGTTTATTATTGTTGGTGTTATATGTTGTTAGCTGCTATAAAATGGTATGAAACAGGTTTCAGAAAAACGCCCAGAATTTCGGGTAGGATGCAGAATATACAACAGAATCATGTTTCTGGTGCAGGTAGCTTTTTAGCGGCGATGATCGCCGCAAAAAAAACCTGACAGTTTTTTTGTCAGTCATAAGTCGCCGCAAAAAAGAATTTCCATTTTCTTTTTTCTTTTTCTTAATAAAAGTGGGGCCCACTTTCGTTCGCCGCAAAAACTCGTCGCAAAAGATTTAAGACGGCGAACTTACGGTGACGAGGTTTAAAGCGGCGATACCTCGCAGCAGAAGATCTTTTGCGGTGATAAAACCTATTTTTTGCGGCGAATTTTCGGGCCACAAAAAATGTATTTTCTAGTAGTGATATAAGCTTTTTTGACAAGCATTTTAAATAAAAACTATCAATGATGTAAAATTGTTGTGTTAAAGTTTTACTTAAATAAATAAAGTATATAATTATTTGATAAATGTTTTATATATAATTTAAAATGGGGTGTTAAAAGAAAATAGAAATAGAGGTATTGAATGATTAACAGAGTATTTAAACTTCTAATTACAAACATATTATGAAACGGTGTTGTTTACTTTTTTTTTTGAAAAGCAAAGAAAAACTTTTATATTAAAAACTCAAACATACAGTACATCAATGGGCCAAAATACAAAACTGCAGGCCCAAACAAACAAATGAGATCACGAAGCTAATGTAAGACAGAAAAGGAATTACACCAGTAGCTCGACTAAGGGATGTTGAGGAAACATCCAACAAACAGACAGAAACAGAAACAGAAACAGACAGAACTATGCAATACTTGAAAGGGGGTTTGATAACCACATTAGCCAATCAATCGACTTTTCTTTAATTCTCCTTGAGATCCACTCGTACGATTTAACTTGTATCTCGTTTAGAGCCATCGGACTATTCCACAATTTGTTTTTGAAGATATCTGATTCCGATTTCTCCAAATAAGATATCCACATGACCATTGGACCGCTTGCCACACTTTCGATTGTAAGGAGGACATATGTTGCCGCGTCGCCCTACCAAGAAAAGCTTCACCAATGCTAAGATTTGACACATGATTGAAGCCCCACCATTTGAACACCTTTTCCCATATCTCCATAGCTTGTTGACATAGAATTAGTGAATGTTCCACCGACTCCATATCATTGTTACAAATAGGACAAAGTATGGAGTCGAGGTCCACTCCTCGTTTATCTAATTCCATGCGAATGGCTAGTATTCTCAACCTTGCTCTCCATATGAAAAGCTCAATCTTTTTTGGAACTAAATGATTGTGTAATGTCTCGACATGAAGTGAGCTACCTGCACTTTGCTTTTCTTCGATCATTCCACATAGGACTTTGGTTGTGAAATTACCGCTTGAAGCCAAATTCCATTTCCAAGAGTCCACATCACTGTTTTTGAAAACAAAAGAATTAATTAAGTTAGATAATTCGCTAAGTTCTCCCATTGCACGTCCAGAAGGCATTCTGCTCCAGCTCTACGATCCTGTGCACCCATTCGTATCTTGAACCACTCGATCCTGAACTGTCGCCTCTTTGAATGTTTCTAACTGATACAATCTTTTAAACGGTGTTGTTTACTTATCTCAACTTTTAATTATAATAATAAGTATATAATTCAACTCTACTATATTTAGAAACTATCCATCAATACTACTATGGGCACGTTCAATGTAAGATTAGCTTGCAAGTTTTTTCATTAATCAAGGAAAATGTATATACTTATTCTAACATTTTTTGTTTGAAATTGTCTTGTTTGTTCATCTCATTACAACTCTTTCCTTAAATAAATACGTATCAAGAAAGAAAGCACACAATTTTATTAACATAGATATTGAAACGTTCGTGTGGGCCTCAACCTCAAAGCTGTGTCACTCTCATCAATTTTATATTTGGTCTTTAAGTCCTTGGATTTTGATCAAGGATTCGTAATGAATGGGCATGGTAGTTTGATTTTTTGGACATAAGCCCCTATTCCGTTTACATGCTCTCTGTTTACTTATTCATGTACATTCTTGATGTAACGTTTATTAATCTAATTTCCTTATTTTTTCGATAAAAAAGAGAAATACTGAAAACATATCGTCAATTCATTAATGGAAACTAAATTTGTGAAACCTTAAATTGTGGAAGAACATACTTTAGATGAACATGATTGTTATGGGTGAAGGATACATATTTTTCTTTTTTGTTGTATTCTATGTAAGAATTTAATCAATATCATGGAATGTTCTTTTATATATATATATATATATATATATATATATATATATATATATATATATATATATATATATATATATATATATATATGGAAAAGTGAATATGGATAACAGCACCATATAACCTTATATGCCAACCCTCCTAAAACTATGTCGTATTATACTCCAAATAAATAATACTCTGTAACAAATTAACCTCCTCCTATATTCGTGCAATTTCACAACTCACGTTCAATTAGCCTCCTCAATAAGCTTTCTTCAAGTTGTTGCACCTTCACCTTAATTTCCTTACGACTGAAATCGGCATAGCCGATTAAACGATTAAAATTGCGACAAATAATTACTGCTTCTTTCTAATTTCTTCATTCAATTTGACTGTCGTTGAGATCACTTGAAGCAACAACAGGTACAACTGTTTTGTGGTTGATTTTCCCTACCCCATCATACTGATGTTTCTACATGGTTATCGATCACTTCGTGATTGCAATGTTATAATATTATCATGTTGATTATTTCCTAATTGTCAAGTATTATATCTTTTAATTTACTATTAATCCTTTATGAAATTGATTTATCTACTTTCAATGTATATGATTACGTTTTTTTTGCTTTTGGTTTATCTTTGTGCTGGTTTCTAATTGCAGAACAGTTTAATTGACAGATTGGTTTCGATATTTATGTTTCTTGTATTTTTTTTAGCTCTTCATCATGAATAATAAATAACACATTATAGCTAATGTGCTCTGGCCCATAGTGGGGTTCCTCGTCAAAAAAAAAAAAAAAGAGTGGGCGCGTATATAAATTTAGTTACACACACTAATGATCAAAGTAGACTTGTGGTGTTAATTAACACCACGTCCAGCATGTATGTGTGTTATATAGATCCATCTACTCACTGATCTTTTTATTCTTGTGTTATTATAGAATATGCATAATACATTGGAATTTGATCAACAAGAATATGAGCACTATGACAATAATCAGGACATTAATACAAATGAGTTTTTTGACAACCATAGTAATAGTTCAGGATACAACAGTCACGATGAAGATGATGTAGTGGATGATGTTGGATTTGATAAAGAAACCCATCAAACTGAAGACCTCGACAATAATGATTCTGAATTTCAAAGTGAGAAGCAAAATGATGATAACAAGGATATTGAGTTTGAGAAGGATAATGGAGGTATTGATGCTAATGTAATGGGAATGATTTTCGATACCCCTGATGATGCATACACCTTTTATAATCGTTATGCTTTTTTACATGGATTTGGAATACGAAAACGGACCACCTTTAGAAATAAGACAACAAATGAGCCTTACCGAAAAACATATGTATGCAACAAGGAAGGGTTTAAGGATACTTCAAAAGAGATTGTTACAAAACGTCGTAGAGAATCTAGAACGGGTTGTACAGCAATGATTCAAATATCCAAAAATAAAGTTGGTAAATGGTTTGTAGATGGTTTTAACAATACACATAACCATGAATTAAGCACTCCGAGCAAAGTGATGAAACACCGTTCTCATGGAAAGACTCACCGCATGATGGCTACCAAATCTCTTATGTTGGATCTTAGCAAAAACGGTTTGAGACCTTGTCAAATAAAAAAAGTCGTAAACTCCATGAAAGATCCGGATGCACCTGATGTTACTTCAAAACAATGCTCTGATATATTGTCTGAAGAGCGAAGAAAATACCGTGGTAAAGAATTCTATGGAGTTATCAAATATTTTCAAGAAAAAGCCTATGTAGATAGTAAACATTATTGGGTTGTGGATTTATTTGATGACGGGTCTCCAAAAAATATTTTTTGGGCTGATGGGAGGTCACGAGACGCATACATAAATTTTGGAGATGTTGTCGTGTTTGATGTGACGTATATGACGAACAGGTTTAAGATGCCATTTTCTCCATTTGTTGGGGTGAATCATCATGGTCAATCTATACTATTCGGAGGTGCTTTACTAGAGAATGAAAAGGAAGAAACATTTGTTTGGCTATTTCAACAATTCTTAAAGTGCATGTTTGACATGCATCCAACTGCAATAATTACCGATCAAGATAAAGCAGTGAGAAATGCCATCAAAAAAGTTCTTCCAAATACCCGTCATCGGTATTGTGCATGGCACATCAAAATGTTAGGATATTAGGACCCAAACAACGCTAGTAATTCTACAAGACTACTAGCCGAGTAGTGATTCTATCAAGATCACTCAAACCCACTTAATGAATGAAAGATAATAAATGCGAAAATGTAAGAACGACACAAGATATAACGTGGTTATATGCAATCGGTGTGATTGCTTTAGTCCACGGACCAACTAGAGAGTGTTTATTACTGAGAATCTGTATGTGGTGTGTTACAATTGCATACAATGAGTTCTATATATAGGAGAAAACAAGAACACCATGACAACTAGCTAGGAATCTTCATCATGACAAGTAATCATCTTGTTTACCAACTAGCCATGCTTTCCACCTTGTAATGGCATGATCACATGTAGTGACCCGAACTTTTCCATGTTTATATATATTAATTGAGATTGATATTTACATGATTAAATGTTTCCAACATGTTAAGCAATTAAACTTGTTAAGACTTGATTAATTGAAATATGTTTCATATAGAAAATTGACCACCCAAGTTGACCGACGATTCACGAACGTTAAAACTTGTAAAAACGACATGACGATATATATATGGATATACATATGGTTAACATGAGATTATGATAAGTAAGTATCTCCATAAGTATATTAACAATGAGTTACATACATATAAACAAGACTACTAACTTAAGGATTTCGAAACGAGATATATATGTAACGATTATCGTTGTAACGACATTTAAATGAATATATATCATATTAAGATATATTAATATATCATAATATCATGATAATATAATAATTTAAAATCTCATTTGATATTATAAACATTGGGTTAACAACATTTAACAAGATCGTTAACCTAAAGGTTTCAAAACAACACTTACATGTAACGACTAACGATGACTTAACGACTCAGTTAAAATGTATATACATGTAGTGTTTTAATATGTATTTATACACTTTTGAAAGACTTCAATACACTTATCAAAATACTTCTACTTAACAAAAATGCTTACAATTACATCCTCGTTCAGTTTCATCAACAATTCTACTCGTATGCACCCGTATTCGTACTCGTACAATACACAGCTTTTAGATGTATGTACTATTGGTATATACACTCCAATGATCAGCTCTTAGCAGCCCATGTGAGTCACCTAAAACATGTAGGAACCATCATTTGGCAACTAGCATGAAATATCTCATAAAATTACAAAAATATGAGTAATCATTCATGACTTATTTACATGAAAACAAAATTACATATCCTTTATATCTAATCCATACACCAACGACTAAAAACACCTACAAACACTTTCATTCTTCAATTTTCTTCATCTAATTAATCTCTCTCAAGTTCTATCTTCAAGTTCTAAGTGTTCTTCATATATTCTACAAGTTCTAGTTTCATAAAATCAAGAATACTTTCAAGTTTGCTAGCTCACTTCCAATCTTGTAAGGTGATCATCCAACCTCAAGAAATCTTTATTTCTTACAGTAGGTTATCATTCTAATACAAGGTAATAATCATATTCAAACTTTGGTTCAATTTCTATAACTATAACAATCTTATTTCAAGTGATGATCTTACTTGAACTTGTTTTCGTGTCATGATTCTGCTTCAAGAACTTCGAGCCATCCAAGGATCCGTTGAAGCTAGATCCATTTTTCTCTTTTCCAGTAGGTTTATCCAAGGAACTTAAGGTAGTAATGATGTTCATAACATCATTCGATTCATATATATAAAGCTATCTTATTCGAAAGTTTAAACTTGTAATCACTAGAACATAGTTTAGTTAATTCTAAACTTGTTCGCAAACAAAAGTTAATCCTTCTAAATTGACTTTTAAAATCAACTAAACACATGTTCTATATCTATATGATATGCTAACTTAATGATTTAAAACCTGAAAACACGAAAAACACCGTAAAACCGGATTTACGCCGTCGTAGTAACACCGCGGGCTGTTTTGGGTTAGTTAATTAAAAACTATGATAAACTTTGATTTAAAAGTTGTTATTCTGAGAAAATGATTTTTATTATGAACATGAAACTATATCCAAAAATTATGGTTAAACTCAAAGTGGAAGTATGTTTTCTAAAATGGTCATCTAGACGTCGTTCTTTCGACTGAAATGACTACCTTTACAAAAACGACTTGTAACTTATTTTTCCGACTATAAACCTATACTTTTTCTGTTTAGATTCATAAAATAGAGTTCAATATGAAACCATAGCAATTTGATTCACTCAAAACGGATTTAAAATGAAGAAGTTATGGGTAAAACAAGATTGGATAATTTTTCTCATTTTAGCTACGTGAAAATTGGTAACAAATCTATTCCAACCATAACTTAATCAACTTGTATTGTATATTATGTAATCTTGAGATACCATAGACACGTATACAATGTTTCGACCTATCATGTCGACACATCTATATATATTTCGGAACAACCATAGACATTCTATATGTGAATGTTGGAGTTAGCTATACAGGGTTGAGGTTGATTCCAAAATATATATAGTTTGAGTTGTGATCAATACTGAGATACGTATACACTGGGTCGTGGATTGATTCAAGATAATATTTATCAATTTATTTCTGTACATCTAACTGTGGACAACTAGTTGTAGGTTACTAACGAGGACAGCTGACTTAATAAACTTAAAACATCAAAATATATTAAAAGTGTTGTAAATATATTTTGAACATACTTTGATATATATATGTATATATTGTTATAGGTTCGTGAATCAACCAGTGGCCAAGTCTTACTTCCCGACGAAGTAAAAATCTGTGAAAGTGAGTTATAGTCCCACTTTTAAAATCTAATATTTTTGGGATGAGAATACATGCAGGTTTTATAAATAATTTACAAAATAGACACAAGTACGTGAAACTACATTCTATGGTTGAATTATCGAAATCGAATATGCCCCTTTTTATTAAGTCTGGTAATCTAAGAATTAGGGAACAGACACCCTAATTGACACGAATCCTAAAGATAGATCTATTGGGCCTAAGAAACCCCATCCAAAGTACCGGATGCTTTAGTACTTCGAAATTTATATCATATCCGAAGGGTGTCCCGGAATGATGGGGATATTCTTATATATGCATCTTGTTAATGTCGGTTACCAGGTGTTCACCATATGAATGATTTTTATCTCTATGTATGGGATGTGTATTGAAATATGAAATCTTGTGGTCTATTGTTACGATTTGATATATATATAGGTTAAACCTATAACTCACCAACATTTTTGTTGACGTTTAAAGCATGTTTATTCTCAGGTGAATATTAAGAGCTTCCGCTGTTGCATACTAAAATAAGGACAAGATTTGGAGTCCATGTTTGTATGATATTGTGTAAAAACTGCATTCAAGAAACTGATTTCGATGTAACATATTTGTATTGTAAACCATTATGTAATGGTCGTGTGTAAACAGAATATTTTAGATTATCATTATTTGATAATCTACGTAAAGCCTTTTAAACCTTTATTTATGAAATAAAGGTTATGGTTTGTTTTAAAAATGAATGCAGTCTTTGAAAAACGTCTCATATAGAGGTCAAAACCTCGCAACGAAATCAATTAATATGGAACGTTTTTAATCAATAAGAACGGGACATTTCAGTTGGTATCAGAGCGTTGGTCTTAGAGAACCAGAATTTTGCATTAGTGTGTCTTATCGAGTTTGTTAGGATGCATTAGTGAGTCTGGACTTCGACCGTGTTTAGTTGAAAAATGATTGCTTAACAAATTTTGTTGGAAACTATATATTTTTAACATGTGAATATTATGTGATATATTAATCTCTTAACGCGTTTGATATTATGTGATAGATGTCTACCTCTAGAACAAGTCCCATTGACTCACCTAATAATAATGAAGAGTCAAATGTAAATTGGAATGATTCGTGGACTGATTCACAAGTTCCCGAAGAGGAACCGGAAGAAGAGTCGGAACCGGAAGAAGAATCGGAACCGGAAGAAGAATCGGAACCGGATGAAGAAATAGAACTGGTGGGGGAAATAATAAAACGGTTAAGTAAAAGAAAATCCTCAACCAACCGACCAAGGTTAATTATGGTCAATGGTGTTTCCGCCAAGGAAGCAAAATATTGGGAGGATTACCAATTCTCCGATGAATCGGATTCCGACGAGAATTCCGATGATGTTATTGAAATTACCCCAACTGAATTTAAAAAGGTAAAAGAAAATAATAAGGGAAAGGGCATAAAAATAGAGAAATCTAATTCCAACCCCGATGAACTTTATATGTATCGTCAACCCCCGAAGTCCTTAAGTTGTAACAATGACCCGGGAACCTCTAAACCACCAGGTTTTTCTAAACCAATGTGGAAAATTACGGCTCGTATTAGGGGAACATCATATATCCCTAGAAACTTGGAAAAACGAACCAAAACCGAAGAAGAAGAAACAAGCGAGTCGGAATAAGATAGTTGTATTCGTGTGGTGTAATATATGTAATATAGTGTGCTTATGCTTTATGATGTGTAAAAATTGCTTGTATTAATAAGTATTTTTTTTTATGAATCTAACTCTTGTCTATTTTACAGTATAAAAACACAAAATGGATAGACAACCCAATATTTTAAGAGACCTACCCGGAGACATGATTGATGAAATCTTGTCTAGAGTCGGTCAGAATTCTTCGGCACAACTATTTAAGGCGAGATCAGTTTGTAAGACATTCGAAGAACGTTCCAAGAATGCCTTGGTTTATAAAAGGCTTTCGTTCGAAAGATGGGGGATATCACATTGGGAAATCCATAAGTTACGATGTGTTTACTTTGACGCATATATTGCGGGGAACCCAAATGCTATTTTACGCAATGGGTTAAGAAATTATTTTGACTCAATATATCCGAATATTGGACTTCGTGATTTAGAACAAGCGGCTAACATGCAACATAAAGAAGCATGTTATGCTTACGGATTAGTAATGTTCGCTTCTCACCAAAGTGAGAACAAGAACATCGGGCTACAACTATTAAAAAAAACGTTCCCACAAGTGACGGAGTCGGTAATTGGGGTAAGAAATGAGGTTTTTAGATTGTTACGGGACTGTTGGACATTACGTAACCCTCGTCCCTTTGACGATGTTACAACACGCTGTCTTATCAACGGCCATAACGGTTATGTTCCACAAGACCAAGGATGGGAAGTAATCCTAGTAAAACCAGATGCATGACTTGTTTCTGGACGTATGAATTACGTGTCTTTATTGCCTTTGCTGAACGACTTGTGTACTAGCTAGAATTATCTTCACAACCATCTTGTATCAAATTTATTGTGTGCTATATTTCATGCTATATGTAAAATAAGCGGTATTGTAAGTTTGTAAAATATTATGAAAAAGTTTGAACGCGAAATATTATTATAATCAGTTTTTCATATAGAATTGTAGTAGTTGAATTGTATATTAGCTACTAAGTATGAACTTAACGGGTAGGTACTACCCGAATTTAAACTTATAAAACGCTAATATGAAGAAAAAGCTTTTATAAATGAGTTCATATTATGCTACGAAATACTATTAACTACTCTTAATATTCTGTATGATTAACTTGTTCCATTTGACTATTTTGAAGGAAATGGCACCGACTACTCGACACACCGTGAATATGAATGAAGAGGAATTCCGTACTTTTCTAGCTTCAAACATAGCCGCAGTACAGGCTGCGCTACATACCAACAATAACCTTGGATCTAGCAGTACATGAAATCGTGTAGGATGCACCTACAAAGAATTCACTGCCTGCAAACCTTTGGAATTTGATGGAACCGAAGGACCGATCGGATTGAAACGGTGGACCGAGAAGGTCGAATCGGTGTTTGCCATAAGTAAGTGTACTGAAGAGGACAAAGTGAAGTACGCTACGCATACCTTCACAGGTTCTGCGTTAACATGGTGGAATACCTATCTAGAGCAAGTGGGACAAGACGATGCGTACGCACTACCGTGGTCAGCATTCAAGCACTTGATGAACGAGAAGTACCGTCCCAGAACCGAGGTCAATAAGCTCAAGACAGAACTTAGAGGGTTACGAACCCAAGGATTTGATATTACCACGTACGAAAGACGATTCACAGAATTGTGCCTATTGTGTCCGGGAGCATTCGAAGATGAGGAAGAGAAGATCGACGCGTTTGTGAAAGGATTACCGGAAAGAATCCAAGAAGACATAAGTTCACACGAGCCCGCCTCCATACAACAGGCATGTAGAATGGCTCACAAACTAGTGAACCAGATTGAAGAAAGAATTAAAGAACAGACTGCTGAAGAGGCCAATGTGAAGCAAGTCAAAAGAAAGTGGGAGGAAAACGGTGATAAGAATCACCAATACAACAACAACAGCAATCGCAACAATTATCTCAACAATCGCAACATCAATCGCAACTACAACAAACGGCCCAACAACAACAACAACAACAACAACAACAACAACAGCAAGAGCAACTACAACAATCATCTCAACAACAATAATAACCGCAACAACAACAACAATCAGAAGCAGCTATGCCAAAGGTGTGAAAAGTATCACTTGGGGTTCTGCACCAAATTTTGCAACAAGTGTAAAAGAAATGGTCATAGCGCGGCGAAGTGTAAGGTCTACGGACCAGGGGTTAATAGAACGAAAGGAACAAATGGTGTCGGAATGAGTAATGGCGGAGCAAGTAGTGTCGGAGCAAGTTATGCCAATGTAGTTTGTTATAAATGTGGAAAACCGGGCCACATTATTAGAAATTGCCCGAACCAGGAGAACACGAATGGACAAGGCCGCGGAAGAGTTTTCAATATTAATGTGGCAGAGGCACAAGAAGACCCGGAGCTTGTTACGGGTACGTTTCTTATTGACAATAAATCTGCTTACGTTTTATTTGATTCGGGTGCGGATAGAAGCTATATGAGTAGAGATTTTTGTGCTAAATTAAGTTGTCCATTGACGCCTTTGGATAGTAAATTTTTACACGAATTAGCAAATGGTAAATTAATTTCAGCAGATAATATATGTCGGAATCGAGAAATTAAACTGGTTAGCGAAACATTTAAGATTGATTTGATACCAGTAGAGTTAGGGAGTTTTGATGTGATAATCGGTATGGACTGGTTGAAAGAAGTGAAAGCAGAAATCGTTTGTTACAAAAATGCAATTCGCATTATACGAGAAAAAGGAAAACCCTTAATGGTGTACGGAGAAAAGGGCAACACGAAGCTACATCTTATTAGTAATTTGAAGGCACAAAAACTAATAAGAAAAGGTTGCTATGCTGTTCTAGCACACGTCGAGAAAGTACAAACTGAAGAAAAGAGCATCAATGATGTTCCCATTGCAAAAGAATTTCCCGATGTATTTCCGAAAGAATTACCGGGATTACCCCCACATCGATCCGTTGAATTTCAAATAGATCTTGTACCAGGAGCTGCACCAATAGCTCGTGCTCCTTACAGACTCGCACCCAGCGAGATGAAAGAACTGCAAAGCCAATTACAAGAACTTTTAGAGCGTGGTTTCATTTGACCAAGCACATCACCGTGGGGAGCTCCTGTTTTGTTTGTCAAGAAGAAAGATGGTACATTCAGGTTGTGTATAGACTACCGAGAGTTGAACAAACTTACCATCAAGAACCGCTACCCACTACCGAGAATCGACGACTTATTTGATCAACTACAAGGCTCGTCTGTTTATTCAAAGATTGACTTACGTTCCGGGTATCATCAAATGCGGGTGAAAGAAGATGATATTCCAAAGACTGCTTTCAGAACACGTTACGGTCATTACGAGTTTATGGTCATGCCGTTTGGTTTAACTAATGCACCAGCTGTGTTCATGGACCTTATGAACCGAGTGTGTGGACCATACCTTGACAAGTTTGTCATTGTTTTCATTGATGACATACTTATTTACTCAAAGAATGACCAAGAACACGGTGAACATTTGAGAAAGGTGTTAGAAGTATTGAGGAAGGAAAAACTGTACGCTAAGTTTTCAAAGTGTGCATTTTGGTTAGAAGAAGTTCAATTCCTCGGTCACATAGTGAACAAAGAAGGTATTAAGGTGGATCCGGCAAAGATAGAAACTGTTGAAAAGTGGGAAACCCCGAAAACTCCGAAACACATACGCCAGTTTTTAGGACTAGCTGGTTACTACAGAAGGTTCATCCAAGATTTTCCAGAATAGCAAAACCCTTGACTGCATTAACGCATAAAGGGAAGAAATTTGAATGGAATGATGAACAAGAGAAAGCGTTTCAGTTATTGAAGAAAAAGCTAACTACGGCACCTATATTGTCATTGCCTGAAGGGAATGATGATTTTGTGATTTATTGTGACGCATCAAAGCAAGGTCTCGGTTGTGTATTAATGCAACGAACGAAGGTGATTGCTTATGCGTCTAGACAATTGAAGATTCACGAACAAAATTATACGACGCATGATTTGGAATTAGGCGCGGTTGTGTTTGCATTAAAGACTTGGAGGCACTACTTATATGGGGTCAAAAGTATTATATATACCGACCACAAAAGTCTTCAACACATATTTAATCAGAAACAACTGAATATGAGGCAGCGTAGGTGGATTGAATTATTGAATGATTACGACTTTGAGATTCGTTACCACCCGGGGAAGGCAAATGTGGTAGCTGATGCCTTGAGCAGGAAGGACAGAGAACCCATTCGGGTAAAATCTATGAATATAATGATTCATAATAACCTTACTACTCAAATAAAGGAGGCGCAACAAGGAGTTTTAAAAGAGGGAAATTTAAAGGATGAAATACCCAAAGGATCGGAGAAGCATCTTAATATTCGGGAAGACAGAACCCGGTATAGGGCTGAAAGGATTTGGGTACCAAAATTTGGAGATATGAGAGAAATGGTACTTAGAGAAGCTCATAAAACCAGATACTCAATACATCCTGGAACGGGGAAGATGTACAAGGATCTCAAGAAACATTTTTGGTGGCCGGGTATGAAAGCCGATGTTGCTAAATACGTAGGAGAATGTTTGACGTGTTCTAAGGTCAAAGCTGAGCATCAGAAACCATCAGGTCTACTTCAACAACCCGAAATCCCGGAATGGAAATGGAAAAACATTACCATGGATTTCATCACTAAATTGCCAAGGACTGCAAGTGGTTTTGATACTATTTGGGTAATAGTTGATCGTCTCACCAAGTCAGCACACTTCCTGCCAATAAGAGAAGATGACAAGATGGAGAAGTTAGCACGACTGTATTTGAAGGAAGTCGTCTCCAGACATGGAATACCAATCTCTATTATCTCTGATAGGGATGGCAGATTTATTTCAAGATTCTGGCAGACATTACAGCAAGCATTAGGAACTCGTCTTGACATGAGTACTGCCTATCATCCACAAACTGATGGGCAGAGCGAAAGGACGATACAAACGCTTGAAGACATGCTACGAGCATGTGTTATTGATTTCGGAAACAGTTGGGATCGACATCTACCGTTAGCAGAATTTTCCTACAACAACAGCTACCATTCAAGCATTGAGATGGCGCCATTTGAAGCACTTTATGGTAGAAAGTGCAGGTCTCCGATTTGTTGGAGTGAATTGGGGGATAGACAGATTACGGGTCCGGAGATTATACAAGAAACTACCGAGAAGATCATCCAAATTCAACAACGGTTGAAAACTGCCCAAAGTCGACAAAAGAGCTACGCTGACATTAAAAGAAAAGATATAGAATTTGAAATTGGAGAGATGGTCATGCTTAAAGTTGCACCTTGGAAAGGCGTTGTTCGATTTGGTAAACGAGGGAAATTAAATCCAAGGTATATTGGACCATTCAAGATTATTGATCGTGTCGGACCAGTAGCTTACCGACTTGAGTTACCTCAACAACTCGCGGCTGTACATAACACTTTCCACGTCTCGAATTTGAAGAAATGTTTTGCTAAAGAAGATCTCACTATTCCGTTAGATGAAATCCAAATCAATGAAAAACTCCAATTCATCGAAGAACCCATCGAAATAATGGATCGCGAGGTTAAAAGACTTAAGCAAAACAAGATACCAATTGTTAAGGTTCGATGGAATGCTCGTAGAGGACCCGAGTTCACCTGGGAGCGTGAAGATTAGATGAAGAAGAAATACCCGCATCTATTTCCAGAAGATTCATCAACACCTTCAACAGCTTAAAATTTCGGGACGAAATTTATTTAACGGGTAGGTACTGTAGTGACCCGAACTTTTCCATGTTTATATATATTAATTGAGATTGATATTTACATGATTAAATGTTTCCAACATGTTAAGCAATTAAACTTGTTAATACTTGATTAATTGAAATATGTTTCATATAGAAAATTGACCACCCAAGTTGACCGGCGATTCACGAACGTTAAAACTTGTAAAAACGACATGACGATATATATATGGATATACATATGGTTAACATGAGATTATGATAAGTAAGTATCTCCATAAGTATATTAACAATGAGTTACATACATATAAACAAGACTACTAACTTAAGGATTTCGAAACGAGATATATATGTAACGATTATCGTTGTAACGACATTTAAATGAATATATATCATATTAAGATATATTAATATATCATAATATCATGATAATATAATAATTTAAAATCTCATTTGATATTATAAACATTGGGTTAACAACATTTAACAAGATCGTTAACCTAAATGTTTCAAAACAACACTTACATGTAACGACTAACGATGACTTAACGACTCAGTTAAAATGTATATACATGTAGTGTTTTAATATGTATTTATACACTTTTGAAAGACTTCAATACACTTATCAAAATACTTCTACTTAACAAAAATGCTTACAATTACATCCTCGTTCAGTTTCATCAACAATTCTACTCGTATGCACCCGTATTCGTACTCGTACAATACACAGCTTTTAGATGTATGTACTATTGGTATATACACTCCAATTATCAGCTCTTAGTAGCCCATGTGAGTTACCTAACACATGTGGGAACCATCATTTGGCAACTAGCATGAAATATCTCATAAAATTACAAAAATATGAGTAATCATTCATGACTTATTTACATGAAAACAAAATTACATATCCTTTATATCTAATCCATACACCAACGACCAAAAACACCTACAAACACTTTCATTCTTCAATTTTCTTCATCTAATTAATCTCTCTCAATTTCTATCTTCAAGTTCTAAGTGTTCTTCATATATTCTACAAGTTCTAGTTACATAAAATCAAGAATACTTTCAAGTTTGCTAGCTCACTTCCAATCTTGTAAGGTGATCATCCAACCTCAAGAAATCTTTATTTCTTACAGTAGGTTATCATTCTAATACAAGGTAATAATCATATTCAAACTTTGGTTCAATTTCTATAACTATAACAATCTTATTTCAAGTGATGATCTTACTTGAACTTGTTTTCGTGTCATGATTCTGCTTCAAGAACTTCGAGCCATCCAAGGATCCGTTGAAGCTAGATCCATTTTTCTCTTTTCCAGTAGGTTTATCCAAGGAACTTAAGGTAGTAATGATGTTCATAACATCATTCGATTCATATATATAAAGCTATCTTATTCGAAGGTTTAAACTTGTAATCACTAGAACATAGTTTAGTTAATTCTAAACTTGTTCGCAAACAAAAGTTAATCCTTCTAACTTGACTTTTAAAATCAACTAAACATATGTTCTATATCTATATGATATGCTAACTTAATGATTTAAAACCTGAAAACACGAAAAACACCGTAAAACCGGATTTACGCCGTCGTAGTAACACCGCGGGCTGTTTTGGGTTAGTTAATTAAAAACTATGATAAACTTTGATTTAAAAGTTGTTATTCTGAGAAAATGATTTTTATTATGAACATGAAACTATATCCAAAAATTATGGTTAAACTCAAAGTGGAAGTATGTTTTCTAAAATGGTCATCTAGACGTCGTTCTTTCGACTGAAATGACTACCTTTACAAAAACGACTTGTAACTTATTTTTCCGACTATAAACCTATACTTTTTCTGTTTAGATTCATAAAATAGAGTTCAATATGAAACCATAGCAATTTGATTCACTCAAAACGGATTTAAAATGAAGAAGTTATGGGTAAAACAAGATTGGATAATTTTTCTCATTTTAGCTACGTGAAAATTGGTAACAAATCTATTCCAACCATAACTTAATCAACTTGTATTGTATATTATGTAATCTTGAGATACCATAGACACGTATACAATGTTTCGACCTATCATGTCGACACATCTATATATATTTCGGAACAACCATAGACACTCTATATGTGAATGTTGGAGTTAGCTATACAGGGTTGAGGTTGATTCCAAAATATATATAGTTTGAGTTGTGATCAATACTGAGATACGTATACACTGGGTCGTGGATTGATTCAAGATAATATTTATCAATTTATTTCTGTACATCTAACTGTAGACAACTAGTTGTAGGTTACTAACGAGGACAGCTGACTTAATAAACTTAAAACATCAAAATATATTAAAAGTGTTGTAAATATATTTTGAACATACTTTGATATATATATGTATATATTGTTATAGGTTCGTGAATCAACCAGTGGCCAAGTCTTACTTCCCGACGAAGTAAAAATCTGTGAAAGTGAGTTATAGTCCCACTTTTAAAATCTAATATTTTTGGGATGAGAATACATGCAGGTTTTATAAATGATTTACAAAATAGACACAAGTACGTGAAACTACATTCTATGGTTGAATTATCGAAATCGAATATGCCCCTTTTTATTAAGTCTGGTAATCTAAGAATTAGGGAACAGACACCCTAATTGACGCGAATCCTAAAGATAGATCTATTGGGCCTAACAAACCCCATCCAAAGTACCGGATGCTTTAGTACTTCGAAATTTATATCATATCCGAAGGGTGTCCCGGAATGATGGGGATATTCTTATATATGCATCTTGTTAATGTCGGTTACCAGGTGTTCACCATATGAATGATTTTTATCTCTATGTATGGGATGTGTATTGAAATTTGAAATCTTGTGGTCTATTGTTACGATTTGATATATATATAGGTTAAACCTATAACTCACCAACATTTTTGTTGACGTTTAAAGCATGTTTATTCTCAGGTGAATATTAAGAGCTTCCGCTGTTGCATACTAAAATAAGGACAAGATTTGGAGTCCATGTTTGTATGATATTGTGTAAAAACTGCATTCAAGAAACTGATTTCGATGTAACATATTTGTATTGTAAACCATTATGTAATGGTCGTGTGTAAACAGGATATTTTAGATTATCATTATTTGATAATCTACGTAAAGCCTTTTAAACCTTTATTTATGAAATAAAGGTTATGGTTTATTTTAAAAATGAATGCAGTCTTTGAAAAACGTCTCATATAGAGGTCAAAACCTCGCAACGAAATCAATTAATATGGAACATTTTTAATCAATAAGAACGGGACATTTCATCACAGCCCTAATTTTAGGTGTAAAGTGATTAACTTTGCACCTAAAGTGAAAGGAGGCCAAAGCATGCTCGGATGTAAAGGTTGCAACTTGCCAAATTGCTGACAGAGAGGATGTGCGCCGCCTCTGAGAGGTGATGCGCCGCATCCCTTCAATTCCACGTTCCAGATTCATGTACCAGCACTCGATGCGCAGCATCGAGATGGTGATGCGCCGCATCTGACCCCTGATGCGCCATATCAGCTCAATGCTCCGCATCAATAACTCTCGGACTATTTTTCTCTATGAATGCGCCGCATCCATGTCAAGATGCGCCGCATTTGACTGCTTCACGCTTCTCGAAATCTTCAAAATCCGTGCAAGTGTTGGAACAGTTTTTTTTTTCGTTTTGTATAAATGTCTCCATAATCTAACAAATCTCCCACTTGGAGACTTTGAACAAAACTCCAATCATATCAATGAATTAACCAAGAACATTAAACCACCTTCGATTACCGCCAAATACCATTTGGGACACGCACGCTCAACACATTCTTCAGATGAGTAGACTTTCGATAAAAGGTCGTCAATACTACTTGTTAAGCTTGTAACACCATTCACATCTCTAGCTGAGGTCTTCTCTCATCAATTCATGAGAAGACCAATTGAGGTAATGCAAAACCTCAATTTCTCCATCGTAACCACCTTAGTAAACATATCGGCAGGATTCTTCTTACCAAGGATTTTCTCCAAGAATAAAGTGCGATCATTTATATGTTGTCGAATAAAATGATACCTTATATTGATGTGTTTCGTTCGACTATGAAACACTGGATTCTTCCCAAGATGAACCACACTTTGATTATCACAATACAAGACGCAATAGTCTTGTCTTTTACCCAACCCACCTAAGAAGTTCTTCAACCACACTAGCTCTTTAGAAGCTTCCGCAATAGCCATGTATTCGGCTTCGGTGGTTGACAAAGCAACACTCTTTTGCAATCGAGATAACCAACTAATCGCCGTCTTCCCCATTGTGAAAACATAACCCGTAGTGCTTTTCCCCGAATCATCACATCCACCCAAATTAGCATCCGCATAACCTCTAAGTATGAGATTGTTTTTGGAGAAACACAATCCCATATTAGAAGTACCTTTCAAATAACGAAGCAACCATTTTACCGCTTCCCAATGCTCTTTCCCCGGATTAGACATATAACGACTTACAACTCCCACTGCTTGAGCAATATCGGGTCTTGTACAAACCATGGCATACATAATGCTACCCACGGCCGATGCATATGGAACCTTTTCCATATCCTTCTTGTCTCTTTCCGTCTTTGGTGATTGACTTTTCGATAACTTTAAGGTGCTTCCCAAAGGCATAGAACGGGCCTTTGAATCTTCCATGTTGAACCTCTCTACTACTTTCTCAATATATTTGGATTGAGACAAGTATAGAGTACCCTTCAAACGATCACGCACAATACTCATGCCAAGTATTTGCCTAGCACCGCCAAGATCTTTCATCTCGAATTCTCGGGAAAGTAATCCCTTCAACTTGTTAATTTCGGACATGTTTGAACCTGCAAGTAACATGTCATCAACATACAACAATAAGATTATGTAAGAAGACTTGAATTTCTTCAAGTAGCAACAGTGATCCGCTTCACATCTTAAGAAACCAATCTTCTTCATAAACTCGTCAAACTTCAAGTACCATTGCCGAGGTGCTTGCTTCAACCCATACAAACTTTTCTTTAGCTTACAAACCCACTTCTCTTTACCCTTTACCTCAAAGCCCTCGGGTTGCCTCATGTAGATCTCTTCAACAAGATCACCATGCAAGAATGCAGTCTTCACATCTAGTTGCTCTAGATGTAAGTCTTCGGATGCAACCATAGAAAGTACCAAACGGATAGTAGTCATTTTAACTACCGGTGAAAATATCTCTTTGTAGTCAACCCCTTCCTTTTGTTGAAAGCCTTTGACTACCAAACGAGCCTTGTATCTTTTCTTGCCATCCATCTCATTCTTGATTCTATATACCCATTTGCTTTGCAATGCCCTTTTATCATGAGGTAACTTCACTAGTGACCAAGTCTTGTTCTTCTCAAGTGATCCCATCTCTTCTTTCATGGCAAGTTCCCATTGTATGGATTCTTTTGTTTTTCTTGCCTCAAAGTAACTTTCGGGTTCACCATTCTCGGTATAGAGCAAGTAGTTTGCTGATGGAGAATACCTAGGATTAGGTTTGGGCACTCTAGTCGAGCGTCTTAGTGTAGGATTAACCGAAATGGTTGGACCGGTTTCATTTGTAACCTCCTCATCACTAGAACTCGCACTATGTTCGGAATCATCACCGCTTTCCGAATCATCCCCATCATTAGCATTTCCCGACGCCTCACCGTTATTTGGCAATTCGTTGTTCCCCGTACTCCCACTAGAACCTGCAAGATCATCAATAGAAACATCGTCAAAAGTAACTTGACTCGGTTTAGGACTCCCCGTTTCTGGTATGCCATAGACCGAATCTTCATCAAAAGTAACATCTCGCGAACGAATTACTTTTCTAGCTTCGTTGTCCCAACAACGATAGCCCATTTCATCCGACCCGTAGCCTATGAAAGTACACTTCTTTGACTTAGCTTCAAGCTTGTCTTTATCCGCATCTTTGGTCTTCACATATGCATTACACCCAAAGATCCTAAGGTGACCATAACTCACCTTCTTACCTTGCCATTCTTCCTCGGGAATTCGGAAACCCAACGGTGTTGAGGGTCCCCTATTTATCAAATAAGCCGCCGTGTTAACCGCATCCACCCAAAACATTTTAGGCAAACCGGCATGTAGTCTCATACTCTTAGCCCTTTCATTTAACGTACAATTCATACGTTCGGCGACCCCATTGTGTTGCGGTGTCTCCGGTACCGTTTTCAACATTCTAATACCGAGCTTTGCACAATGGTCTTTAAACTCAAGACTACCATATTCTCCTCCATTATCTGACTTTAAGCACTTATCCTTCAAGTTAGTCTCATTTTCTACCATAGCTTTCCACTTCACAAAAGTATTAAATACATCGGATTTAGCTTTAAGAAAATAAACCCATACCTTTCGAGTGGAGTCGTCAATGAAGGTGACATAATAACGAGAACCTCCATGTGATTCTACATTAGTTGGACCAAACACATCCGTATGAACGAGCTCCAATTTCTCCAACTTAGGTGCATTCCCTGATTTCCCAAAAGTCACCTTCTTTTGCTTCCCATAAACACATGGTTCGCAAAACCCAAGTTCTACCTTCTTCAAATCCGGAATTCTCCCACTCGAAACAAGCATCTTCATACCCTTCTCACTCATATGCCCGAGTCTTCGGTGCCATAGAGTTGATTCGGACTCAACATTAACCGTAGCAACCACCGTGTCTTCATTAAACACTTCAACCATATAAAGTGTTCCCCTTTTATGTCCACGAGCCACAATACTACTACCCTTAACCACCTTCCATTGGCGGTTTTCAAAAGTAACCGCGTTACCTTCATCATCTAATTGACCAACCGAAATAAGTTTCCTTTTCAATTTAGGAATGTACCTTACGTTCTTCAAAGTCCAATTAGAACCAAGAGTAGTCTTCAAAACAACATCTCCAATGCCCTCTATGTTGAGTTGCTTGTTGTCCGCCAATCTCACCTTGCCTTGATATGAACGAAAATTCTTCATCATGCTTTTGATATGAGTAGCATGAAACGAAGCTCCTGAATCCAAAATCCAAGACTCCATAGAGTTTTCAACACTACACAAAAGTGCATCATCACTTTCCCCTTCGGCTAAGTTTACACTTTTCGCGGAACCATTTTTGCAATTCCTTTGAAAGTGCCCCTTTTGATTGCAACCCCAACAAGTAACTTCACTTCTATCCTTCGATGAATTCCTCTTCTTAGACTTCTTCCTACCCTTCTTCTCACCGCGTTCAAATTTTCTACCACGGTTGTCGGTACTTAACAAAGAACCGGATGTCGATTCTCCCGAGTTTCTTCTACGAGTATCTTCACCAAGAATCAAATCCCTTATAGCTTCAAACGCTAGCTTAGTAGTTCCCGTAGAGCTACTAACCGCGGTAACCGTACCCGACCAACTTTCCGGTAATGATGAAAGCAAGATAAGTGCTTTTAGTTCATCATCAAACTTAATCTCTACCGATTCAAGTCTTGAAACGATATTATTAAATTCATTGATATGATCCGTTGCACTCGTACCTTCCTTCATCTTAGTATTAAACAATTGACGCATGAGAAATACCTTATTTGCAGCTGTAGGTTTCTCATACATGTTAGAGAGTGCTTTCAAGCAAGCAAACGTTATCTTCTCATTCACAACGTTGTATGCAACGTTCTTAGCAAGTGAAAGACGAATAGCACCCAAAGCTTGACGATCCAAAAGCGTCCAATCGGCATCGTCCATGCTTTCGGGCTTGGTCTCTAACAAGGGTTGGTGTAGCTTCTTTTGATACAAGTAATCTTCAATTTGCATCTTCCAAAAGCCAAAGTCTCTCCCATCGAATCGGTCGATTCTAAACTTCCCATCTTCCGCCATCGTTCCCTTAACGAAACCTTGTGCTCTAGATACCAGTTGTTAGGATATTAGGACCCAAATAACGCTAGTAATTCTACAAGACTACTAGTCGAGTAGTGATTCTATCAAGATCACTCAAACCCACTTAATGAACGAAAGATAATAAATGCGAAAATGTAAGAACGACACAAGATATAACGTGGTTATATGCAATCGGTGTGATTGCTTTAGTCCACGGACCAACTAGAGAGTGTTTATTACTGAGAATCTGTATGTGGTGTGTTACAATTGCATACAATGAGTTCTATATATAGGAGAAAACAAGAACACCATGACAACTAGCTAGGAATCTTCATCATGACAAGTAATCATCTTGTTTACCAACTAGCCATGCTTTCCACCTTGTAATGGCATGATCACAGCCCTAATTTTAGGTGTAAAGTGATTAACTTTGCACCTAAAGTGAAAGGAGGCCAAAGCATGCTCGAATGTAAAGGTTGCAACTTGCCAAATTGCTGACAGAGAGGCGATGCGCCGCCTCTGAGAGGTGATGCACCGCATCCCTTCAATTCCACGTTCCAGATTCATGTACCAGCACTCGATGCGCCGCATCGAGATGGTGATGCGCCGCATCTGACCCCTGATGCGCCATATCAGCTCAATGCTCCGCATCAATAACTCTCGGACTATTTTGCTCTATGAATGCGCCGCATCCATGTCAAGATGCGCCACATTTGACTGCTTCACGCTTCCCAAAATCTGCAAAATCCGTGCAAGTGTTGGAACAGTTTTTTTTTTCGTTTTGTATAAATGTCTCCATAATCTAACACAAAAAGCATGAACGAGAACAACTTCGGCCTCTTAAAGCACGTTATAGTGATTTTAAAGATATGTACAATAAGTATGTTAAAAGCCATACAGTTGAAGAATTTGAAAACCGGTGGAAAGTTATACGTGATAAGTATGATCTTGGAAGTCACTTTTGGTTAAACGATATGTATAATCAACGTACCCTTTGGGGTAAAGTTTTTTTAAAAGATTGTTTTTTTTGCTGGGATGACCACAAGTGGTAGAAGTGAGAGCATTCACTCATTCTTTGATGGATATGTTACTTCCAATACCATGTTGAATGAATTTGTAGCCCAATATGATAAAGCTGTTGAGTCTCGACGAGCTGCTGAAGAAGATGAGGACTTCAAAACTATGAACACAAAGGCAGTTTATTCTTCTGTTAATCCAATAGAAGTGAAAGCAGGTACACGTTATACAAGCAGGATGTTTGATGTTTTTCAAAAAGAATGGATACAAGCGACTAATAATTTAACTCATGAGACTTTATGTAAGAGCGCGGGAGAGATCAATATAAGGTTGGTCAAGTTAATGTTGAGAACGTATATTGGAGAACTGTGACCATTTGTTTGTTAGATAAGTTAAATGTCACATGTTCCTGTTCAAAGTTTGAAACATATGGAATCTTATGCAAACATATCTTGTATGTTATGAAGAAGAAGCACATTGAAACTCTTCCGGATCATTATATTTTACCAAGGTGGACACTTGATGCTAGGTATAAGGTGGAAAATTATAACAACAAACTTGGAGATATACATAACGACAACAAAGTTAATGCGTTAAGTTTGTGGAGTGTTCAAACAAAATATATGAAAGCGGTTGAACAAGCGAAAGAATCTCCCTCAAACCTGAAGAAACTAGATAGTCTTTTAGATAAGTTTTTAGAAGAACATACGAATCACCAAAAGTCTACACAAATTGACAATCCATTACAGGAATCCAATGCAGGTAGCTCGCAAATAAGCATGATGCCTCAAATATCAGTTCGGGATCCTCCGGCTCCTGTTGCTACTAAAGGTCGTCCAAAGAGCGCATGTCGAATCAAATCTTCTCTAGAAGCACCGAAAAAAAGAAAATGTTCACATTGCGGGGGATTAGGTCACTATATCACAGGGTGTCCAGTTAAAAAGGTACTAGTGATTGTTTATTTATGTATTCAGTTATCTTATTTGTTCATTGACTTTCTGATGATAGTTGCATTCATTATTCTAATACTCTTTTGCATCAGGCTGAAGATGCTGCTGCTGGTACTAAATGATGTTTTGTTTATAATTGATGATTTTTCAGTTGCTGGTGCAATAGTCCATGAAGTCATAAGGTTGCTAATATTTAGCTTATGCAGAGTTTGATTCTTTTTCTATCTACTGATGTGTTCAGTCTTTAGTGTATTCAAAATTGGATTTCCCTTTATCAGTTTATCAGTTAGTGTTTAGTGTATGCATGTTTTGATTCTTTTTTATCGGTTGTTGGTAGTATTGTTTAGCTTATGTTTATTGATCAATTATAAATTCTTTAGTTGTTCTACCCATTAATATGTGCCAAATATATAGCTGCACTATCCATGTTTATGCTTGCATACAACTAAAGCGATGTGCACATACTTATTTTGAGATATATATGTCACAAACTGCATTGTATAAGATGACTAAAAAAAATAGTATAGCAACTAGCTACCAAACAAGCTGATCATAACCTGAACAACAAAAGTTGCAATTTTTAGATGAGCAATTTCATTTAACTAAACAAAATATTACATCAGTTTTCAAATGCAAAAGGCTCACAAATAACTTGACCCACTTCTCAAAACATACCATTTAAAAACAAACTCACTAAATAAAACTATCACCCCACAACATTGGCCTTTAATCATACTATCTTTTGAACAAATCTTCGCATGACTCAAATATGAGTTGATGTGATTTCACACATATACTTGTTGAAGCTTTTGATCTAACAACTCGTTTTGAATTCCATCAACACACTAGATTTTCACTTCATGCTTTAGCTTTCAACCGAACCTGTAAAATAGTAGTACATCAATCGCCACATTTTATGCTAAAAAGTAAAAGAATAACACATTGATTTTACTAATTAGAGAGTGGTACAAAAAGCTAACATTTTATGCTAAAAAGTAAAAGAATAACACATTGATTTTACTAACTAGAACAAGACACAGAACTATAAATTCAACTTGATAAAAGTAAAACAATAACACATATATTTACTCTCAAAAACAAATAATTACAACAAGTACAGACATCTCCTAGTTGTTGTAATTTGAAACAAACACAAATAAAAACTAAAAGCAAACAACAATATACAAGTAGTTAGTATACTCATTATTGAAATAAACTGCAATTACATTATTGAGGATTAATATTAAACTAACAAAATAAATATTGATCCTTGCCCTAATCTATCAAATTACTTAAAAATCGACACAACAGATGGAATCGTCGACTTGGTCTATTGGGGTTGGGTACCGAAAAAAAATCGATTGTACCTTCAGTTGCTTTGGATGATTAGTACCAATTTTAAGTTGGATGACGAACAGTCGGGAAATCAATTTATCGCCATTCATGATATGGGAATTATATCGATGACTTGGTCAATTGGGGATGGGAACCGAAATAAAAAATTAACGATTGTACCTTATTGTTGTATTGGATGATTGGAATCAAATTTAAGTTGGATGAAGTACGGTCACGAAATCGATATATCTCCATTGTTGAGATGGAAATTAGGGGAGGTGCAAATATATGAACCTGATTGTACGAGGATTTTTTTTTTTTTTTATTTATTTATTTATGATTTTGGATCAAAACGACATAGTTTTGGGAGGGTTGGCATATAAGGTTATATGGTGCTGTTATCCATATTCACTTTTCCCATATATATATATATATATATATATATATATATATATATATATATATATATATATATATATATATATATATATATATATATATATATATATATATATATATATATATATATATATATATATATTCATAGTGGTATTTAAACAACAGACACAACAATTCACATATGAAGGTATTATTTATCCTAAGATCTAAAAGTGCAAAATTCACCTTTAAAAATAGTAAAATGTCATTTTCGGAATCTAAAATGCTTCAAACGTGGGAAAGCCTAAAGGAAATCATGCTCGTAGCGCCGTTTTCTAGTTATCTTGCGAAAATGGACCTATTCTGGAATTGAAAATTTTTCGGAAAATTCTCCACAAAATTTTGCCCCATTTTGTGGGGAATGTAGTGACTTCAAATATGTGTTTTGCTGCCATTAAATATCATCAAAACGAAACTACACTCTCATATATTCGCATTCAATATGAGATTTAGAAATAAAAACAAAAATAAGGTTAGGAATCTCGAGAAATAAAAAAGCGGCTAAAAATACTCGAATACTAAAACCAAGACGTTATAAAAACATAAACGTTTTGTAGCTAGTGGTGAGATAGTAGCCCCAACATGATTCTCGATGTACCCAAATACAATATTAAATAAAAACAAGTATCATAGTGGTACTTAAACAAGCATAATAATTCACATGTGAAGGTATTACTTATCGTAAGATTTAAAAGTAAAAAAGTCACCTTTAAAAATACTAAAATGTCATTTTCGACATCTAAACTGCTTCGAACGGGGAAAAGCCTTAAGAAAATCTTGCTCGTAGCCTCGTTTTCTAGTTATCTTGCGAAAACGGGCCAAATCTGCAATTGAAAATTTTTCGAAAAATTTTCGACAAAAATTTTACCCGATTTTGTGTAGAATGTAGTGACTTCAAATATGTGTTTTGCGACCATTAATTACCCCTCTTTGGAAAGTAAATATGGCAATCTGATTGGTCCGAGTGACACCTCCCCTCACATAAGATTACTGTTCACGCGCTGTTGGAGTATTTTTTTTTTTTCCTTTTTGTGTTTCACGTTATCATGCCAGACATCTCCATACCTCCCATCTTCTTCAACCCATTTCTACCATCTTCTTCAACCCATACCCTTCTATTCTTCATTTTTTAGGTCATAATCAGTAAATCAAATCACAAGAACAAAAAGCCCTAAAAGCTTCGTCTCCTGCGTCGACTTGCACCAACATCCCTCCCCAAAAAACCCTAAAGGCTATATATTAAAGGTACTGTAATTGTGAGCTTTTTTGCAGGTCAGCCATTCGGTACATAGTAGAATTCATCAAAAAGTAAGTGGTTGTATGAAAGCTTTGATTTTTTGTCTTTCGAAAATTGGTTTGTTTTTCATCGATCTCCTCCACCGCTGTCGTCACTGCCGACAGTTAGGGTTACTTCCCGATTCCACACCTTCATCATCTCAGGTAACTAATTACTATATCAATTTATCAGTTCTACAACCTTTCTTTTCTTTTCCTTACACCAATTATTTTAATTTTGATTTTGATTTTGATGTTTTAAATTTGATTAAATTAAATTAAATGATTATTGTTGTATACAAGCTACTTCAAATACGAACCTACCAAGGTAATTCTGCGCTTTGATTTATAGCTCTATATATGTGTGTGTATATTCGTTGCTCTGTATTTCTACTGGTCAAGATGAATTAGTATCTTGAGGAACGATGTTACAAAGAGTTGCGGCTAGGTCATGTTCAACTAGTCAATGTTATTACAGAAGTGTATAGTAAGTTGATTTTGATCTGTAAAGAGCAAATGTAAGTTTTTTCTTTTAATAATTTTTCATTTAAATAAGTTGTATTAGACGTGTTTTTAGGCTAGATGCATCTCATTTGTGGTTGAAATAATGTTGTCTTCTATTTAATTTAATTTCCAGGGCATATTTTGTTGTCAACCTACTGAACATTTCTACTGAACTTTTGGATGATTCTAAAAGAGATACAGTTCAAATTATTGGATGTCAAACTCTAACTGAATTCATCTATAGTCAGGTGATTTTTTTCATCTATGTTTTTCTTTTTTAAAAAAAAAAAGAAAAGAAGCCAAGGTAAACAGGAAACAAGTTAAAAAGTTAGATTATTGTGGATATAATATATCTATTGTAGTCATTTCTGACACCCGAATTAGTTTAGTAAATGTATTTGAATATGGACAAAAAGTATTCCAGGCCACTCAACGTGACCCATTTTGACCTGCAATGAAAGATTACCTATTTTGAGTAAAACCCAATTTGACCTGTTTTCCAACTGTTTCTTTGCGGGTGGATGGAACTTACACATACAATCTTGAAAATTTACTTCCAAGCTTTGTATGCTCGCCCGTAAACCCGAAGGAGAGGACGAGAAAACACGATTACGGGCAGCAAGTTTGCAATGCCTTTCAGCCATGGTACATTATTAACATTGGTTCATATGTAATACAGTTTTACTACCCATTTTATTTCTTAATTTAGGAAAGTATTGCTTCTTTATTTGTCATTAGATAATACATTAAAAATGCAGATTTGGTTTATGACAGAGTTCTCACTTCTCACATATGTTTTTGAATGCTACTTCGGTTGTTTTCGTTTGTGACTTGAACAACATTTGTGTGTGTTTTTGTAAGTTACTATGTAATCGTCAAATGCTTTGGTATGTACTATAATTTTGTGATGACCATGTGTTTGATGAAATGATCGATAAAAATTCCGCTATAAGCATGTGTAAGGTTCTTATGATTTGTTATACCTGATTTAATACTATTTATTATATTATGGAGTTTTGTAGATGACTTTTTATTTTGTGCATAGTTTTAAAATTTACAGCCGACTTTGTAAGTGTCAATAAGCAAGGATATTAAAGAATGTTATATTTGATTAGTTTTCTAAATTTGTTTTGGATATTTGTGGATACAGATTTTCTTCACTGCTCTAACATTGTCATGGTGCTGTCCACGAGGTAATATTATTATTTTATTTCTATTTAAAGAATATGTAAATTGATTTGTTTCATTACGAATTCAGATTCATTTTGTTTCATATTAGTTATTTGATCTACATAAGTGATGCTTTGACTATTGTTGTTTGTGATATAGTGATTAGTATGTATGATATTGCATTTTATCTGTGCTTCAAATGAGTGACTATGAGAAACAATGGAAATCATGGAGTGCACAACCAAAGAAGAGTAATTCACCACTTTAAGAAGGTCCGGAGAATCTAATAGAAACATTCCTACTGTTGAATATTGTTTGTCTCTTCATTTCTAAACATCTGTGAGAAGTCAAAGATTTTAGATCAGAGCCCACATGAATGCATCATATCTGTTATTAGCATATGCGTTAATACAATACATGGCTAAGGAGAAACAATGGTTTTTCAAGTATATCAAAATACATAGGGATTGCAAGGAAACTTTGTAGTTATTAGCATTAATTTTATTTTATTTTTTGGTTTATATCTGTATGTCGTTTTGAACTTTTTAGTTAGAAATTTGATCATAAATTGTTTAAAAGGGGTTATGTATGTTAACTTTTGCCGGGGTTATGTATGTTAACTTTTGCCGTGATCGAGTTCATTAATGAGATATAATGGGGATAAAACAGTTAGAGTTAGATTTTATCTGCATATAATTTTGAGGCCATTATAGTTATTTAGATTTGTATATAATTTGCAATTTAGCAATCTGGACCATTTACTTGTGCACTGCTTTTAATTAATGCCTATAACCTATAAAGGTTAATTTTGAACCATTTTATACTTTGCAAAGCATTTTATTTTTAAACTTTCGATCAGTAATCTTTAGCTGCGTAATTTGCAGTGAATATTGGTGCAGCCACCGGGCGCGTTATTTGGCAAACCCACCAACTGTCCAGTTACAGAAGCAGGAGCAAACAAAGAAAGGAGAACCAGAAGAAGGGAGTCCAAAGAAGACAGCTAAGCGAAGTTTATTCCCCGAAGACTCCAAGAAAGGTAACGCTGGAGCAAAGAGAAAGTGTAGGAGGCTTCTGGCCTGATCGCAAGCGGGGTAGCGGGCACAATCAACAATTCTTTTTGGTTTGGCGACTGGAAGTTTGTAAACCAGGTTACTTGGTGCTGTTTTGCAAAACTTTTTATCCCGAACGTTAATCATGTGTATGCTTGCTGGAAAATTGGTTTGTGTACTTCTATTTGTAATCCTTAACTACTTTAGGGTGTAGATTATCGTTGTCTGTTAACTTCCTGATCCTTGGTTAAACAATTTGATATGTAAATTATGGTTTTTATGTATTGGTGTATTTCTGCAAATTTCCATTAGGAAATGGAGTCTTTTAAGTGAATATGCCGAGTCAGGTAATTTCAGCATGTCTGTGTAATTAGTTGCATTCTGTTTGTTGCCTTTATAGTCAGTATTTTCACATATATTAACTGCTTCTAACGAATACCTATAACGTGCGAGGGTAAATTTTGAAGCGCTTTAAACTTTTCAAATCGTTAGATTTATCAAATTTCTATCATACATGTCTAGCCGCGTAGCGCGTACCTTCAATCTTGTTATCATCAAAATGAAACTACACTCTCATATATTCGCATTTAATATGAAATTTAGAAACAAAAACAAAAATAGTTATGAATCTAGAGAAATAAAAAATGGCTAAAAATACTTGAATAATAAATACAACGTTTTGTAGCTAGTGGTGAGATAATGGACCCAAAATGATTCTCGATGTATCTAAAGACAAAATTAAATAAAAACAAGTATCATAGTGGTATTTTAACAGACACTACAATTCACATGTGAAGGTATTACTTTCCGTAAGATCTAAAAGTGAAAAAGTCACCTTTAAAAATAGTAAAATGTCATTTTCGGCATCTAAAATGCTTCGAACCGGGATAAGCCTTAAGGAAGTCTTGCTCGTAGCGCCGTTTTGTAGTTATCTTGGGAAATGGGCCTAATCTGCAATTGAAAATTTTTTGGAAAATTTTTCACAAGATTTTGTCCGATTTTGTGGGGAATGTAGTGACTTCAAATATGTGTTTTGCGGCCATTAATTGTCATCAAAACGAAACTACACTCTCATATATTCGCATTCAATATCAAATTTAGAAACAAAAAACAAAAATAGGGTTATTAATCTAGAGAAATAAATAAGCGGCTAAAAATACTCGAATAATAAAACAAAGATGTTATAAAAGCAGCAAAGTTTTGCAGCTAGTGGTGCGATAGTGGCCCCAACATTATTTTTGATTTACCTAAATACAATATTAAATAAAAACAACTATCATAGTGGTATTTAAACGAGCACAATAATTCACATCTGAAGGTATTACTTATCCTAAGATCTAAAAGTGCAGAATTCACCTTTAAAAATAGTAAAATGTCATTTTCGGAATCTAAACTGCTTCGAACGGAGAAAAGTCTTAAGGAAGTCTTACTCGTAGCGACGTTTTCTAGTTATGTTGCGAAAATGAAACTAATCTTCAATTGAAATTTTTTTCAGAAAATTCTCCAAAAAATTTTGCTCGATTTTGTGAAGAACGTAGTGACTTCAAATATATGTTTTGCGGCCAATAATTATCATCAAAATGAAACTATACTCTCATGTATTTGCATTCAATATGAAATTTAGAAACAAAAATAAAGATAAGGTTATGAATATAGAGAAATAAAAAAAGCGGCTAAAAATACTTGAACAAAAAAATAAAGACGTTATAAAAGCAGCAAGGTTCTGTAGCTAGTGGTGAGATAGCGGCCCCAACATGATTCTCGATGTACCTAAATATAATATTAAATAAAAACAAGTATCATAGTGGTATTTAAACGAGCGCAACAATTTACATGTGAAGGTATTACTTATCCTAAGATCTAAAAGTGCAAAATTCACCTTTAAAAATAGTAAAATGTCATTTTCAGAATCTAAACTACTTCGAACAGGGGAAAGCCTTAAGGAAGTCTTGCTCATAGAGCCGTTTTCTAGTTATGTTGCGAAAATGGGCCGAATCTGCAGTTGGAAATTTTTTGGAAAATTCTCCACAAAAGTTTGCTCAAATTTTTGAGGAATGTAGTGACTTTAAATATGTGTTTTGCGGCCATTAATTATCATTAAAACGAAACTACACTCTCATATATTCGTATTCAATATGAAATTTATAAACAAAAACAAAATAACGGTATGAATCTAGAGAAATAAAAAGTGGCTAAAAATACTCGAACAATATAACAAAGACGTTATAAAAGCAGCAAGGTTTTGTATATAGTGGTGAGATAGTGGCCCCAACATTATTATCGATGTACCTAAATACAATATTAAATAAAAACAAGTATCATAGTGGTATTTAAACGGACACAACAATTCACATGTGAAGGTATTACTAATCCTAAGATCTAAAAGTGCAAAATTCACCTTTAAAAATAGTAAAATATCATTTTTGGAATCTAAACTGCTTCAAACGGGAGAAAACCTTAAGGAAGTCTTGCTCGTAGCGCCGTTTTCTAGGTATGTTGTGAAAATGGGCCGAATCTGCAATTAAAATTTTTCGGAAAATTCTCAACAAATTTTGCCCGATTTTGTGGGGAATGTAGTGACTTCAAATATGTGTTTTGCGGCCATTATATATCATCAAAACTAAACTACACTATAATATATTCGCATTCTATAAGAAATTTATAAAAAAAATAAAAAAAAGGTTATGAATCTAGAGAATTAAAAAAGCGGCTAAAAATACTCGAACAATAAAACAAAGACGTTATAAAAGCTGCAAGGTATAGTAGCTAGTGGCGAGATAGTGTCCCCAACATGATTTTCGATATACCTAAATAAAATAGTAAATAAAAACAAGTATCATAGTGTTATTTAAATGGGCACAACAATTCACATGTGAAGGTATTACTTATCCTAAGATCTAAAAGTGCAAAATTCACCTTTAAAAATAGTAAAATGTCAATTTTGGAATCTAAACTGCTTCGAAGGGGGAAAGCCTTAAGGAATTCTTGCTCGTAGCGTCATTTTCTAGTTAGGTTATGGGCCTAATATGCAGTTGAAAATGTTTCGAAAATTTTTTCAGAAAATTTTCCCCGATTTTGTGGAGAATGTAGTGACTTGAAATATGTGTTTTGCGGCTATTAATTATCATCAAAACAAAATTACAGTCTCATTTATTCGCATTCAATATGAAATTTAGAAACAAAAATAAAAATAAGGTTATGAATCTAGAAAAATAAAAAAACGGCTAAAAATATACTCGAACAATAAAGCTAAGACGTTATAAGAGCATCAAAGTTTTGTACCTAGTGGTGAGATAGTGGCCCCAACATGATTCTCGATGTAACCTAAATACAATATTAAATAAAAACAAGTATCATAAAGGTATTTAAACGGGTACAACAATTCACATATGAAGGTATTACTTATCCTAAGATCTAAAAGTGTAAAATTTACCTTTAAAAATAGTAAAATCCCATTTTCGAAAACTAAACTGCTTCGAACGGGGGAAAGCCTTAAGGAAGTCTTGCTCGTTGCACCGTTTTCTAGTTATGTTGTGAAAATGAGCCGAATCTGCAATTGGAAATTTTTCAGAAAATTCACCACAAAATTTTGCCGATTTTGTGGGGAATGTAGTGACTCCAAATACGTGTTTTGCGGCCATTAATTACAATCAAAACGAATCTACATTCTCATATATTCGCATTCAATATGAAATTTATAAACAAAAACAAAAATAAGGTTATGAATTTAGAGAAATAAAAAAGCGGCTAAAAATACTCGAACAATAAAACAAAGACGTTATAAAAGCAGCAAGATTTTGTAGCTAGTGATGAGATAGTGGCCCCAACATGATTCTTGATGTACCTAAATATAATATTAAATAAAAACAAGTATCATAGTGGTATTTAAACGAGCACAACAATTCACATGTGAAGGTATTACTTATCCTAAGATCTAAAAGGGCAAAATTCACCTTTAAAAATAGTAAAATGTCATTTTTGGAATCTAAACTACTTCGAACGGAGGAAAGCCTTAAGGAAGTCTTGCTCGTAGTACCGTTTTCTAGTTATGTTGTGAAAATGGCCCTAATCTGTAGTTGAAAATTTTTCGAAAAATTCTCCACAAAATTTTGCCCGATTTTGTGGGAAATGTAGTGACTTCAAATATGTGTTTTGCGGCCGTTAATTATCATCAAAATGAAACTACACTATCATATATTCGCATTCAATATGAAATTTATAAATAAAACCAAAAATAAGATTATGAATCTAGAGATATAAAAGAACGGCTAAAATACTCGAACAATAAAACAAAGACGTTATAAAAGCAACAAGATTTCGTAGCAATTGGTGAGATAGTGGCCCTAACATGATTCTCGATGTACCTAAATACAATATTAAATAAAAACAAGTATCATAGTGGTATTTAAACGAGCAAAACAATTCACATGTGAAGGTATTACTTTTCTTAAGATCTAAAACTGCAAAATTAACCTTTAAAAATAGTAAAATGTGATTTTCGGAATCTAAACTGCTTCGAACGTGGGAATGCCTTACGGAAGTCTTGCTCGTAGCGCCGTTTTCTAGTTATGTTGTGAAAATTGGCCGGATCTGAAATTGAAAATTTTCGAAATATTCTCTACAAAATTTGACCCGATTTTATGGGGAATGTATTGACTTCAAATATGTGTTTTGCGGTCATTAATTATCATCAAAACGAATCTACATTCTCATACATTCACATTCAATATGAAATTTAGAAACAAAAATAAAAATAAGGTTATGAATCTAGAGAAATAAAAAAGCGGCTAAAAATACTCAAACAATAAAACAAAGACGTTATAAAAGCAACAAAGTTTTGTAGCTAGTGGTGAGATAGTGGCTCCAACATGATTCTCGATGTAACCTAAATACAATATTAAATAAAAATAAGTATCATAGTAGTATTTAAACGGGCACAACAATTCACATGTGAAGGTATTACTTATTCTAAAATATAAAAGTGCAAAATTCACCTTTAAAAATACTAAAATGTCATTTTCAGAATCTAAACTGCTTCAAACGGGTGAAAGCCTTAAGTAAGTCTTGCTCGTAGCGTCGTTTTCTAGTTATGTTGCGAAAATGGGCCGAATCTGCAATTCGAAATATTTCGAAAAATTCTCCACAAAATTTTGCCCGATTTTGTGGGGAATGTAGTGACTTCAAATATGTGTTTTGCGGCCATTATATATCATCAAAACGAAACTATACTATAATATATTCGCATTCTATAAAAAATTTATAAAAAAAAACAAAAATAAGGTTATGAATCTAGAGAATTAAAAAAGCGGCTAAAAATACTCGAACAATAAAACAAAGACGTTATAAAAGCAGCAAGGTTTTGTAGCTAGTGGTAAGATAGTGTCCCCAACATTATTCTCGATGTACCTAAATACAATGGTAAATAAAAACAAGTATCATAGTGTTATTTAAACGGGCACAACAATTCACATGTGAAGGTATTACTTATCATAAGATCTAAAAGTGCAAAATTCACCTTTAAAAATAGTAAAATATCATTTTCGAAATCTAAACTGCTTCGAACGGCCGTTTTCTAATTATGTTGCGAAAATGGGCCGAATCTACTATTGAAAATTTTTCGAAAATTTCTCCACAAAATTTTTCCGATTATGTGAGGAATGTAGTGACTTCAAATATGTGTTTTGCAGCCATTAATTATCATTAAAACGAAACTACACTCTAATATATTCGCATCCTATATGAAATTTATAAACAAAAATAAAAATAAGATTATGAATCTTGAGAAATAAAAAAGCGGCTAAAAATACTCGAACAATAAAACAAAGACGTTATAAAAGAAGCAAAGTTTTGTAGTTAGTGGTGAGATAGTGGCCCCAAAATGATTCTTGATGTAACATAAATAAAATATTAAATAAAAACAAGTATCATAGTGGTATTTAAACGAGCACAACAATTTACATGTGAAGGTATTACTTATCCTAAGATCTAAAAGTGAAAAATTCACCTTTAAAAATAGTAAAATGTCATTTTCAGAATCTAAATTGCTTTGAACGGGGAAAAGCCTTAAGAAAGTCTTGCTCGTAGCGCCGTTTTCAAGTTTTGTTTCGAAAATGGGCCGAATCTGCAATTGGAAATTTTTCGAAAAATTCTCCACAAAAAATTTTGCCCGATTTTGTGGGTAATGTAGTGACTTCAAATATGTGTTTTGCAGCCATTAATTAACATCAAATCGAAACTACACTCTAATATATTCACATTCTATATGAAATTTGTAAACAAAAACAAAAATAAGGTTATGAATCTAGAGAAATAAAAAAGCGGCTAAAAATACTAGAACAATAAAACAAATATGTTATAAAAGTAGCAAGGTTTTGTAGCTAGTGGTGAGATAGTGTCCCAAACATGATTCTCGATGTACCTAAATACAATATTAAATAAAAACAAGTATCATAGTGGTATTTAAACGGACACAATAATTCACATGTGAAGGTATTACTTATCCTAAGATCTAAAAGTGCAAAATTCACCTTTAAAATTAGTAAAATGTCATTTTCGGAATCTAAGTTGCTTCGAACGGGGGAAAGCCTTAAGGAAGTGTTGCTCGTAGCGTCGTTTTCTAGTTATGTTGCGAAAATGAGCCGAATCTGCCTTTGGAAATTATTCGGAAAATTCTCCACAAAATTTTGTCCGATTTTGTGGGGAATGTAGTGACTTCAAATATGTGTTTTGCGGCCATTAATTATCATCAAAACGAAACAACACTCTAATATATTCGCATTCTATATGAAATTTGTAAACAAAAACAAAAATAAGGTTATGAATCTAGAGAAATAAAAAATGGCTAAAAATACTCGAACAATAAAAAAAAGACGTTATAAAAGCAGCAAAGTTTTGTATCTAGTGGTGAGATAGTGTCCCAAACATGATTCTCGATGTACCTAAATACAATATTAAATAAAAAGAAATATCATAGTGACGGGCACAACAATTCACACGTGAAGGTATTACTTATCCTAAGATCTAAAAGTGCAAAATTCACCTTTAAAAATATAAAATGTCATTTTCGGAATTTAAACTGCTTCGAACGGGGGAAAACCTTAAGGAAGTTTTGCTCGTAGCGCCGTTTTTTAGTTATGTTGCAAAATGGGCCGAATCTGCAATTGGAAATTTTTCGAACATTTCTCCACAAAAGTTTGTCCGATTTTGTGGGGAATGTAGTGACTTCAAATATGTGTTTTGCGGCCATTAATTATCATCAAAACGAAACTACACTCTAATAAATTTGCATTCTATATGAAATTTATAAACAAAAAACAAAAATAAGGTTATGAATCTAGAGAAATAAAAAAGCGGTTAAAAATACTCGAACAATAAAACAAAGATGTTATAAAAGCCGTAAAGTTGTGTAGCTACTGGTGAGATAGTTGCCCTAACATGATTCTCAATGTAACATAAATACAATATTAAATAAAAACAAGTATCATAGTGATATTTAAACGGGCACAATAATTCACATGTGAACGTATTACTTATTCTAAGATCTAAAAGTGCAAAATTCACCTTTAAAAATAATAAAATGTCATTTTCGGAATCTAAACTACTTCGAAAGGGGGAAAGCCTTAAGCAAGTCTTGCTCATAGCGCTGTTATATAGTTATGTTGTGAAAATGGGCCAAATCTGCAATTCGAAATTTTTTGAAAAATTCTCCACAAAATTTTACCCGATTTTGTGGGGAATGTAGTGACTTCAAAAATATGTTTTGCGGCCATTAATTATCATCAAAACGAAACTACACTCTCATATATTCGCATTCAATATGAAATTTAGAAACAAAAACAAAAATAAGGTTATGAATCTAGAGAAATAAAAAAGCGGTTAAAAATACTCGAACAATAAAACAAAGACGTTATAAAAATAGCAAAATTTTTTAGCTAGTGTGAGATAGTGGCCCCAACATGATTCTCGATGTAACCTAAATACAATAATAAATAAAAACAAGTATCATAGTGGTATTTAAACGGGCACAACAATTCACATGTGAAGGTATTACTTATCCTAAGATTTAAAAGTGCAAAATTCACCTTTAAAAATTGTAAAATGTTATTTTCAGAATTAAACTGCTTCGAACAGGGGAAAGCCTTAAGGAAGTGTTCCTCGTAGTGCCGTTTTCTAGTTATGTTGCGAAAATGGGACAAATATGCAATTGGAAATTTTTTTGGAAAAATCTCCACCAAATTTTGCCCGATTTTGTGGGGAATGTAGTGACTTCAAATATGTGTTTTGTGTAGTGACCCGAATTTTTCCATGTTTATTTATATTAATTGAATTTGATAATTACATGATTAAGTGTTTCCAACATGTTAAGCAATCAAACTTGTTAAGACGTGATTAATTGAAATAGGTTTCATATAGACAATTGACCACCCAAGTTGACCGGTGATTCACGAACGTTAAAACTTGCAAAAACTATATGATGACATATATATGGTTATATATATAGTTAACATGATATTATGATAAGTAAGTATCTCATTAGGTATTTTAACAATGAGTTATATACATAAAAATGAGACTATTGAATTAAGAAACTTGAAAATGATATATATAACGATTATCTTTATAACAACGTTTTACTAATTACATATGAATCATTTTAAGATATTGTTACACTATATATAAACATGATAAATGATAAGTAAACATGTCATTAAGTGTATTAACAATGAACTACATATGTAAAAACAAGACTACCAACTTAATGATTTCGAAACGAGACATATATGTAACGATTATCGTTGTAACAATATTTAACTGTATATATATATATATATATCATATTAAGATATATTAATACATCATGTTATCATGATAATATAATAACTTAACATCTCATTTGATATAATAAACAACGGGTTAACAACATTTAACAAGATCGTTAACCTAAAGGTTTCAAAACAACACTTACATGTAACGACTAATGATGACTTAACGACTCAGTTAAAATGCATATACACGTATTGTTTTAATATGTATTCATACACTTTTGAAAGAATTCAAGACACTTATCAAAGTACTTCTACTTAACAAAAATGCTTACAATTACATCCTCATTCATTTTCATCAACAATTCTACTCGTATGCACTCGTATTCTTACTCGTACAATACCCAGCTTCTAAATGTATTTACTATTGGTATACACACTCCAATGATCAGCTCTTAGCAGCCCTTGTGAGTCACCTAACACATGTGAAAACCATCATTTGGCAACTAGCATGAAATATCTCATAAAATTACAAAAATATTAGTAATCATTCATGACTTATTTACAAGTAAACAAAATTACACATCCTTTATATCTAATCCATATACTAACGGCCAAAAACACCTACAAACACTTTTATTCTTCAATTTTCTTCATCTAATTGATCTCTCTCAAGTTCTATCTTCAAGTTCTAAGTGTTCTTCATAAATTCTATAAGTTCTAGTTTCATAAAATCAAGAATACTTCCAAGTTTGCTAGCTTACTTCCAATTTTGTAAAGTGATCATCCAACCTCAAGAAATCTTTCTTATTTATAGTAAGATATCTTTCTAATACAAGGTAATACTCATATTCAAACTTTGATTCAATTTCTATAACTATAACAATCTTATTTCGAGTGGAAATCTTACTTGAACTTGTTTTCGTGTCATGATTCTGCTTCAAGAACTTTCAAGCCATCCAAGGATCCTTTGAAGCTAGATCTATTTTTCTAATTTCCAGTAGGTTTACCTACTAAAATTAAGGTAGTAATGATGTTCATAACATCATTCGATTCATACATATAAAACTATCTTATTCGAAGATTTAAACTTGTAATCACTAGAACATAGTTTAGTTAATTCTAAACTTGTTCGCAAATAAAGTTAATCCTTCTAACTTGACTTTTAAAATCAAATAAACACATGTTCTATATCTATATGATATGCTAACTTAATGATTTAAAACCTGAAAACACGAAAAACACCGTAAAACCGGACATACGCCGTCGTAGTAACATCGCGGGCTGTTTTGGGTTAGTTAATTAAAAACTATGATAAACTTTGATTTAAAAGTTGTTCTTCTGGGAAAATAATTTTTCTTATGAACATGAAACTATATCCAAAAATCATGGTTAAACTCAAAGTGGAAATATGTTTTCCAAAATGGTCATCTAGACGTCGTTCTTTCGACTGAAATGACTACCTTTACAAAAACGACTTGTAATCTGTATTTCCTATTATAAACTTATACCTTTTCTGTTTAAATTCATAAACTTGAGTTCAATATGAAACCATAGCAACTTGAATACTCAAAACGGATTTAAAACGAAGAAGTTATGGGTAAAACAAGATTGGATATTTTTACTTGTTGTAGCTACGTGAAAATTGGTAATAAATCTATATTAATCATATCCTAGCTAATTTATATTGTATAATACATATATTCTAATATATTATGTAATCTTGGGATACCATAGACACGTATGCAAATGTTTTGACATATCATATCGACCCATCTATATATATTATTTGGAACAACCATAGACACTCTATATGCAGTAATGTTGGAGTTAGATATACAGGGTTGAGGTTGATTCTAAAAATATATATACTTTGAGTTGTGATCTAGCCTGAGATGTGTATACACTGGGTCGTGGATTGGGTCAAGATAATATATATCAATTTATTTTCTATACATCTAACTATGGACAACTAGTTGTAAGTTACTAACGAGGACAGCTGACTTAATAAACTTAAAACATTAAAACGTATTAAAAATGTTGTAAATATATTTTGAACATACTTTGATATATATGTACATATTTGTTATAGGTTCGTGAATCGACCAGTGGCCAAGTCTTACTTCCCGACGAAGTAAAAATCTGTCAAAGAGAGTTATAGTCCCACTTTTAAAATCTAATATTTTGGGATGAGAATACATGCAGTTTTTTAAATGTTTTACAAAATAGACACAAGTAAATGAAACTACATTCTATGGCTGGATTATTAAACCGAATATGCCCCTTTTTAGTCTGGTAATCTAAGAATTAGGGAACAGACACCCTAATTGACGCAAATCCTAAAGATAGATCTATTGGGCCCAACGAGCCCCATCCAAAGTACCGGATGATTTAGTACTTCGAATTCATCATGTCCGAAGGGAGTCCCGGAATGATAGGGGATATTCTATATGCATCTTGTTAAGGTCGGTTACCAGGTGTTCACCATATGAATGATTGTTATCTCTATGTATGGGATGTATATTGAAATATAAAATCTTGTGGTCTATTATTACGATTTGTTAAATATATAGGTTAAACCTATAACTCACCAACAATTTTGTTGACGTTTAAAGCATGTTTATTCTCAGGTGATTATTAAGAGCTTCCGCTGTTGCATGCTATTATATGGACAAGTTTTGGTGTCAGCATGCTTGTATTATATTGTTTAAAACTGCATTCGAGATTTATTTTGTTGTAACATATTAATATTTGTAAACCAATATGTATTGGTAGTGTGTAAATGTGATATTTGTTAGATTATCATTTCTGGATAGTCTAAGTGGTGTCTTTTTAACCTTGTCGATAAAATAAAGGTTATGGTTTGTTTTAAAAAAAAGAATGCAGTCTTTGAAAAACATCTCATATAGAGGTCAAAACCTCGCAACGAAATCAATTATTATGGAACTTTTATAATCAATATGAACGGGACATTTCAGTTGGTATTCGAGCGTTGGTCTTAGAGAACCAGAATTTTGGCATTAGTGTGTCTTACCAAGTTTGTTAGGATACATTAGTGAGTCTGGACTTCGACCGTGTTTTTCTTCAAAAATGATTGCTTAACATATTTTGTTGGAAACTATATATTATTAACATGTAAATATTATGTGATATATTAATCTCTTAACGTGTTTGATATTGTGTGATAGATGTCTACCTCTAGTACAAATCCCATCGACTCACCTAATAATAATGAAGAGTCGAATATACTTTGGGAAGATTCACAAATTCCCGAAGAGGAACCGGAAGAAGAGGAACCGGAAGAGGAGGAACCGGAAGAAGAGGAACCGGAAGAGGAGGAACCGGAAGAGGAAGAACTAAAAGAAGAAGAGGTTTCGAAGGAAGAAATATTGATACCTACAGTAAATCGGTTTAATAAAAGAAAATCCTCAACCAACGGACCAAACTCAATAATGGTCAATGGTGTTTCCGCCGAGGAAGCAAAATATTGGGAAGATTACCAATTTTCTGATGAATCGGATCCTGATGAGGATTCCGATGATGTTATAGAAATTACCTCGACCTAAAGCAAAAGAAAATAATAAGGGAAAAGGTATAAAAATATAGAAACCTGATTCCAACCCCGATGAACTTTATATGTATCGGCGACGTCCGTATTTCCGAAAATGTAACAATAACCCGGGAACCTCTAAACCACCAGGTTTTTCTAAACCATTGTGGAAAATGACGGCTCGTATTAGAGGAACACCATATATCCCTAGAAAATTAAGAAAACGAACCAAGTCCGAAGAAGAAGAAACCAGTGATTCAGATTAGAGGGTTGTAATCATGTTGTGTATTATATGTATTGTAGTGTACTTGTACTTTTATGTTCTATGTAAAAATTGCTTGTATTGTTTGTTAATTAACTTTTACGAATCTAATCCTTGTCTATTTTACAGTATAAAAACAAAATGGACGTTAAGGGTAGATAACCGAATATTTTAGAAGACCTACCAGAGGATATGATTGAGGAAATCTTTTCTAGAGTCGGTCAGAATTCATTAGCACATTTAGTTATGGCAAAATTAACTTGTCAAATATTTGAAAGACTTTCCAGAAATGCCTTAGTTTATAAAAGGCTTTCCTTTGATAGGTGGGGTATATCACATTGGGGAGACTGTAAGTTACGCCGTGTTTTCTTTAAAGCATTAAATGCGGGGAACCCAAATGCAATTTTCCGCTACGGGTTAAGAACCTATTTTGACTCAACATATCCCAACATAGGATTTCGTGAATTAAAAAGAGCTTCTAACATGCAACATAAAGAAGCATGTTATGCTTACGGGTTAGTAATGTTCGCTTCTCACCAAAGTGAGAAAAAGAACATCAGATTACAACTATTAAATGAAACATTCCCACAAGTGACGGACTCAGTAGTTGGGGTAAGAAACAAGGTTTTTAGATTGCTACGAGGCTGTTGGGCATTACGAAACCCTCGTCCTTTTGACGACATTACAACATGCTGCCTAGCCAATGGTCATAACGGTTACTTTCCACAAGACCAAGGATGGGAAGTCGTTTTAGTAAAACCAGAATGCATGACCTGTTTCTGGACTTATGAATTACGTGTCTTTATTGCTTTTGCTGAACAACTTGCGTATTAATTAGAATTACCTTTATAGCTGCCGTGTAGCAAGTTATTATGTGCTATATTTCATCCTATATGTATAATAGTGGTATTGTAAATTTGTAAAATTTGGTATAAAATTTGAACGCGAAATTTTATTGTAATAAGTTTTTCATATAGAGTCGTAGTAGTTGAATTGTATAATAGCTACTAAGTATAAACTTAACGGGTAGGTACTACCCGAATTAAAACTATAAAATGCTAATATGAAGAAAAAGCTTTTATAAATAAGTTCAAATTATGCTACGAAATACTATTGACTACTCGTCAGGTACTGCGTTAACATGGTGGAACACCTATCTCGAACAGGTAGGACAAAATGCTGCTTACGCACTACCGTGGTCGGCATTCAAGCAATTGATGAACGAGCAATACTGTCCTAGAAATGAAGTCAATAAGCTCAAGGTAGAGCTTAGAGAATTACGAATACAAGGGTTCGACATTACCACGTATGAACGACGATTCACAAGGTTGTACCTATTGTGTCCGGGAGCGTTCGAAGATGAAGAAGAAAAGATCGACGCGTTTGTAAAAGGGTTACCAGTAAGGATTCAAGAAGATGTAAGTTCACACGATCCTGCTTCCATACAGAAGGCAAGTTGAATGGCTCATAAACTCATAAATCAGATTGAGAGGAGAATTAAAGAACAGGCGGCCGAAGAAGCCAACACGAAACAACTCAAGAGGAAGTGGGGGGAAAACGGTGACAAGAGTCACCAGTACAACAACAATAACAATTACAACCACAACCGCAACAACAATCGCAACAATAACCGCAATCCTAACAATAACTACAACAAACGTCCCAACAACAACAACAACTACAACAACCATTTCAACAACAATAACAATCCCAACAAAAACCTCAATAACAACAAACAACAGAAACAACCATGCTTCAAGTGTGCAGAGTACCATCCGAATGCGTTTTGCACAACAGTTTGCACCAAGTGTAAGAGAAGTGGTCATGGAGCGGAAAAATGTGAGGTTTACGGACCAAAGAACAACAAAAATAAAGAAACAAATAAGGTCGGAACAAATAATGCCGACGTAGTTTGTTATAAATGTGGAAAATCGGGCCACATTATTAGAAATTTCCCAAACCAAGGGAATAATAATGGGCAAGGCCGCGGAAGAGTTTTCAATATTAATGCGGCAGAAGCGCAGGAAGACCCGGAGCTTGTTACGGGTACGTTTCTTATTGAAAATACATCTGCTTATGTTTTATTTGATTCGGGTGCGGATAGAAGCTATATGAGTAGAGATTTTTGTGCTAAATTAAGTTGTCCACTGACGCCTTTGGATAATAAATTTTTACTCGAATTAGCAAACGGTAAATTAATTACAGCAGATAATATATGTCGGAATCGAGAAATTAAGCTGGTTAGTGAAACATTTAAGATTGATTTGATACCAGTAGAGTTAGGAAGTTTTGATGTGATAACTGGCATGGATTGGTTGAAAAAGGTGAGAGCAGAGATTGTATGTTACAAAAATACAATTCGCATTGTACGGGAAAAAGGAAAACCCTTAATGGTGTACGGAGAAAAGAATAACGCGAAATTAAATCTTATTAGTAGTATGAAGGCGCAAAAACTAATAAGAAAAGGTTGTTACGTCATTCTAGCACACATCGAGAAAGTTAAACCTGAAGAAAAGAACATCAGTGATGTTTCCGTCGCAAAAGAATTTCTCGATGTTTTTCTGAAAGAATTACCGGGATTACCCCCACATCGATCCGATGAATTTCAAATAGACCTTGTACCAAGAGCTGCACCAATAGCTCGTGCTCCATACAGACTCGCACCCAGCGAAATGAAAGAATTACAAAGTCAGTTACAAGAACTTTTAGAGCGTGGTTTCATTTGACCAAGCACATCACCATGGGGAGCTCCTGTTTTGTTTGTCAAGAAGAAGGATGGTACATTTAGGTTGTGTATCGACTACCGAGAGTTGAACAAACTTACCATCAAGAACCGCTACGCACTACCGAGAATCGACGACTTATTTGATCAACTACAAGGCTCATCGATTTATTCGAAGATTGATTTACGTTCTGGGTATCATCAAATGTAGGTGAAGGAGGATGATATTCCAAAGACTGCTTTACGGTCATTACGAGTTTATGGTTATGCCGTTTGGGTTGACTAATGCACCAGCTGTGTTCATGGACCTCATGAACCGAGTGTGTGGACCATACCTTGACAAGTTTGTCATTGTTTTCATCGATGACATACTTATTTACTCAAAGAATGACCAGGAGCACGAAGAATTAAGGAGAGAAAAACTGTACGCTAAGTTTTCAAAGTGTGCATTTTGGTTGGAAGAAGTTCAATTTCTCGGTCATATAGTGAACAAAGAAGGTATTCAGGTGGATCCAGCAAAGATTGAAACCGTTGAAAAGTGGAAAACCCCAAAAACTCCGAAGCATATACGTCAATTTTTAGGATTAGCGGGTTACTACAGAAGGTTCATCCAAGATTTTTCAGAATAGCAAAACCCTTGACTGCATTAACGCATAAAGGGAGGAAATTTGAATGGAAGGATGAACAAGAGAAAGCGTTTCAATTGTTAAAAAAAAAGTTAACTACGGCACTTATATTGTCATTACCTGAAGGGAATGATGATTTTGTGATATATTGTGACGCCTCAAAGCAAGGTCTCGGTTGTGTATTAATGCAATGAACGAAGGTAATTGCTTATCCGTCTAGAAAATTGAAGATTCACGAGCAGAATTATACGACGCATGATTTGGAATTAGGCGCGGTTGTTTTTGCATTAAATACTTGGAGGCACTACTTATATGGGGTCAAAAGTATTATATATACCGACCACAAAAGTCTTCAACACATATTTAATCAGAAACAACTAAACATGAGGCAGCGCAGGTGGATTGAATTGTTAAATGATTACGACTTTGAGATTCGTTACCACCCGGGGAAGGCAAATGTGGTAGCCGATGCCTTGAGTAGAAAGGACAGAGAACCCATTCGAGTAAAAGCTATGAATATAATGATTCACAATAACCTTACTACTCAAATAAAGGAGGTGCAACAAGGAGTTTTAAAAGAAGGAAATTTAAAGGATGAAATACCCAAAGGATCGGAGAAGCATCTTAATATTCGGGAAGACGGAACCCGGTATAGGGCTGAAAGAATTTGGGTACCAAAATTTGGAGATATGAGAGAAATGATAATTTGAGAAGTTCATAAAACCAGATACTCAATACATCCTAGAACGGGGAAGATGTACAAGGATCTCAAGAAACATTTTTGGTGGCCGGGTATGAAAGCCGATGTTGCTAAATATGTAGGAGAATGTTTGACTTGTTCTAAGGTCAAAGCTGAGCATCAGAAACTATCAGGTCTACTTCAACAACCCGAAATCCCGGAATGGAAAAGGGAAAATATTACCATGGATTTCATCACTAAATTGCCAAGGACTGCAAGTGGTTGATACTATTTGGGTAATAGTTGATCGTCTCACCAAATCAGCACACTTCCTGCCAATAAGAGAAGATGACAAGATGGAGAAGTTAGCACAACTGTATTTGAAGGAAGTCGTCTCTAGACATGGAATACCAATCTCTATTATCTCTGGTAGGGATGGCAGATTTATTTCAAGATTCTGGCAGACATTACAACAAGCATTAGGAACTCGTCTAGACATGAGTACTGCCTATCATCCACAAACTGATGGGCAGAGCGAAAGGACGATACAAACGCTTGAAGACATGCTACGAGCATGTGTTATTGATTTCGGAAACAGTTGGGATCGACATCTACTGTTAGCAGAATTTTCCTACAACAACAGCTACCATTCAAGCATTGAGATGGCACCGTTTGAAGCACTTTATGGTAGAAAGTGCAGGTCTCTGATTTGTTGGAGTGAAATGGGGATAGACAGATTACGGGTCCTGTGACGCCCCGTACAAAACCATCATGTACGATTCGTCAACAACAGGATCTTTACACGGTCAAGTACTACATGTTGTTTGAAAACCAGTTTGCATTCATAAAAACATAGCGTTTTACAAAAGATAACGTGACACAGAGGTCATTACAAAGCCATTATTCAAATAACATAAGTTGCGAATGCAAATTAAAAGTTTCATGATTGAGACAACTCTAAGTTATGCAGCGGTTATCTAACACAGCAGGTCCTTAACAGCAAGTCTAAACAGCATGACAGCAAGTCTAACAGCAGAAGCAACAAACCTCTAAGCACCTGAGAAAACATGCTTAAAAACGTCAACAATAATGTTGGTGAGCTATAGTTTAAGTTGTAATAGTAATATAAGATTGACCACGAGATTTCAATGTTTCAAAACAGTATGAAAAGCATATGTATAACCGTGGGCACATGGTAACTAGACTTAACGTAAATATAAATATCACCCCCTAAAAGTACACCTGGCGAGTGCGTATGTCCTCGAAGTATTAAACACCCGTTAAATGCTAGCGCGACTAGCCCGAGTGGGGATGTCAAACCCTATGGATCCATATCTAAGATTCGCGTCTACCAGTTCAAAAACCAATAGTTAAACGTTACCGTGCTAAGGGGAAAGTTTATGCCGTTATACAACCCACACATATGTAAAGTTTAAGTACTCGTGTCAAATAAGTAAAACATAAAAAGCACATGTATTCTCATTCCCAAAAATAGTATAAGTAAAAAGGGATGCTATAACTCACAGTGATAAAAGCGGTAAAGTCGGTAATGAAAGTATGCAAGTAGTAAGTTGGTCCGAAAGGTCGTCAACCTAAATCAAAGGTTACTAGGTCAGTAGGTTGTCTTTATAAGTTCTAATAGTGCATAAAATAAGTTTAAGTGTCATCATCATCATCATTCATCATCATAAAAGCTAAGTAAGTTTGACAAGAATAGAGATCGAAACAATAGGCTGACTTCGGTCAGCTGTTACGATCTCTACGTAAATCGAAAAGATGCGTAATCAGTGGCTATGGCTCCGTATGTGAGTCCCCTAGTTGCTGACCAATTTCCAGAACCAAACTCGTCTTAGTTTGACCGTCGGTTTAAGTGCGAGTAGGTCAGAAATTTTAGCACAACGTTAATAAGGTGTAATGACTTTCGGAAGGCCATAAATCTTAAACCGTAACTCGGATTAAGACGAGGTATAAACGGAAAATCATCTAATCGAACCGAACTAACTGAAAATCAACTTTACAGTAGCCCAGGTTACTAATCAGATCCCAAAAATAGTAAACAAGTGCTCCGGTGGGGTTCTTAGTGCTTGATGCTTATCACGGTTCTCATCCTTGATGCTTGTAGCTTCAAGTATACAACTCGTTGATGGTTTAGCATCACTTTTGACCAAGATTCTACCATCAATACACAATATGTTAAGACCAAATAATAGCACAACTCATTTAAGAGTCTTAGATGGATGATGAACCAAGGTTACATCATATCCTTAGTCTTAACACAAATACAAGTCCTATTTACAAACAAAGTTACAAACTTTATGTGATGACCCGAAAATTTTTGACTTATTTAAATCAATTCTCTATACGATTTATTATTTTAACACGTTAAACAAAGTCTGTTAGATTGAGTCTCAAAATTTTAGAACTGTTTCATATATACAATTACCTTTGACTACTCTCGACGATTCATGAACAATTATATGTATGTATATATATATGTACAAGTAAAAACGACTTTTCTACAGTAAAACCCTATTTGCTACAGTAAATATTACTTTGCTACAGTAAAACACTATTGCTACAGTGAAACCGTATTTTGCTACAGTGCTACAGTGAAAACGACTTTGCTACAGTGATTTGCTACAGTAAACACTATTTGCTACAGTAAAACACTATTGCTACAGTAACACTATTTGCTACAGTATCACTATTTGATGTCGACGAACTAGCAAACAAAAACGGAAAAGGCGGCCATGCGATCGCATGGCAAAAATACTGAAAACTCATGCGATCGCATGAGCTACAGTAAATCGAAAAGTATTATAAATACGCCAGATTCCTGCACGAACTCTTCACACTTTAATTTTCTTTAATCAATTTTTATATTTATAATTATAATTATAATTTTAATTTAAGTTTAATAATAATAAAGTATATTCGAGGGTGTTTTAATTCGGGTTTCAAACCGCTTTAAGCTAAGGAAATATTGGGTATTGTTCGGGGTATTGTTCTTGAATCCAAGGCCAACCATACAGTCGTCTACCATCATTACGTCTACGCAATTTGCCTACAATATTGAATCGCAATATTGAACTGTGAGTTATAGTCTCCCTTTTTAAATACTTTAAATATTTTTGGGCTGAGAATACATGCAATTTATTTTAAACGCGATAAGACACAAGTACATACTAAATTCTACACTGAGTTAAACCGAAAATCCCTTAGCTTTGGTAACTAGTAGCTGCCAGTACATAGGATATGGACTGGTGGGCGCGAATAATTGTATATGGATCCATAGGGCTTGACATCCCCGTCCGAGCTAGAGCGCTAGCCTTTTAACGGACGTATGTTATTTGAGTTTAAGACACGTTGGTTTGCGTGTATTAAAACGAATGGGGTAATTATCACTATAGCGTTAAGTTTAGTTACCAGGGTGCTCTGTTACGTAGAATCTATTGATAAACTTTTGATGAAATCTTGTGGTCTATCTTTATATATGTTTATGACTCGAGCAATTAAACCTATAACTCACCAACATTCGTGTTGACTTTTTAGCATGTTTTATTCTCAGGTCTTTAGAATGCTTCCGCTGTGATGTGCTTGTTGCCTGCATGGAGTCTCTCATGCTTTGTACAAAGTTTATTGCATTCAAAATAAAACTGCGTTGTGTAATAAATAATTGGACTGTGAAGTCAACCTGTAAATTAAAGACTTATGTATTTTGAGGTTTTGCTTATACCTAAGTACTCGCCCACATGTTTATAACTTTCTATGTTTAGAAAGTCACTTATTTTAATGAATGCAATATTTTATCAAAACGTATCATATAGAGGTCAAAACCTCACTGTGGAATCAATGATTAACGTGCTGCGTCAATAGAGATTTTGACGGGTCGTTACAGTTGGTATCCGAGCTTGAGGTCATAGGGAACCAGAAATTACATTAGTGTGTTTAACTGATAATTGTTAGGATGCATTAGTGAGTCTGGACTATGACCATATATGTTTTTACTGATTTTTGCTTATTATTTGGTCAAAAACATTATATGTGATATATTTATATGCTAACGTAATTGTTGTTTCAATTATGTGATAGATGACTTCCTCTAATCCTATCATTTTGTACAACTCGGAATCGGACACTGAATCTATTCTATCCACAACTGAAAAGGGCGTTCCAATACCTATTAAAGAAGAAATTGTGTTAGCCGGGGAATCTCAACTCCCGGTAAACCCAGAGGAGGTTCCAGCTCCACCCAGCTTTAGTTTTCTGGAGCCACAGTATCGTTGGCATGGACCCATGATCCCTGGAGTAAACGAGGATCGTCCATTTCTAAACAAATATGGACATTGGTCCAGATATACCGCCGACGGGCGGGTTGTGCCGATTACGCCTGGCAGATTTCGGTTCATGACCACCGGTACATATTCTCGCAGTTCGTCATCATATTCTCCTACACATGACTCAGACAGTTCGTCATCAGACGAGATCAGTAAGGAGGAGGATTTCGCTAGTGAAATAAAAGAGATCACTAAGGAGAAATTCCAACTTGCTATAGATAATAAAAACAACCACAATAATAAAAAGTCCTTAATTATTAAAAAGGAACATGACCATTCGATCCGTAACCACCCTTATTGTATTAAACCCACTGAGGCAACGGGTACCTCAAAACCCCAACCAAAAATAAAATACACTGCCAGAATGTCTGTCGGACCATGTGCACACAAACAATTGGCAGAGAGAACCAAATGGGAAGAAGTTTCTGATAGTTCTGAATAAACGACCTCGCAACCATAAATCTTCCATGCGCTATTTTATTGCTTATGTGTGCTACTCTATCTTGTTATGTAAAATAAGCATATGTAAAATATCAGTATTGTATGGTATTGTATTATTTTGGTTTATTAATAATAAATGCATGGAATGATTATTTGTATTATTACTACTTCTTATTATTATTATTACATAATAATGTAGTAACTCGCTATAATTTTTCATAGTGGAATATTATTAGGATTTTAGTAGTTAATTCCTTGTACTAGCTATTATGTATGAACTTAACGGGTAGGTAATACCCTAGAAATAATTATAAAATGCTAATAAGAAGAAAAGTCTTTTATAATAATTGGTTCATATTATTAATATGCTACGATTAACTATTGACAACTCATTTTACCTATAATATTCTATATGATTAAATTATATCTGTTGTGTTTATTGAAGAAACATGTCTCAAATGTCGGATGCTGAGTTTGAGCAACTAGTCGAGAAACGTGTGAATGAAAGAATTGCTGCAACCGAGGCAACAAAAGCAACAACCGAAGCAGCAGCCAAAGCAGCAGCCGTAAACACAAATTCACGAAACGGATGCTCATACAAAACTTTTCAAGGATGCAAACCACAGACGTTTAGTGGAACTGAGGGACCAGTCGGTCTAACCCGATGGTTTGAAAAGATGGAGTCCGTTTTCAAAATCAGTAATTGTGCAAACGGAGACAAGTCAAAGTATGCTTCGTGTACGTTGCAAGATGGTGCACTTACTTGGTGGAACAATTATGCTAAAGCAGAAGGAATAGATACGGCATATGATATCTCTTGGGAAGAACTGAAAAAGATGCTAATCGAGGAGTACTGTCCTCGAAACGAGATCAGAAAAATGGAATCTGAGTTACGTAATCTGAAGGTTATCGGCGCGAATCTCAATAACTATGAAAAGCGTTTCATGGAACTAGCCTTGTTGTGTCCCGAATTGGTTCCAAATGAGAAACGAAAGATAGAAATGTATATTGACGGTTTATCGATCAATATCAAAGGAAATCTTACATCGTCCAAACCGAATACGATGCAGGAAGCCATGACAATGGCACACCAACTCATGGACCAGATCACAGAGAGTTCGATTAAGGCACCAATTACCGAAGTCAAGACAACTAAAGGAAAGAGGAAATGGGAAGACTATAAGGGCAAAAGTACTCACCTGAAGAAACAAGAAACTTTTAAAGGTAAACAAGATGGGGTAACTGCAAGTCCAAACTATAAGGGACCCCATCCGTTCTGCAAAAGATGTTACACACATCATGCAGGTTATTGCCAAGTGGTCTGTGATAAGTGCAACAAGAAAGGACATGTGGCGAAAGATTGTTATGCCACCGTTTCTGAAGTAAAGACAAAACTGACCGATGTCAAGAAATGTTTTGGATGCGGGAAGTCTGGTCACTTCATAAATCAATGCCCTGATAAGGAGAAGAACAAAGAACCCGCACGTGGGAGGGCATTTAATGTTAGTACTAGTGAAGCACGTGAGGATCCTAATCTTGTCACGGGTACGTTTACCGTTAATAATCAACTAGCTTCTATTATGTTTGATACGGGTGCTGATAGAAGTTATACGTGTAAAGACTTTAGTTCTAAACTAAAATGTGCATCATTACCTCTAGACGATAAATATACTATAGAATTAGCTAATGGTAAACTGATAAAAGCCGATAAAATTTGCCATGGTTGCGAAATGAATCTCGCTGGTGAAACCTTCAAAGTCGATTTGATACCCGTAGAATTAGGAAGTTTTGACGTAATCGTTGGCATGGACTGGATGTCCAAAACAAGAGCGGAAGTTGTTTGCGCTGAGAAAGCAATCCGCATCCCTCGTAAGGATGAAACGTCATTAATGATTTATTGGGAGAAGAGCAACTCAAAGCTGAACTTTATCAGCTGTATGAAGGCCCAGAAACTTATAAGAAAAGGTTGTTATGCTATTCTGGCACACGTAAAGAAGATCGATACTGAAGAAAGAAGCATTAATGACATGCCGGTTGTAAGAGAATATCCCGGAGTATTTCCAGAAGAATTACCGGGGCTACCTCCACACAGATGTGTAGAATTCCAGATTGATCTCATACCAGGAGCTGCACCTGTAGCCCGATCTCCATATAGACTTGCACCTTCAGAAATGCAAGAATTACAAGACCAGTTGCAAGAATTATCGGACCGTGGATTTATTCGTCCTAGTTTTTCACCTTGGGGTGCTCCTATTCTGTTCGTCAAGAAGAAGGATGGATCTATGAGAATGTGCATAGATTACCGAGAATTAAACAAATTAACGATCAAGAATCGGTACCCATTACCGAGGATTGATGATTTATTTGATCAATTGTAAGGATCAAGTGTTTATTCTAAGATTGATCTACGCTCCGGATATCATCAGCTGAGAGTGAAGGAAGAAGATGTTCCTAAAACCGCGTTCAGAACCCGTTACGGTCACTATGAGTTTCTAGTCATGCCTTTTGGATTAACTAATGCTCCAGCAGTATTCATGGATCTAATGAATCGCATCTGTAGACCGTATTTAGACAAATTTGTCATTGTTTTTATCGACGACATATTGATTTACTCGAAGAACAAGGAAGAACATGAGCAACACTTAAGACTGGTACTGGAGATACTCAAGAAAGAAGAATTGTACGCAAAATTTTCGAAGTGTGATTTCTGGTTACAAGAAGTACAATTTTTGGGTCATGTTGTTAGTAAACATGGAATTAAAGTTGACCCCACCAAGATCGAAGCCATTAGTAAATGGGAAACCCCGAAGACTCCAACACAAATTCGCCAATTCTTAGGTCTTGCTGGTTACTACTGAAGATTCATTCAAGATTTCTCTAGAATTGCCAAACCCTTAACTGCATTGACTCAAAAGGGAAAGAAGTATGATTGGTCCACGGAACAGGAATCCTCATTCCAGTTATTAAAGAAGAAGTTAACGTCTGCACCCATTTTGTCATTACCAGAAGGAAATGATGATTTCGTGATCTATTGTGACGCTTCGCGCCAAGGTTTAGGATGTGTATTAATGCAACGCACAAAAGTTATCGCATATGCCTCACGACAACTAAAAATTCATGAAAAGAACTATACGACGCACGATTTAGAACTTGGAGCAGTAGTTTTTGCACTCAAAATATGGAGACACTATTTATATGGCACCAAGTGTACAGTGTACACCGACCATAAGAGTCTTCAGCATATTTTTGATCAAAAACAACTCAATATGAGGCAACGTCGCTGGGTAGAGTTGTTAAACGATTACGATTGTGAAATCCGTTACCACCCCGGAAAGGCTAATGTTGTAGCTGATGCCCTAAGTCGAAAAGAAAGAGTAAAACCTCTTAGGGTCCGATCATTGAATATTACAATTCGTACTGATCTCACAAAGCAAATTCAAGCAGCACAGTTAGAAGCTTTAAAAGAAGAAAACGAAAAAGGCGAAATAAGCAAAGGGTTAGAAAAACAACTTGAAGAAAAAGCCGATGGAACCCTGCATTTTGCTGGTAGGATATGGGTACCAAAACATGGTAACCTAAGGCAACTAGTACTGGATGAAGCACACAAAATGAGGTACTCAATTCACCCAGGAAACAGAAAAATGTACCACGATCTCAAGAAGTTTTATTGGTGGCCTAATATGAAAACAGAAATTGCTACTTATGTAAGCAAATGTTTAACGTGTGCAAAGGTCAAAGCTGAGCACCAAAAGCCGTCAGGATTACTGCAACAACCAGAAATTCCGCATTGGAAATGGGAAAGAATAACTATGGATTTCATTACGAAATTGCCAAGGACTGCAAGTAGTCATGATACTATTTGGGTGATAGTTGATCGTCTAACTAAATCAGCTCACTTTCTACCAATAAAGGAGACAGACAGTATGGAGAAATTAGCACGCCTATATTTGAAGGAAGTAGTTTCCAGGCATGGTGTACCCATCTCTATCATATCTGATCGCGACACCCGATTCACATCACGTTTCTGGCAGTCATTACAAAAAGCATTGGGAACTCGATTAGATATGAGCACCGCTTATCACCCACAGACAGATGGTCAAAGTGAAAGAACAATACAAACATTGGAAGACATGTTACGGGCATGCGTGATTGACTTTGGAACAAGTTGGGATCGCCACTTACCGTTGGCAGAATTTTCATACAATAACAGCTATCATACGGGCATCAACGCAGTGCCATTTGAAGCACTTTACGGTAGAAAGTGCAGATCTCCTATCTGTTGGAGTGAAGTAGGAGAAAGACAACTTACTGGACCATAAATTATTCATGAAACCACCGAAAAGATCATTCAAATACAACAGCGATTGAAAACGGCCATGAGTCGCCAAAAGAGTTATGCTGATGTAAGAAGAAAACCGCTAGAATTTCAAGTGGGCGACAAAGTCATGTTGAAAGTGTCACCCTGGAAAGGCGTAGTACGATTCGATAAATGAGGAAAGTTAAGTCCTAGGTACGTAGGACCCTTTGAAATCACCGAAAGAATTGGAGCAGTTGCTTATCGATTAAAGCTACCGCAAGAACTTAGTAGTGTTCACGACACATTTCACGTGTCAAATTTGAAGAAATGTTTAGCTGAAGAGGATGTCGTAATTCCTCTTGACGAAATACGAATCAATGATAAACTCCATTTTGTCGAAGAACCTGTTGAAATCATGGACCGTGAGGTCAAACAATTAAAACAAAGCAAAATACCTATAGTTAGAGTTCGTTGGAACGCTAGACGAGGACCCGAGTTTACTTGGGAACGTGAAGATCAAATGAAGCAAAAGTATCCACATTTTTTCACTAATATCGCTCATAAAACAGGTACTACTCAAAATTTCGGGACGAAATTTTCTTTAACGGGGAGGTACTGTGATGACCCGAAAATTTTTGACTTATTTAAACCAATTCTCTATACGATTTATTATTTTAACACGTTAAACAAAGTCTGTTAGATTGAGTCTCAAAATTTTAGAACTGTTTCATATATACAATTACCTTTGACTACTCTCGACGATTCATGAACAATTATATGTATGTATATATATATGTACAAGTAAAAATGACTTTTCTACAGTAAAACCCTATTTGCTACAGTAAAAATTACTTTGCTACAGTAAAACACTATTGCTACAGTGCTACAGTGAAACGACTTTGCTACAGTGATTTGCTACAGTAAACACTATTTGCTACAGTAAACACTATTGCTACAGTAACACTATTTGCTACAGTAATCACTATTTGATGTCGACGAACTGGCAAACAAAAACGGAAAAGGCGGCCATGCGATCGCATGGCAAAAACACTGAAAACTCATGCGATCGCATGAGCTACAGTAAATCGAAAAGTATTATAAATACGCCAGATTCCTGCACGAACTCTTCACACTTTAATTTTCTTTAATCAATTTTTATATTTATAATTATAATTATAATTTTAATTTAAGTTTAATAATAATAAAGTATATTCGAGGGTGTTTTAATTCGGGTTTCAAACCGCTTTAAGCTAAGGAAATATTGGGTATTGTTCGGGGTATTGTTCTTGAATCCAAGGCCAACCATACAGTCGTCTACCATCATTACGTCTACGCAATTTGCCTACAAAATTGAATCGCAATATTGAACTGTGAGTTATAGTCTCCCTTTTTAAATACTTTAAATATTTTTGGGCTGAGAATACATGCAATTTATTTTAAACGCGATAAGACACAAGTACATACTAAATTCTACACTGAGTTAAACCGAAAATCCCTTAGCTTTGGTAACTAGTAGCTGCCAGTACATAGGATATGGACTGTGTAGCGACCCGACCAAATCGTCATTGACGGCGCCGTCTACTTAGGTCCCGTTACGTGGTCATAAGTCTTTAAAACAACGTTTGACCAAAAGATATGTCGCATTCATTTCAAATGTAAAGGTTATTCAAGTTTACAAGAATAGTTCCACCACAAGTTACGATACGAAGTTTTAAGTACAAATGAAACTTATGCGACACAATTTAAAAGTATCCAAAAGACGCTCCATGTATGCATATATACTCGACATCCAATGCAAGTATCAAAATAATGAGCGGAAGCATGTATCATGTATCGTTCAAGGACCTGAGAAAAACATAGAAATCTGTCAACGAAAACGTTGGTGAAATCATAGGTTTAAGTAAGTAAGTACAAGTGAACCACAAGATTTGCATCAACGAAATAATAGTAATACATTCCAAAAGTTTGTTTCACGAGCACCCAATTATCAATGCTTAACATTTCCTTCCATTGAACCCCATCACTTAGTGCTAGAACATACACTGTTTCTCGAAAATATATTTCATTCGTAAACGGTAGCGAACCGTTTGAATGAGGGTTTGTCAAACCCATATGGATCCATACAACATAAGTTCTCGCTTACACCCGGCAAGTGTAACTAATGATAATCGAATTGAGGATTTTGTTCTAAACTCGTATGTAGAATGTTTGTTTTCCTGTACTTGTGTTCACTTAGTAAAGAAATGTTTATGTTTTCTCATCCCAAATGTAAGTTCAAAAAGAGTAAAAGTGGGACTATGATCTCACCTTGAGTGCACGAGTAGTAAAGTACTTCGACAAGTAAACGTGTGCAAAGAACAATGCTAGTCTTGACCTAAACAATAGGTTGTATCAATAACGGTAAACACGATAGGACAAAGATGTTCAATTAGTCCTATGGCTCGTTACAACTCAATAATGTAGCATGTGAATCAAGTTGTCATGTTTCATGCAAGATACAAGTATAAAAGCATGTTAGAACGATTGCACAACCATTTGGTTAAGTTTGATTAAAAGTCAAACTTGGTCAAAGTCAAAGTCAACGGGGTCGGGTCGGGTATCCGACAATTTTTCTAAGTTATATAATCATATATGAGCATGTTGGCCAAGTTTCATGTTAATCGGAGGTCTAGAACATGCCAAACATTTTTCGTCAAAAGGTCAAGCAAACAGCCAGTTTTAGGCAAACGGGACGGCGTCCCAAGTTGCTAGACGGCGTCCCAAAATGAAGGTTGGGACGGCGTCCCAAGTTGCTAGACGGCGTCCCAAAATGAAGGTTGGGACGGCGTCCTGAGTTTCTGGACGGCGTCCTGGTTGGTTTGCAGGCCCTGTTTGCTGCAACTCTAAGTGCACGAACCAACAATCAAACCAACCCAAATTACAAACCGCAAATAATTAGAACATGTATTTTATATCACCGGAAAGGTAATTTGACGAGGAAAACACCTAGACACATTTCATCAAGCAATTCAACACTTACACACCCCAAAACCGCATTTAAACGTCCATAATCAAAGTTCAAGTTCCAAATATGCATTTCATGATTCGGGCAACCAATTTACATGTATGATATGCCGTTTCGAAGGTAATCATACACACATTGCAACAAAATTCTCATCTACAATATTTCATAGCATTTGGTGCATCAAAAGTTCATCTAAAGCTTATCAAACCCTAATCCAAGTTCACAAAATCACTAATCATGTTCTTGGAGTTTCCTTAATCAACCTATACATCAAAACGAAGCTAATGATACTAGGAACACAATTAGAACATGCACTTTTAACATCTAACAACATATGATCATCCAAAATTCAAGAACAACACACCAAAATTCAAGTTCATGCTAGTTATACTAAAACAACGAGATCGAGCATACAAATTACATACACGACATCACAATGAGCCATAGACACTAACTAACACCATTTCAAGTCAAAAACACGAATTTAGAGAAATCTAGAGTTTTAGAAATGTTACCCAAACGAGATGAAGTTGGTACCAAAATGAAGAGGATGAAGAGAGGATCACGAATATGTAATTTATTTTGTTGTAAGCCTCCTAGATCGGATTTAGATGATGATTGAATGAATTTTGTAAATGGGTGTGTGTTCTTGCTAGAGAGAAAGAGAGAGATGGAGATGATAATGAATGGGTGAAAGGGGTTTGACCCTTTGACCTAGTCAAGGGTTTGATCCCTTGTCAAGTTTAGTCCCTCAACTTTCGTTCGGGTGCGTGAATTACCTAAACGAGATAATTTAAAACGCTTATCAACGGAAGATGTTATAAACATATAACGGACTTTATATTAGTATAACGGAAAAGTAAATGGAAAAAGGCGGGATGTTACATTACCTACTCCTTAAAAGAAATTTCGTCCCGAAATTTAAGTAGGCGTAGTAGTCGTTGTTTCTTCCTCGAGATCTTGCGTTTCCGAATTCACGAATAGATGAGGATACTTCCTTTGCATTTGATCTTGTCTTTCCCAAGTAAACTCGGGTCCTCTTTTGGCATTCCAATGAACCTTGACAATCGGGATTCGGCTTTGTTTCAATGTCTTGACGGAGGTGTCCACAATTTCAACCGGTTCCTCCACAAAATGAAGTTTGTCATCAATAGTAAGTTCTTCGAGAGGGATGACGATATCGGGTTCGGCAAGACACTTTTTCAAGTTAGATACATGGAAGGTAGGATGAACGGAGTTCAATTGAGGCGGAAGATCTAAACGATAAGCAACGGTTCCAATACGCTCCAAGATTTTGAAAGGACCAATATACCGCGGATTTAGCTTCCCGCGTTTCCCAAAACGGATTACACCTTTCCAAGGCGCGACTTTTAACATTACTCGGTCACCGACTTGAAATTCAAGATCGTTGCGTCGTTTGTCGGTATAGCTCTTTTGACGACTTCGGGCCGTCCTAAACCTATCTCGGATTTGAACGATTTTCTCGGTGGTTTCGTGAATGAGTTCGGGTCCGGTGATTTGCACGTCGCCTACCTCGGCCCAACAAAGAGGTGAACGACATTTGCGGCCATATAGTGCTTCAAAAGGTGCGGCTTTAATACTCGCGTGATAACTATTGTTATAAGAGAACTCGGCGAGAGGTAAGTGCTTGTCCCAAGCTTTTCCGAAATCAACCACGCAAGCTCGTAACATGTCCTCTAAGGTTTGAATTGTACATTCGCTTTGTCCATCGGTTTGAGGATGATATGCGGTGCTCATGTCTAAACGCGTTCCCAACGCTTCTTGCAATGTACGCCAAAATCTAGAAACGAAACGGCCATCTCGGTCGGAGATAATCGATAAAGGTACACCGTGTCGGGCTACGATCTCCTTAATGTAAAGTTGTGCAAGTTTCTCCAGTTTGTCCGTTTCTTTCATGGCAAGGAAGTGTGCGGATTTGGTGAGACGGTCAACAATAACCCAAATGGTATCATAACCGCCCGTCGTTTTTGGTAGCTTGGTGATAAAATCCATCGTTATCCTTTCCCACTTCCATTGCGGGATCTCGGGTTGTTGAAGTAGTCCGGACGGTCTTTGGTGTTCGGCTTTGACTTTGGAACATGTCAAACACTTGGAAACATAAGTAGCTACGTCCCTTTTGATGTTCGGCCACCAATATAGTTGTTTAAGGTCGTGGTACATCTTATTGGCACCGGGGTGAATCGAGTATCGTGACTTATGGGCTTCATCTAAAATAAGGCTTCGTAGATCCCCATAACTAGGCACCCAAATTCTTCCGGCGAAATATCGGAGTCCGGTTTCTTTAACTTCGAATCGAGAGGTGAGGACGTTCAAGTGTTCGAGAGAGATGTTTTCATCCTTGAGAGCCTCATCTTGGGCTACCCGAATTTGGCTATTAAGGTTTGTGTGGATGGTGATGTTTAAGGCTCGGACACGAAGAGGCACCGCTCTTTTCTTTCGACTTAAGGCATCGGCTACTACATTTGCCTTCCCGGGATGGTAACGAAGCTCGCAATCGTAATCGTTTAAGGTTTCAATCCACCTTCGTTGTCTCATGTTTAGTTGCTTTTGATCGAAAATGTGTTGAAGGCTTTTGTGATCGGTGAAGATAGTACTCTTGGTTCCATAAAGATAGTGTCTCCACATTTTAAGTGCAAAGACAACGGCTCCGAGTTCGAGATCATGTGTCGTATAGTTTCGTTCATGAATTTTGAGTTGTCGAGAAGCATAAGCAATGACTTTCGTTCGTTGCATCAATACACACCCAAAACCATGTTTTGAGGCATCGCAATATACAACAAAGTCATCATTGCCTTCGGGAAGTGACAAGATAGGAGCGGTGGTTAGCTTCGTTTTCAAGATTTGGAATGCGGATTCATGTTCGGTCGCCCAAATGAATTTCTTTCCCTTGTGAGTCAATGCGGTTAGAGGACGTGCAACCAAAGAGAAATTTTCGATGAATCTACGATAGTACCCGGCGAGACCCAAAAATTGACGAATGTGAGTAGGAGTAGTAGGAGTCTCCCATTTGCTAATGGCTTCGATTTTCGTTGGATCGACTTTAATACCTTGGTCACTTACAACATGACCAAGAAATTGAACTTCCTTTAACCAAAATTCACACTTGGAGAATTTGGCATAGAGTTGTTCTTGTCTTAAAAGTTCAAGCACAAGTCGGAGATGTTGTTCGTGCTCTTCTTCATTTTTAGAATAGATCAATATGTCATCGATGAACACAATAACAAATTTATCGAGATACGGTTTGCACACGCGGTTCATAAGATCCATGAACACCGCCGGTGCGTTAGTGAGACCAAATGGCATGACAAGGAATTCATAACTACCGTAACGAGTCCGGAAAGCGGTTTTGGAGACATCTTCCCCCTTAACCCTTAATTGATGATAACCCGAGCGGAGATCGATTTTCGAATATACACAAGACCCTTGTAGTTGATCAAAGAGGTCATCGATGCGAGGAAGAGGATATCGGTTCTTAACCGTCAATTTATTTAGTTCACGATAATCAATGCACATTCGTAGGGATCCGTCTTTCTTTTTAACAAACAAAATCGGAGCGCCCCAAGGTGAATGGCTAGGTTGGATAAAACCTCGATCAAGTAGTTCTTGGATTTGACTTTGCAATTCTTGCATTTCAGATGGAGCGAGTCTATATGGTGCACGTGCTACGGGTGCGGCTCCCGGAATAAGATCGATTTGGAATTCAACCGGTCGATGAGGCGGAAGACCCGGTAATTCGTCGGGAAATACATCGGAATAGTCACTAACAATTGGCACATCATCGATGTGCTTCTCATCGGACTCGACTTTCTTAACGTGAGCAAGGATCGCAAAACAACCCTTACGGAGTAGTTTTCTAACTTTAACACACGAAACTAGGTTGAGTCCGGTGCAACTCTTATCGCCATAGACGATCAAAGGTTCACCATTCTCGATAGGAATTCGGATTGCGTTAAGATCACAAAGAATGTGAGATTTCGTTTTGACTAACCAATTCATACCGATTATTACATCAAAGCTTCCTAGTTCCATGGGTATCAAATCAATTTCAAATTCCTTACCCAAAATGTTTATCATACACCCCCGGTAATATGTGTTGGCACTTAATAGTTTCCCGTTAGCCACTTCAATGGTATAAGTGGTATCTAATGGTAGAGGTGGAGTGCTAAAAGAATGAGTCAAAGTCTTGGATACAAAGCATTTATCGGCACCCGAATCGAATAAGCAAGAGACATAAGAATTGTTGAGAAGAAACGTACCCGTGACTAGTTCAGTGTCATCCCGGGCTTCCTCGGTGTTGATGTTGAAAGCTCGGCCGCGCGTATTGGTGTTATCTTTCCTTTTTGGGCATGCATTTCTATAATGACCCGTTTGACCACATTCGTAACAAGTGCCCGTCTTTGGTGCATTGGGCCACTTTCGAGCAACGGGTGTGGCACTTTTACAATCGTTGGCCTTATGACCAACTCCTTGGCACCGGTGGCAAATTAACTTGCCACATTCACCAAAGTGATGTTTGTTGCATTTGTTGCAAAGAGGTAGATTCCCGGCATAACCCTTCTTGCCGTCGGAAGTGAAAGATTTCTTGGCAAAGTTGTTGTTGCTTGATTGGGGAGCTTCCCATTTTCTTTTGTTGCCGCCCGATTTATCCTCGGCCTTAGGTGCCGGAACTACGATTTCGTCAACCGTTTCAATTAGTTGGCGAGCCATGTTCATAGCGGCTTGATGAGTAGTGGGTTTGGATGACATCACCCCTTGTTTGATGCTTTTTGGAAGACCGAGCATGTAGAGCTCAATCCTTTGAGATTCGGGGTTAACAAGATTAGGACACATCAAGGATAGTTCGGCGAAGCGTTGATTATAAGCTTTAAGATCGTTTCCGACCGCTTTCAAAGCTCTTAGTTCTTCCTCAAGCTTTCGGGTTTCTTCGCGCGGAAAATATTCAACAATCATCTTTTCCTTTAGATCGGCCCAAGAGAGGGCATGAGCTTCATCGGTACCCACCGATTGAACATAGGTATTCCACCATGTAAGAGCGACACCGGCGAAGGTGTGAGTGGAGTATTTGACCTTGTCTTGGTCCCGACAACCGCTTATGCTAAAGACGGCTTCCGTTTGCTCAAACCATCGGGTGAGCACGACCGGTCCCCCGGTTCCATCAAAAGTGTGAGGTTTGCACCCCATGAAAGCTTTATAGGAGCATCCCTCGTTTGAGTTTCCGGCTCCATTGTTGTTGTTGTTGTGGTTGTTATTATTATTGTTGTTGGATGAGTGACCGGCCATGGCCGCATCTACGGCGGTGGCTATCATCCGTTCGAGAGCTTGTTCGGGAGTTTCATTGCGGCGTACACGACGAGGAGCCATTGTTCCTTCAAGACACAAGAATATCATTGATTAGTATTCTCAATAATACTAACCGTGATATAGAATAAAGATAAAGAGAAGTTTTTCCTCGACTCGCCTTAAATTCTTTATGTCATAATGTCGGAACGTTCATATGAGTCACCGTAATATAATCCCGGAAATTATATTACCCTGATTCATATGTGCATTCGACATCATTTCATATAGTCAAGGTGGCGCGTCAATCAAATTAAACAACGTGAGATTAAGATGAACTAAGAGTAGATATGAGTAGAAGCGTTCGAGTATAAATGCACAAGTAGTCAAGTAATTCCTACTTCAAGTCTATATGCCGGTTGTAGTCTAGACTCACCAATGTACCCTATGACTCGGGGTTGACACTAATGAACTCTAAATCCCTACAACCTGGCTCTGATACCATCTGTAGCGACCCGACCAAATCGTCATTGACGGCGCCGTCTACTTAGGTCCCGTTACGTGGTCATAAGTCTTTAAAACAACGTTTGACCAAAAGATATGTCGCATTCATTTCAAATGTAAAGGTTATTCAAGTTTACAAGAATAGTTCCACCACAAGTTACGATACGAAGTTTTAAGTACAAATGAAACTTATGCGACACAATTTAAAAGTATCCAAAAGACGCTCCATGTATGCATATATACTCGACATCCAATGCAAGTATCAAAATAATGAGCGGAAGCATGTATCATGTATCGTTCAAGGACCTGAGAAAAACATAGAAATCTGTCAACGAAAACGTTGGTGAAATCATAGGTTTAAGTAAGTAAGTACAAGTGAACCACAAGATTTGCATCAACGAAATAATAGTAATACATTCCAAAAGTTTGTTTCACGAGCACCCAATTATCAATGCTTAACATTTCCTTCCATTGAACCCCATCACTTAGTGCTAGAACATACACTGTTTCTCGAAAATATATTTCATTCGTAAACGGTAGCGAACCGTTTGAATGAGGGTTTGTCAAACCCATATGGATCCATACAACATAAGTTCTCACTTACACCCGGCAAGTGTAACTAATGATAATCGAATTGAGGATTTTGTTCTAAACTCGTATGTAGAATGTTTGTTTTCCTGTACTTGTGTTCACTTAGTAAAGAAATGTTTATGTTTTCTCATCCCAAATGTAAGTTCAAAAAGAGTAAAAGTGGGACTATGATCTCACCTTGAGTGCACGAGTAGTAAAGTACTTCGACAAGTAAACGTGTGCAAAGAACAATGCTAGTCTTGACCTAAACAATAGGTTGTATCAATAACGGTAAACACGATAGGACAAAGATGTTCAATTAGTCCTATGGCTCGTTACGACTCAATAATGTAGCATGTGAATCAAGTTGTCATGTTTCATGCAAGATACAAGTATAAAAGCATGTTAGAACGATTGCACAACCATTTGGTTAAGTTTGATTAAAAGTCAAACTTGGTCAAAGTCAAAGTCAACGGGGTCGGGTCGGGTATCCGACAATTTTTCTAAGTTATATAATCATATATGAGCATGTTGGCCAAGTTTCATGTTAATCGGAGGTCTAGAACATGCCAAACATTTTTCGTCAAAAGGTCAAGCAAACAGCCAGTTTTAGGCAAACGGGACGGCGTCCCAAGTTGCTAGACGGCATCCCAAAATGAAGGTTGGGACGGCGTCCCAAGTTGCTAGACGGCGTCCCAAAATGAAGGTTGGGACGGCGTCCTGAGTTTCTGGACGGCGTCCTGGTTGGTTTGCAGGCCCTGTTTGCTGCAACTCTAAGTGCACGAACCAACAATCAAACCAACCCAAATTACAAACCGCAAATAATTAGAACATGTATTTTATATCACCGGAAAGGTAATTTGACGAGGAAAACACCTAGACACATTTCATCAAGCAATTCAACACTTACACACCCCAAAACCGCATTTAAACGTCCATAATCAAAGTTCAAGTTCCAAATATGCATTTCATGATTCGGGCAACCAATTTACATGTATGATATGCCGTTTCGAAGGTAATCATACACACATTGCAACAAAATTCTCATCTACAATATTTCATAGCATTTGGTGCATCAAAAGTTCATCTAAAGCTTATCAAACCCTAATCCAAGTTCACAAAATCACTAATCATGTTCTTGGAGTTTCCTTAATCAACCTATACATCAAAACGAAGCTAATGATACTAGGAACACAATTAGAACATGCACTTTTAACATCTAACAACATATGATCATCCAAAATTCAAGAACAACACACCAAAATTCAAGTTCATGCTAGTTATACTAAAACAACGAGATCGAGCATACAAATTACATACACGACATCACAATGAGCCATAGACACTAACTAACACCATTTCAAGTCAAAAACACGAATTTAGAGAAATATAGAGTTTTAGAAATGTTACCCAAACGAGATGAAGTTGGTACCAAAATGAAGAGGATGAAGAGAGGATCACGAATATGTAATTTATTTTGTTGTAAGCCTCCTAGATCGGATTTAGATGATGATTGAATGAATTTTGTAAATGGGTGTGTGTTCTTGCTAGAGAGAAAGAGAGAGATGGAGATGATAATGAATGGGTGAAAGGGGTTTGACCCTTTGACCTAGTCAAGGGTTTGATCCCTTGTCAAGTTTAGTCCCTCAACTTTCGTTCGGGTGCGTGAATTACCTAAACGAGATAATTTAAAACGCTTATCAACGGAAGATGTTATAAACATATAACGGACTTTATATTAGTATAACGGAAAAGTAAATGGAAAAAGGCGGGATGTTACAGACTGGTGGGCGCGAATAATTGTATATGGATCCATAGGGCTTGACATCCCCGTCCGAGCTAGAGCGCTAGCCTTTTAACGGACGTATGTTATTTGAGTTTAAGACACGTTGGTTTGCGTGTATTAAAACGAATGGGGTAATTATCACTATAGCGTTAAGTTTAGTTACCAGGGTGCTCTGTTACGTAGAATCTATTGATAAACTTTTGATGAAATCTTGTGGTCTATCTTTATATATGTTTATGACTCGAGCAATTAAACCTATAACTCACCAACATTCGTGTTGACTTTTTAGCATGTTTTATTCTCAGGTCCTTAGAATGCTTCCGCTGTGATGTGCTTGTTGCCTGCATGGAGTCTCTCATGCTTTGTACAAAGTTTATTGCATTCAAAATAAAACTGCGTTGTGTAATAAATAATTGGACTGTGAAGTCAACCTGTAAATTAAAGACTTATGTATTTTGGGGTTTTGCTTATACCTAAGTACTCGCCCACATGTTTATAACTTACTATGTTTAGAAAGTCACTTATTTTAATGAATGCAATATTTTATCAAAACGTATCATATAGAGGTCAAAACCTCACTGTGGAATCAATGATTAACGTGCTGCGTCAATAGAGATTTTGACGGGTCGTTACACTTTACATCAATCAAACAAGTATGAATAAAATCTAAGTCAAGTGAAGTGATGGAACCCTAAGCTAGAGAGCATGGATCCCTTTCACACAAGTTTTAAGGTCACAAAGCTAGAAAGCTTGAACCTTTAGTGTTCTTGAAGATCTTGAAGCATAAAGCTTGGATCTTTAAGTTACATGAAGACCATAAACACAAGTTTTGATCTTTATAACAAAATATTGAGATCATAAGTTAGAAAACTTAGATCCAATAAAAGATATGAAGATCCAAGCTAGAAAGCTTGCATCTTGATTGTTCTTGAAGATCTTGAAGCATAAAGCTTGGATCTTTAAGTTACATGAAGATTACAAACACAAGTTTGAATCTTTATAACAAAATAGCAAGATTAAAGTAAAAAAATATAGATCTACAAAGTGGGTGAAGATTAAAAGCTAAAAAGCTTGAATCTTCCATGTTCTTGAAAGATTTAAATCCATGTTTGAGTCTACAAGATGTAATCAAGATCAAAAGCTAAAAAGCTAGACCCATGAAGATGATGATGATGATTTCGTGATAATGAGAAGGAGAAGAAGAAGAAAAGTTCAAAATACTTACACGTTTAGAGAGAGAAAGAACTAGAGAGAATTAGAGAGTGAGTGTGTGTGAAATACAAATGAGAGCAAGTGTAAAATGAGAGGAATAAGGCTTGTATTTATAGTGAAATGAGGGAGGGGGTGGTGGTGATGGCCGAAATTTTGGAGGGGGACAAGGGGAGACAAAAAGTTGCTTTTTGGTTAATGGTTGTCTAAAGTTGGTGCTTATGTTGGGATCCCATGTAACATTAAGGATAATATTTGACATAAATGCTAGCATGTTCCCTCTAATAAATGGGCATTTGTCTTACTTATTATTGAGTCACTAGTAATTAATAAGTGGGCTAAATAAATGGGCTACTAGCTAGAGTAGGGTGGGCTTAAGTCCAACAAGGTAGAAAGTCCAACAAGACTAACTAGTAAGCATAATTAAATTACTATGCGTAATTAAGCATCCATAAACCCAACTAATTATTATTATGAAATAATAATTAATATTTCGTAGTCATAATATTCCGATTACGACAAAAGTTAAACGTGTGCGCAGTTCGCGGTTTATTCGAAACGTTAAGTGACACTAACAGTCATAAAGCATCCGGTGATTAAGTTAAGTATCCTACATACTCTAAGGCACGTTTTAATACATAAATGAAAGTAAGCCATGTATATAAAGGTTCCAGAGTATAAAGTAGCATAGTACGCACAAATACGCAGTTTCGCTAAAACACAAGGCACAAAAGCAAGTCGAAAAAGTCGGGTCGTTACATTACCCACCTGTTAATGGAAATTTCGTCCCGAAATTTAAGCTGAGGCAGGTGTTGAAGTCGGGAAGAGGTGAGGATACTTCTGCATCATTTGATCCTCTCGTTCCCAAGTAAACTCAGGTCCTCGTTTGGCATTCCATCGAACTCGGACGATCGGAATCTTGTTGCGTTTCAAAGTTTTGACCTCACGGTCCATAATTTCGATAGGTTCTTCCACGAAGTGGAGTTTGTCATTAATTGTGAGTTCTTCCAGTGGTATGACAAGTTCTGGTGCAGCAAGACATTTCTTCAAATTTAATACGTGAAAGGTAGGATGAACAGCACTCAACTGAGTCGAAAGATCCAAACGGTAAGCAACTGGTCGGACACGCTCCAAGATTTCAAAAGGACCAATATATCGCGGGTTTAACTTTCCGCGCTTTCCAAATCAGATCACACCTTTCCAAGGTGCGACTTTCAACATCACACGGTCACCCACGTTAAATTCGAAGTCTTTACGTTTAAGATCAGCATAACTCTTTTGGCGATCATGGGCCATCTTAAGTCTCGATTGAATTTGGGAAATCTTCTCCGTCGTTTCATGGACTATCTCGGGTCTGGTGATTTGCACTTCGCCTAACTCGGCCCAACAAATAGGAGAACGGCACTTGGAGCCATACAATGCTTCAAAAGGTGCGGCATTAATACTCGAGTGATAACTGTTGTTGTAAGAGAATTCGGCTAACGGCAAATGCCTTTCCCAAGACTTTCCGAAGTCAATAACACAGGCACGCAACATGTCCTCTAAAGTCTGAATCATTCGTTCGCTCTGACCATTGGTCTGCGGGTGATACGCGGTGCTCATGTCGAGACGAGTTCCCAAGGCTTCTTGCAAAGAACGCCAAAACCTTGAAGCAAAACGGGTATCGCGATCTGAGATAATCGATAAGGGCACACCATGACGGGATACAACTTCTTTGATGTATAGTTGAGTGAGTCTCTCCATTGTATCCGTTTCCTTCATGGCTAAGAAGTGTGCAGATTTAGTAAGTCAGTCAACGATAACCCAGATGGTATCATAACCGCCTACCGTCTTCGGTAGCTTTGTGATGAAGTCCATCGTAATTGCTTCCCATTTCCATTGTGGGATTTCCGGTTGTTGAAGTAATCCAGATGGCCTCTGATGTTCAGCCTTAACCTTCGAACAAGTCAAACACCTCCCAACATAAGTTGCAACATCCTTCTTAAGATTAGGCCACCAATACTGTTCCTTGAGATCGTGGTACATTTTACCGGCTCCTGGATGAATCGAATATCTCGACTTATGGGCTTCATCTAGTATAAGGCTTCGTAAATCTCCATAACTAGGTACCCAAATCCTTCCGGCAAAGCATCGGAGTCCAGTCTCCTTAACCTCGAATTGTGAAACGAGAATGTTCAAGTGTTCTTGAGAAATATTCTCCTTTTTGAGAGCCTCATCTTGGGCTACTCGGACCTGGCTATTGAGATTTGAATGAATGATGATGTTCAGAGCCCGAACACGAAGAGGCACCGTTCTCTCCTTTCGACTCAGAGCGTCGGCTACAACATTGGCTTTGCCAAGATGGTAACGGAGTTCACAATTATAGTCTTTCAGCATCTCGATCCATTAACGTTGTCTCATATTCAGCTGCTTCTGATCAAAGATGTGCTGGAGGCTTTTGTGATCGGTGAATATGGCACTCTTTGTCCCGTAAAGATAATGTCTCCACAACTTCAAAGCAAAGACAACGGCTCCAAGTTTGAGATCATGGGTAGTGTAGTTTTTCTCGAGTATCTTCAGTTGACGAGAAGCATAAGCAATGACCTTCGTTCTTTGCATCAATACGCAACCAAAACCATTTTTTGAAGCATCACAGTACACAACGAAGTCGTCACTGCCTTCAGGAAGTGACAAGATAGGTACGGTGGTTAACTTCTGCTTCAGGGTTTGAAATGTTCATTCTTGTTCGTTCTCCCAAACGAACTTCTTCCCTTTGTGAGTCAGTGCGGTCAAAGGTCGTGCAATCAACGAAAAACCTTCAATAAATCTATGGTAATAACTGGCAAGACCTAGAAATTGGCGGATGTGAGTTGGAGTAGTGGGTGTCTCCCACTTACTGATAGCCTCGATCTTTAAGGGATCAACTTTGATACCTTGATCACTCACAATATGACCCAGAAATTGGACTTCCTTTAACCAAAATTCACACTTGGAGAATTTGGCATAAAGTTGCTCTTGTTTCAAGAGTTCAAGCACTAGTCGGAGATGTTGCTCATGTTCTTCTTTGCTATTGGAGTAGATGAGGATATCATCAATAAAGACGATAACGAACTTATCCAGGTATGGCTTGCATACACGATTCATGAGATCCATGAATACAGTGGGTGCGTTGGTTAAACCGAACGTCATCACGAGAAACTCATAATGACCATAGCGGGTTCTGAACGCAGTCTTCATCACATCACTCTCTTTCACCCTCATCTGGTGATAACCGGATCGCAAATCGATCTTAGAGTAAACGCTTGATCCTTGCAGCTGATCAAAAAGATCGTCAATTCGGGGAAGAGGATATCGGTTCTTGATTGTCAATTTGTTGAGTTCGTGGTAGTCGATACACATGCGGAAGGATCCGTCCTTCTTCTTCACGAATAAAATAGGTGTGCCCCAAGGCGACGAGCTCGGTTGGATAAACCCTCGGTCGAGCAATTCCTGCAGTTGACTCTGCAACTCTTGCAGTTCAGAAGGTGCTTGTCGATAAGGTGCGCGAGCTACGGGTGCAGCTCCCGGCACTAGATCGATCTGGAACTCCACAGCTCTCGGTGGCGGTAATCCAGGCAGTTCTTCCGGAAAGACGTCGGGGAATTCATTCACGATTCGCACATCATTCACGCTCTTCTCTTCTGTTTCTAAAGCCTACACATGTGCTAAAACGGCAAGACGTCCTTTCTTCATGATCTTATGTGCTTTCATACAACTAACGAGGTTCAGCTTCGAACTACATCTCTCTCCGTAAATAATCAGTGGTTCTCCATCTCCGTGGGGTATACGAAGAGCTTTATCTCCACAGATAACGTCGGCCCTTACTTTGGTCAACCAGTCCATGCCGACAATCACGTCAAAGATTCCCAATTTGATGGGTATTAAGTCAATTGCGAAATCCACACCAGCTATGTTGATAATAGCTCCTCGGCCAATTTGGTCGACTTTCTCAAGTTTTCCATTGGCTACCTCAACTAGCATACTCTCCTCTAAAGGAACTAATAACCAATCTATCTTAGAGCAAAAGTGTCTACAAACATAGCTCCTATCAGCACCAGTATCAAATAGGACAGAAGCTAATAGATTGTTGATAGTGAATATACCTGTAACCAAGTCGGGGTTCTCACGGGCATCCCTTGTGTTCACATTGAAAGCTCTTCCACGCGAGGGTCCTCCGTCCTTTCGCTTGTTGGGACACTCATTCCTGAAGTGGCCCTGTTGTCCACACTCATAACACTTTCTTGGTCCATTGGGGTTGGTCCTCACAGCTGGGATGAGAATCTTGCAGTCCTTGCCAATATGCCCGGTCCTTTTGCACTTTTCACAGACCACGTTACAGTACCCAGTATAGTGCTTGTAGCACCTCTTGCACTGCGTTAGAGTACCCTTGTAGTTGGGGTTCGAGCTAGGGGTCGGGTTGGGGTTCCTTCCGTCGTTATGCCTCTTAGCGGGGATTTGATCATAGACTCTCCCCTTGTTATTGTCCCATTTATGCTTCTCACCACTGGCTCCCGATTCGGATTTTGCCTTTTCCGATTCCTTGCTGATAATTTGGTTCATAAGGGTTTGCGCCATGCGCATAGCTGCCGGAACATTGGGTGGATTAGAAGAGTTGACATTTCCTTGAATGGACTTGGGAAGTCCCCACAAGTATCGCTCCATTCTCTTAAATTCCAGGGTAACCATCGTGGGACACATCAGCGCTAATTCCATATACCTACGATTGTAACCATCAAGATCGTTTCCCACAACCTTCAACTCCCAGAACTCAGCCTCCATTTTCTGTATCTCTGCTCTGGGGCAGTACTCTTCGATCAGGGCTCCCTTAAATTCTTCCCACGGAGTGGCATAAGCCTCGTCAATACCCTTAGCTTGAGCAGGTGTGTTCCACCAGGTTAGGGCGCCATCTGACAGCGTACATGAAGCATACTTGGTTTTGTTCTCCTCTGAGCAGTTGCTTATACGGAACACAGCTTCTAATTTCTCAAACCACCTAGTCATACCAACTGGCCCCTCAGTACCGCTAAAGTTGTGGGGCTTGCAGCTTTGAAACTCTTTGTATGTGCACCCATTATGAATAGGCTGGTTAACTGGTGGAGCTTGTGGGTTGATTACCGCAATAGCTGCGGCTAATCTTTCCGTAATCATTTCCTCGATTTGGGCTGATGTGGGTGCTGCTCGTCCGTTTGCCATTGCTCTATTAATCAAAAATTTTGACTTAAGTCAAAATCCAGCATTCAATAAATAGTAATATAGTATAAGGCAACCAACATGGAACCAATGCAACACATGTTAACTAAGCAATGCAACCAGATATAGATACCACAAAAACAACATACAATAACGTAATATAGAACACCATACAAAAAGTAAACAACACTAAATTCCATTAATTAATAATAAGTTGCATACATCCTGTGATGACCCGGAAATTTCTGACTAAATTTAAACTTAATCTTTAATGTTTCCGACACGATAAGCAAAGTCTATGAAGTTGAATCTCAAAATTTTAAACTATTCAAATACCCTTCGATTTTTCTCAACGATTCGAAAACAATTATATGTAAATAGATACATATATATACTATAACTTGAAAACGTAACAAAGTGTTATGAAAATGATACTGTGCATTAACCTTATTGGTTTGAATATCTGATTGATATTTAGATAAGTTAACTAAAACGTTTAAGATGAACCAGTAAAACACTAATTTGCTACAGTATTTTCGAATTGCTACAGTACCCGAAATGCTACAGTGTTTTCGAAAATCACTATTTTCTACAGTAAAAAAACTTTGCTACAGTAAAATACTATTTTAAAATGAAACTGTATATATGTATATGTATATAACGAGATGATGATTTATAGAAGTAAATGACCAAAATACTCGAAAGTTTAAGATATACTTTGAGTGGTATAGTTTATGGATAATTTAAGACTATATATTGACAAGAGTACGAGTCACGAAACGTCAAATGCAAGTTTTCTAAGTGTACGAAAGGACATTCGAAAAACCGGAACCAGGACATAAGTCGCGTGATGACGTACGACTTATCGGAACAAAAATTACAAATCAACTATGCACGGGAATAAAATATAATATATAATTAATTAATTTAAATTATATATTATATATATATTATTTAATTATGTCGAAAAGCATTAGGACAAAACATTGTGAGCTGGAATCCCTAGCCATGCGATCGCATGACCACAAAGGGTTAACCCCATGCGATCGCATGGGGTACTGTTTCAGGCCAAAGTACTATAAAAGCTCGATCTGGTTCTTTGTTTCCTCAATCATTTTACTCCGTATATATTTAAATTATATATTATTATTATTATTATTATTATTATTATTATTATTATTATTATTATTATTATTATTATTATTATTATTATTATTATTATTATTATTATTAATATTAAGATTAATATTATTATTAATCTTATCATTATTAGTAGTATTAGTATTATTATTATTATTTATACATAAAATACTACGACGAGGTCATGAGCGTGTCACTTTTAAAATGGGTTTTCAAACGGGATAGAGCAAAGGAAATTATGGGTTATAACTATGGAAGTTATGGGTAATATTCATGGGTATTGTTTGCAAATCAAACCTAGTGTTTATCATCTCTGTTGCGTCTACGTACTTTCCTGCAATATTGAATCACAATATTGATACGTGAGTATTCATATCTTATCTTTTATATATTAATTGTGTATCCATGTCTAGTGCTCGAGTATTTATATTTATGCATGCTTGTATGCTAAATTTCGTCCTTAAATAGTTTATAATGAATCTCGAATTAAATACATATATTACTGGTAAAAGGTATATGATATACATGTTTTTGGAAAGCTGGCGAAAAATCAATGACTTTTCATTTAGATATCGAATAGTTTTGATGAACGGATTAAAATATATGATCAACTGAATTATGATTGACGTTAATTGAAATTGCTTTTGAATCTGCAATTAAGATTTAAACAACTTGTTTACAAGATTGATAAATTGGATTTTTGAATATTACCAACCGAGTAAATGAATTCTTATATAAGGTAAGTCTCGTTTTGTTAAACAACTGTCAAAATTGACTTTTTGAAACGACTTTGGATAACTTTTGTATGTCGATCTCGAGCATTAGGATTGTGATACACTATGACCTGACCTAGCTTGATAGACATTTATTGACCAACATATGTTCTCTAGGTTGAGATCTACGATTATTTGGTAATCCGAGTTTCGGTCACATTACGATGAACAACTTTATGTGCTGCTAAGGTGAGTTTCATTGCTCCCTTTTTAATTGCTTTTGCAATCTATATTTTTGGGTTGAGAATACATGCACTTTATTTTAAACGCAATGGATTCAAGTACATACTAAATTCTACACTGAGTTTGAACCGAAAATCCCTTAGCTTTGGTAACTGTTAACTGCCAGTTATAAGAACTGGTGGGCGCGAGTAGTAGTATATGGATCTATAGGGCTTGACATCCCCGTCTGTTCCAGGTATAGAAACCCTAGCCTGAACTATAAAACAGACGTATACTATTTGAGTGAATTGTACATGTTGGTTACATGTTAAACACAGGGGTACTTATTATATAGACGTTAAAGCTTAGTTACCAGGGTGATCAATCTTATAGAATAATTTGACAAACGTTTCTAGATGAAACAACTGAAATCTTGTGATCCACCTTTACATACAGATTAGACGAAACAATAAAACTATGAACTCACCAACCTTTGTGGTGACACTTGTTAGCATGTTTATTCTCAGGTTTCCTAGAAGTCTTCCGCTGTTTGCTTATATGTTAGACAAGCTATGTGCATGGAGTCTTACATGACATATTTTTCAAGGAAATGTTGCATTCACCAAATCATCACCATGTATCTTATTTTGACTGCATTGTCAATGGAAGTATCATTGTAAACTATTATATTACGGTGATTGTCTATATGTAGAAATCATCAGATGTCGAAAACCTTTGATTTAAATATTCATTTATGGTGTGCCTTTTCAAAAGAATGCAATGTTTACAAAACATATCATATAGAGGTCAAATACCTCGCAATGAAATCGATGAATGACGTGTTCGTCCATATGGATTTGGAGCGATCGTCACAGTTGGTATCAGAGCGTTGGTCCTAGTGAACCAGGTCTTGCATTAGTGTGTCTAACTGATAGTTGTTAAGATACATTCGTAAGTCTGGACTTCGACCGTGTCTGCATGTCAAAAGTTTTGCTTATCATTTCTTGTCGGAAATTACCTGTCTATCATCTTAAGTCTAAACGCATCTTATTGCATTGGTTGCATAGATAGTATAGACAAAATTCATATCTTGGCATATCTATTACAGTAAACTTTGTCTGACATCTTCCGAAAATTTCTCCGTAATTTACGGGATTTTGGTATTATATATACATATGTAAATTATGTATTGAAGAGTACCAATCTAAATTCTATAATCTATCTTATATCAAAAATCAATTCCTTGATTATACAAGATGGATCACGTATCTAGTTCAAATTCCTTAAATTCCGACAGCTATTCCGATATGGATATTCACCTGCACTCCGAAGACAGTCTAACCGGGATGGATCAACCAATTAGCCATCATCTATTCTGGATGAATTGGGGATGGGTTCGTAGCCTACTTAATCATTGGAGACAAGAAGATGGCGATCCCTTCCATCCACCACATTGCCCTCTTGGCGAAGAACCTGAAGCACTTACCGGCGAACCTGTTCGTAATACCATTTTCTCTCTCATTTCCAGAGTATCTAGTCATGATTATATACTATCTCACATTCTAAATCTTATTCGTCCGCTCGTCCGAACCGACAATCATCCCGGTGTAGTAGAAGAAGTCAACGAGCTTCGTGCTCGAGTGGTGACTTTAGAGAATATGGTACAAAGGTTACAAGCACTAGCAACATCACCAGCATCAACAGTACCATCATCATTAACACCAACAGTATCATTACCACCACCAACAACAACATCCACATCCCACACTGAAATGTCCCGTTCTTATTGATTAAAAATGTTCCATATTAATTAATTTCGTTGCGAGGTTTTGACCTCTATATAAGACGTTTTTTAAAAGACTGCATTCATTTTTAAAACAAACCATAACCTTTATTTCATAAATAAAGGTTTAAAAAGCTTTACGTAGATTATCAAATAATGATAATCTAAAATATCCTGTTTACACACGACCATTACATAATGGTTTACAATACAAATATGTTACATCGAAATCAGTTTCTTGAATGCAGTTTTTACACAATATCATACAAACATGGACTCCAAATCTTGTCCTTATTTTAGTATGCAACAGCGGAAGCTCTTAGTATTCACCTGAGAATAAACATGCTTTAAACGTCAACAAAAATGTTGGTGAGTTATGTAGTGACCCGAACTTTTCCATGTTTATATATATTAATTGAGATTGATATTTACATGATTAAATGTTTCCAACATGTTAAGCAATCAAACTTGTTAAGACTTGATTAATTGAAATATGTTTCATATAGACAATTGACCACCCAAGTTGATCGGTGATTCACGAACGTTAAAACTTGTAAAAACTATATGATGACATATATATGGATATATATATATATATATATATATATATATATATATATATATATATATATATATATATAGTTAACATGATACTATGATAAGTAAACATATCATTAAGTATATTAACAATGAACTACATATGTAAAAACAAGACTACTAACTTAATGATTTTTAAACGAGACATATATGTAATGATTATCGTTGTAAAGACATTTAATGTATATATATCATATTAAGAGATATTCATACATGATAATATCATGATAATATAATAATTTAAAATCTCATTTGATATTATAAACATTGGGTTAACAACATTTAACAAGATCGTTAACCTAAAGGTTTCAAAACAACACTTACATGTAACGACTAACGATGACTTAACGACTCAGTTAAAATGTATATACATGTAGTGTTTTAATATGTATTTATACACTTTTGAAAGACTTCAATACACTTATCAAAATACTTCTACTTAACAAAAATGCTTACAATTACATCCTCGTTCAGTTTCATCAACAATTCTACTCGTATGCACCCGTATTCGTACTCGTACAATACACAGCTTTTAGATGTATGTACTATTGGTATATACACTCCAATGATCAGCTCTTAGCAGCCTATGTGAGTCACCTAACACATGTGGGAACCATCATTTGGCAACTAGCATGAAATATCTCATAAAATTACAAAAATATGAGTAATCATTCATGACTTATTTACATGAAAACAAAATTACATATCCTTTATATCTAATCCATACACCAACGACCAAAAACACCTACAAACACTTTCATTCTTCAATTTTCTTCATCTAATTGATCTCTCTCAAGTTCTATCTTCAAGTTCTAAGTGTTCTTCATATATTCTACAAGTTCTAGTTACATAAAATCAAGAATACTTTCAAGTTTGCTAGCTCACTTCCAATCTTGTAAGGTGATCATCCAACCTCAAGAAATCCTTGTTTCTTACAGTAGGTTATCATTCTAATACAAGGTAATAATCATATTCAAACTTTGGTTCAATTTCTATAACTATAACAATCTTATTTCAAGTGATGATCTTACTTGAACTTGTTTTCGTGTCATGATTCTGCTTCAAGAACTTCGAGCCATCCAAGGATCCGTTGAAGCTAGATCCATTTTTCTCTTTTCCAGTAGGTTTATCCAAGGAACTTAAGGTAGTAATGATGTTCATAACATCATTCGATTCATACATATAAAGCTATCTTATTCGAAGGTTTAAACTTGTAATTACTAGAACATAGTTTAGTTAATTCTAAACTTGTTCGCAAACAAAAGTTAATCCTTCTAACTTGACTTTTAAAATCAACTAAACACATGTTCTATATCTATATGATATGCTAACTTAATGATTTAAAACCTGGAAACACGAAAAACACCGTAAAACCGGATTTACGCCGTCGTAGTAACACCGCGGGCTGTTTTGGGCTAGTTAATTAAAAACTATAATAAACTTTGATTTAAAAGTTGTTATTTTGAGAAAATAATTTTTATTATGAACATGAAACTATATCCAAAAATTATGGTTAAACTCAAAGTTGAAGTATGTTTTCTAAAATGGTCATCTAGACGTCGTTCTTTCGACTGAAATGACTACCTTTACAAAAACGACTTGTAACTTATTTTTCCGTCTGTAAACCTATACTTTTTCTGTTTAGATTCATAAAATAGAGTTCAATATGAAACCATAGCAATTTGATTCACTCAAAACGGATTTAAAATGAAGAAGTTATGGGTAAAACAAGATTGGATAATTTTTCTCATTTTAGCAACGTGAAAATTGGTAACAAATCTATTCCAACCATAATTTAATCAACTTGCATTGTATATTATGTAATCTTGAGATACCATAGACACGTATACAATGTTTCGACCTATCATGTCGACACATCTATATATATTTCGGAACAACCATAGACACTCTATATGTGAATGTTGGAGTTAGCTATACAGGGTTGAGGTTGATTCCAAAATATATATAGTTTGAGTTGTGATCAATACTGAGATACGTATACACTGGGTCGTGGATTGATTCAAGATAATATTTATCGATTTATTTCTGTACATCTAACTGTTGACAACTAGTTGTAGGTTACTAACGAGGACAGCTGACTTAATAAACTTAAAACATCAAAATATATTAAAAGTGTTGTAAATATATTTTGAACATACTTTGATATATATGTATATATTGTTATAGGTTCGTGAATCAACCAGTGGCCAAGTCTTACTTCCCGACGAAGTAAAAATCTGTGAAAGTGAGTTATAGTCCCACTTTTAAAATCTAATATTTTTGGGATGAGAATACATGCAGGTTTTATAAATGATTTACAAAATAGACACAAGTACGTGAAACTACATTCTATGGTTGAATTATTGAAATCGAATATGCCCCTTTTTATTAGGTCTGGTAATCTAAGAATTAGGGAACAGACACCCTAATTGACGCGAATCCTAAATATAGATCTATTGGGCCTAACAAACCCCATCCAAAGTACCGGATGCTTTAGTACTTCGAAATTTATATCATATCCGAAGGGTGTCCCGGAATGATGGGGATATTCTTATATATGCATCTTGTTAATGTCGATTACCAGGTGTTCACCATATGAATGATTTTTATCTCTATGTATGGGATGTGTATTGAAATATGAAATCTTGTGGTCTATTATTATGATTTGATATATATAGGTTAAACTATAACTCACCAACATTTTTGTTGACGTTTTAAGCATGTTTATTCTCAGGTGATTATTAAGAGCTTCCGCTGTCGCATACTTAAATAAGGACGAGATTTGGAGTCCATGCTTGTATGATATTGTGTAAAAACTGCATTCAAGAAACTTATTTTGTTGTAACATATTTGTATTGTAAACCATTATGTAATGGTCGTGTGTAAACAGGATATTTTAGATTATCATTATTTGATAATCTACGTATAGCTTTTTAAAACCTTTATCTATGAAATAAAGGTTATGGTTTGTTTTAAAAATGAATGCAGTCTTTGAAAAACGTCTCATATAGAGGTCAAAACCTCGCAACGAAATCAATTAATATGGAACGTTTTTAATCAATAAGAACGGGACATTTCAGTTGGTATCCGAGCGTTGGTCTTAGAGAACCAGAATTTTACATTAGTGTGTCTTATCGAGTTTGTTAGGATGCATTAGTGAGTCTGGACTTCGACCGTGTTTACTTGAAAAATGATTACTTAACAAATTTTGTTGGAAACTATATATTTTTAACATGTGAATATTATGTGATATATTAATCTCTTAACGCGTTTGATATTATGTGATAGATGTCTACCTCTAGAACAAGTCCCATTGACTCACCTAATAATAATGAAGAGTCAAATGTAAATTGGAATGATTCGTGGACTGATTCACAAGTTCCCGAAGAGAAACCGGAAGAAGAGTCGAAACCGGAAGAAGAGTCGGAACCGAAAGAAGAATCGGAACCGGAAGAAGAATCGGAACCGGATGAAGAAATAGAACCGGTGGGGGAAATAATAAAACGGTTAAGTAAAAGAAAATCCTCAACCAACCGACCAAGGTTAATTATGGTCAATGGTGTTTCCGCCAAGGAAGCAAAATATTGGGAGGATTACCAATTCTCCGATGAATCGGATTCCGACGAGAATTCCGATGATGTTATAGAAATTACCCCAACTGAATTTAAAAAAAGCAAAAGAAAATAATAAGGGAAAGGGCATAAAAATAGAGAAATCTAATTCCAACCCCGATGAACTTTATATGTATCGTCAACCCCCGAAGTCCTTAAGTAGTAACAATGACCCGGGAACCTCTAAACCACCAGGTTTTTCTAAACCGTTGTGGAAAACGACAGCTAGTATTAGGGGAACATCATATATCCCTAGAAACTTGGCAAAACGAACCAAAACCGAAGAAGAAGAAACGAGCGAGTTGGAATAAGATAGTTGTATTCGTGTGGTGTAATATATGTAATATTGTGTGCTTATGCTTTATGATATATGTAAAAATTGCTTGTATTAATAAGTATTTTTTTGTATGAATCTAACTCTTGTCTATTTTACAGTTTAAAAACACAAAATGGATAGACAACCCAATATTTTAAGAGACCTACCCGGAGACATGATTGATGAAATCTTGTCTAGAGTCGGTCAGAATTCCTTGGCACAACTATTTAAGGCGAGATCAGTTTGTAAGACATTCGAAGAACGTTCCAAGAATGTCTTGGTTTATAAGAGACTTTCGTTTGAAAGATGGGGGATATCACATTGGGAAACCCATAAGTTACGATGTGTTTACTTTGACGCATATATTGCGGGGAACCCAAATGCTATTTTACGCAATGGGTTAAGAAATTATTTTGACTCAATATATCCGAATATTGGACTTCGTGATTTAGAAAAAGCGGCTAACATGCAACATAAAGAAGCATGTTATGCTTACGGATTAGTAATGTTCACTTCTCACCAAAGTGAGAACAAGAACATCGGGCTACAACTATTAAACAAAACGTTCCCACAAGTGACGGAGTCGGTAATTGGGGTAAGAAATGAGGTTTTTAGATTGTTACGGGACTGTTGGACATTACGTAACCCTCGTCCCTTTGACGACGTTACAACACGCTGTCTTATCAACGGCCATAACGGTTATGTTCCACAAGACCAAGGATGGGAAGTAATCCTAGTAAAACCAGAATGCATGACTTGTTTCTGGACATATGAATTACGTGTCTTTATTGCCTTTGCTGAACGACTTGTGTACTAGCTAGAATTATCTTCACAACCATCTTGTATCAAATTTATTGTGTGCTATATTTCATGCTATATGTAAAATAAGCGGTATTGTAAGTTTGTAAAATATTGTGTAAAAGTTTGAACGCGAAATATTATTATAATCAGTTTTTCATATAGAATTGTAGTAGTTGAATTGTATATTAGCTACTAAGTATGAACTTAACGGGTAAGTACTACCCGAATTTAAACTTATAAAACGCTAATATGAAGAAAAAGCTTTTATAAATGAGTTCATATTATGCTATGAAATACTATTAACTACTCTTAATATTCTGTATGATTAACTTGTTCCATTTGACTATTTTGAAGGAAATGGCACCGACTACTCGACACACCGTGAATATGAATGAAGAGGAATTCCGTACTTTTCTAGCTTCAAACATAGCCGCAGTACAGGCTGCGCTACATACCAACAATAACCTTGGATCTAGCAGTACATGAAATCGTGTAGGATGCACCTACAAAGAATTCACTGCCTGCAAACCTTTGGAATTTGATGGAACCGAAGGACCGATCGGATTGAAACGGTGGACCGAGAAGGTCGAATCGGTGTTTGCCATATGTAAGTGTACTGAAGAGGACAAAGTGAAGTACGCTACGCATACCTTCACAGGTTCTGCGTTAACATGGTGGAATACATATCTAGAGCAAGTGGGACAAGACGATGCGTACGCACTACCGTGGTCAGCATTCAAGCACTTGATGAACGAGAAGTACCGTCCTAGAACCGAGGTCAATAAGCTCAAGACAGAACTTAGAGGGTTACGAACCCAAGGATTTGATATTACCACGTATGAAAGACGATTCACAGAATTGTGCTTATTGTGTCCGGGAGCATTCGAAGATGAGGAAGAGAAGATCGACGCGTTTGTGAAAGGATTACCAGAAAGAATCCAAGAAGATATAAGTTCACACGAGCCCGCCTCCATACAACAGGCATGTAGAATGGCTCACAAACTAGTGAACCAGATTGAAGAAAGAATTAAAGAACAGACTGCTGAAGAGGCCAATGTGAAGCAAGTCAAAAGAAAGTGGGAGGAAAACGGTGATAAGAATCACCAATACAACAACAACAGCAATTACAACAATAATCGCAACAATTATCCCAACAATCGCAACATCAATCACAACTACAACAAATGGCCCAACAACAACAACAACAACAACAACAACAACAGCAACTACAACAATCATCCCAACAACAATAATAACCGCAACAACAACAACAATCAGAAGCAGCTATGCCAAAGGTGTGAAAAGTATCACTCGGGGTTCTGCACCAAATTTTGCAACAAGTGTAAAAGAAATGGTCATAGCGCGGCGAAGTGTGAGGTCTACGGACCAGGGGTTAATAGAACGAAAGGAACAAATGGTGTCGGAACGAGTAATGGCGGAGCAAGTAGTGTCGGAGCAAGTTATGCCAATGTAGTTTGTTATAAATGTGGAAAACCGGGCCACATTATTAGAAATTGCCCGAACCAGGAGAACACGAATGGACAAGGCCGCGGAAGAGTTTTCAATATTAATGCGGCAGAGGCACATGAAGACCCGGAGCTTGGTACGGGTACGTTTCTTATTGACAATAAATCTGCTTACGTTTTATTTGATTCGGGTGCGGATAGAAGCTATATGAGTAGATATTTTTGTGCTAAATTAAGTTGTCCATTGACGCCTTTGGATAGTAAATTTTTACTCGAATTAGCAAATGGTAAATTAATTTCAGCAGATAATATATGTCGGAATCGAGAAATTAAACTGGTTAGCGAAACATTTAAGATTGATTTGATACCAGTAGAGTTAGGGAGTTTTGATGTGATAATCGGTATGGACTGGTTGAAAGAAATGAAAGCAGAGATCGTTTGTTACAAAAATGCAATTCGCATTATACGAGAAAAAGGAAAACCCTTAATGGTGTACGGAGAAAAGGGCAACACGAAGCTACATCTTATTAGTAATTTGAAGGCACAAAAACTAATAAGAAAAGGTTGCTATGCTGTTCTAGCACACGTCGAGAAAGTACAAACTGAAGAAAAGAGCATCAATGATGTTCCCATTGCAAAAGAATTTCCCGATGTATTTCCGAAAGAATTACCGGGATTACCCCCACATCGATCCGTTGAATTTCAAATAGATCTTGTACCAGGAGCTGCACCAATAGCTCGTGCTCCTTACAGACTTGCACCCAGCGAGATGAAAGAACTGCAAAGCCAATTACAAGAACTTTTAGAGCGTGCTTTCATTCGACCAAGAACATCACCGTGGGGAGCTCCTGTTTTGTTTGTCAAGAAGAAAGAAGGTACATTCAGGTTGTGTATCGACTACCGAGAGTTGAACAAACTTACCATCAAGAACCGCTACCCACTACCGAGAATCGACGACTTATTTGATCAACTACAAGGCTCGTCTGTTTATTCAAAGATGGACTTACGTTCCGGGTATCATCAAATGTGGGTGAAAGAAGATGATATTCCAAAGACTGCTTTCAGAACACGTTACGGTCATTACGAGTTTATGGTCATGCCATTTGGTTTAACTAATGCACCAGCTGTGTTCATGGACCTTATGAACCGAGTGTGTGGACCATACCTTGACAAGTTTGTCATTGTTTTCATTGATGACATACTTATTTACTCAAAGAATGACCAAGAACACGGTGAACATTTGAGAAAGGTGTAAGAAGTATTGAGGAAGGAAGAATTGTACGCTAAGTTTTCAAAGTATTCATTTTGGTTGGAAGAAGTTCAATTCCTCGGTCACATAGTGAACAAAGAAGGTATTAAGGTGGATCCGGCAAAGATAGAAACTGTTAAAAAGTGGGAAACCCCGAAAACTCCGAAACACATACGCCAGTTTTTAGGACTAGCTGGTTACTACAGAAGGTTTATCCAAGACTTTTCCAGAATAGCAAAACCCTTGACTGCATTAACGCATAAAGGGAAGAAATTTGAATGGAATGATGAACAAGAGAAAGCGTTTCAGTTATTGAAGAAAAAGCTAACTACGGCACCTATATTGTCATTGCCTGAAGGGAATGATGATTTTGTGATTTATTGTGACGCATCAAAGCAAGGTCTCGGTTTTGTATTAATGCAACGAACGAAGGTGATTGCTTATGCGTCTAGACAATTGAAGATTCACGAACAAAATTATACGACGCATGATTTGGAATTATGCGCGGTTATTTTTGCATTAAAGACTTAGAGGCACTACTTATATGGGGTCAAAAGTATTATATATACCGACCACAAAAGTCTTCAACACATATTTAATCAGAAACAACTGAATATGAGGCAGCGTAGGTGGATTGAATTATTGAATGATTATGACTTTGAGATTCGTTACCACCCGGGGAAGGAAAATGTGGTAGCCGATGCCTTGAGCAGGAAGGACAGAAAACCCATTCGAGTAAAATCTATGAATATAATGATTTATAATAACCTTACTACTCAAATAAAGGAGGCGCAACAAGGAGTTTTAAAAGAGGGAAATTTAAAGGATGAAATACCCAAAGGATCGGAGAAGCATCTTAATATTCGGGAAGACGGAACTCGGTATAGGGCTGAAAGGATTTAGGTACCAAAATTTGGAGATATGAGAGAAATGGTACTTAGAGAAGCTCATAAAACCAGATACTCATTACATCCTGGAACGGGGAAGATGTACAAGGATCTCAAGAAACATTTTTGGTGGCCGGGTATGAAAGCCGATGTTGCTAAATACGTAGGAGAATGTTTGACGTGTTCTAAGGTCAAAGCTGAGCATCAGAAACCATCAGGTCTACTTCAACAACCCGAAATCCCGGAATGGAAATGGGAAAACATTACCATGGATTTCATCACTAAATTGCCAAGGACTGCAAGTGGTTTTGATACTATTTGGGTAATAGTTGATCGTCTCACCAAATCAGCACACTTCCTGCCAATAAGAGAAGATGACAAGATGGAGAAGTTAGCATGACTGTATTTGAAGGAAGTCGTCTCCAGACATGGAATACCAATCTCTATTATCTCTGATAGGGATGGCAGATTTATTTCAAGATTCTGGCAGACATTACAGCAAGCATTAGGAACTCGTCTAGACATGAGTACTGCCTATCATCCACAAACTGATGGGCAAAGCGAAAGGACGATACAAATGCTTGAAGACATGCTACGAGCATGTGTTATTGATTTCGGAAACAGTTGGGATCGACATCTTCCGTTAGCAGAATTTTCCTACAACAACAGCTACCATTCAAGCATTGAGATGACGCCGTTTGAAGCACTTTATAGTAGAAAGTGCAGGTCTCCGATTTGTTGGAGTGAAGTGGGGGATAGACAGATTACGGGTCCGGAGATTATACAAGAAACTACCGAGAAGATCATCCAAATTCAACAACGGTTGAAAACCGCCCAAAGTCGACAAAAGAGCTACGCTGACATTAAAAGAAAAGATATAGAATTTGAAATTGGAGAGATGGTCATGCTTAAAGTTGCACCTTGGAAAGGCGTTGTTCGATTTGGTAAACGAGGGAAATTAAATCCAAGGTATATTGGACCATTCAAGATTATTGATCGTGTCGGACCAGTAGCTTACCGACTTGAGTTACCTCAACAACTCGGGGCTGTACATAACACTTTCCACGTCTCGAATTTGAAGAAATGTTTTGCTAAAGAAGATCTCACTATTCCGTTAGATGAAATCCAAATCAACGAAAAACTTTAATTCATCGAAGAACCCGTCGAAATAATGGATCGTGAGGTTAAAAGACTTAAGCAAAACAAGATACCAATTGTTAAGGTTCGATGGAATGCTCGTAGAGGACCCGAGTTCACCTGGGAGCGTGAAGATCAGATGAAGAAGAAATACCCGCATCTATTTCCAGAAGATTCGTCAACACCTTCAACAGCTTAAAATTTCGGGACGAAATTTATTTAACGGGTAGGTACTGTAGTGACCCGAACTTTTCCATGTTTATATATATTAATTGAGATTGATATTTACATGATTAAATGTTTCCAACATGTTAAGCAATCAAACTTATTAAGACTTGATTAATTGAAATATGTTTCATATAGACAATTGACCACCCAAGTTGATCGGTGATTCACGAACGTTAAAACTTGTAAAAACTATATGATGACATATATATGGATATATATATAGTTAACATGATACTATGATAAGTAAACATATCATTAAGTATATTAACAATGAACTACATATGTAAAAACAAGACTACTAACTTAATGATTTTTAAACGAGACATATATGTAACGATTATCGTTGTAAAGACATTTAATGTATATATATCATATTAAGAGATATTCATACATGATAATATCATGATAATATAATAATTTAAAATCTCATTTGATATTATAAACATTGGGTTAACAACATTTAACAAGATCGTTAACCTAAAGGTTTCAAAACAACACTTACATGTAACGACTAACGATGACTTAACGACTCAGTTAAAATGTATATACATGTAGTGTTTTAATATGTATTTATACACTTTTGAAAGACTTCAATACACTTATCAAAATACTTCTACTTAACAAAAATGCTTACAATTACATCCTCGTTCAGTTTCATCAACAATTCTACTCGTATGCACCCGTATTCGTACTCGTACAATACACAGCTTTTAGATGTATGTACTATTGGTATATACACTCCAATGATCAGCTCTTAGCAGCCTATGTGAGTCACCTAACACATGTGGGAACCATCATTTGGCAACTAGCATGAAATATCTCATAAAATTACAAAAATATGAGTAATCATTCATGACTTATTTACATGAAAACAAAATTACATATCCTTTATATCTAATCCATACACCAACGACCAAAAACACCTACAAACACTTTCATTCTTCAATTTTCTTCATCTAATTGATCTCTCTCAAGTTCTATCTTCAAGTTCTAAGTGTTCTTCATATATTCTACAAGTTCTAGTTACATAAAATCAAGAATACTTTCAAGTTTGCTAGCTCACTTCCAATCTTGTAAGGTGATCATCCAACCTCAAGAAATCCTTGTTTCTTACAGTAGGTTATCATTCTAATACAAGGTAATAATCATATTCAAACTTTGGTTCAATTTCTATAACTATAACAATCTTATTTCAAGTGATGATCTTACTTGAACTTGTTTTCGTGTCATGATTCTGCTTCAAGAACTTCGAGCCATCCAAGGATCCGTTGAAGCTAGATCCATTTTTCTCTTTTCCAGTAGGTTTATCCAAGGAACTTAAGGTAGTAATTATGTTCATAACATCATTCGATTCATACATATAAAGCTATCTTATTCGAAGGTTTAAACTTGTAATTACTAGAACATAGTTTAGTTAATTCTAAACTTGTTCGCAAACAAAAGTTAATCCTTCTAACTTGACTTTTAAAATCAACTAAACACATGTTCTATATCTATATGATATGCTAACTTAATGATTTAAAACCTGGAAACACGAAAAACACCGTAAAACCGGATTTACGCCGTCGTAGTAACACCGCGGGCTGTTTTGGGCTAGTTAATTAAAAACTATGATAAACTTTGATTTAAAAGTTGTTATTCTGAGAAAATGATTTTTATTATGAACATGAAACTATATCCAAAAATTATGGTTAAACTCAAAGTGGAAGTATGTTTTCTAAAATGGTCATCTAGACGTCGTTCTTTCGACTGAAATGACTACCTTTACAAAAATGACTTGTAACTTATTTTTCCATCTATAAACCTATACTTTTTCTGTTTAGATTCATAAAATAGAGTTCAATATGAAACCATAGCAATTTGATTCACTCAAAACGGATTTAAAATGAAGAAGTTATGGGTAAAACAAGATTGGATAATTTTTCTCATTTTAGCTACGTGAAAATTGGTAACAAATCTATTCCAACCATAACTTAATCAACTTGTATTGTATATTATGTAATCTTGAGATACCATAGACACGTATACAATGTTTCGACCTATCATGTCGACACATCTATATATATTTCGGAACAACCATAGACACTCTATATGTGAATGTTGGAGTTAGCTATACAGGGTTGAGGTTGATTCCAAAATATATATAGTTTGAGTTGTGATCAATACTGAGATACGTATACACTGGGTCGTGGATTGATTCAAGATAATATTTATCGATTTATTTCTGTACATCTAACTGTGGACAACTAGTTGTAGGTTACTAACGAGGACAGCTGAGTTAATAAACTTAAAACATCAAAATATATTAAAAGTGTTGTAAATATATTTTGAACATACTTTGATATATATGTATATATTGTTATAGGTTCGTGAATCAACCAGTGGCCAAGTCTTACTTCCCGACGAAGTTAAAATCTGTGAAAGTGAGTTATAGTCCCACTTTTAAAATCTAATATTTTTGGGATGAGAATACATGCAGGTTTTATAAATGATTTACAAAATAGACACAAGTACGTGAAACTACATTCTATGGTTGAATTATCGAAATCGAATATGCTCCTTTTTATTAAGTCTGGTAATCTAAGAATTAGGGAACAGACACCCTAATTGACGCGAATCCTAAAGATAGATCTATTGGGCCTAACAAACCCCATCCAAAGTACCGGATGCTTTAGTACTTCGAAATTTATATCATATCCGAAGGGTGTCCCGGAATGATGGGGATATTCTTATATATGCATCTTGTTAATGTCGATTACCAGGTGTTCACCATATGAATGATTTTTATCTCTATGTATGGGATGTGTATTGAAATATGAAATCTTGTGGTCTATTATTATGATTTGATATATATAGGTTAAACCTATAACTCACCAACATTTTTGTTGACGTTTTAAGCATGTTTATTCTCAGGTGATTATTAAGAGCTTCCGCTGTCGCATACTTAAATAAGGACGAGATTTGGAGTCCATGCTTGTATGATATTGTGTAAAAACTGCATTCAAGAAACTTATTTTGTTGTAACATATTTGTATTGTAAACCATTATGTAATGCTCGTGTGTAAACAGGATATTTTAGATTATCATTATTTGATAATCTACGTATAGCTTTTTAAAACCTTTATCTATGAAATAAAGGTTATGGTTTGTTTTAAAAATGAATGCAGTCTTTGAAAAACGTCTCATATAGAGATCAAAACCTCGCAACGAAATCAATTAATATGGAACGTTTTTAATCAATAAGAACGGGACATTTCAAGTTATAGGTTTAACCTATATATATCAAATCGTAACAATAGACCACAAGATTTTATATTTCAATGCACATCCCATACATAGAGATAAAAATCATTCATATGGTGAACACCTGGTAACCGACATTAACAAGATGCATATATAAGAATATCCCCATCATTCCGGGACACCCTTCGAATATGATATAAATTTCGAAGTACTAAAGCATCCGGTACTTTGGATGGGGTTTGTTAGGCTCAATAGATCTATCTTTAGGATTCGCGTCAATTAGGGTGTCTGTTCCCTAATTCTTAGATTAACAGACTTAATAAAAAGGTACATATTCGATTTCGATAATTCAACCATAGAATGTAGTTTCACGTACTTGTGTCTATTTTGTAAATTATTTATAAAACCTGCATGTATTCTCATCCCAAAAATATTAGATTTTAAAAGTGGGACTATAACTCACTTTCACAGATTTTTACTTCGTCGGGAAGTAAGACTTAGCCACTGGTTGATTCACGAACCTATAACAATATATACATATATATCAAAGTATGTTCAAAAATATATTTACAATACTTTTAATACATTTTGATGTTTTAAGTTTATTAAGTCAGCTGTCCTCGTTAGTAACCTACAACTAGTTGTCCACAGTTAAATGTACAGAAATAAATCGATAAATATTATCTTGAATCAATCCACGACCCAGTGTATACGTATCTCAGTATTGATCACAACTCAAACTATATATATATATATATTTTGGAATCAACCTCAACCCTGTATAGCTAACTCCAACATTCACATATAGAGTGTCTATGGTTGTTCCGCAATATATATATAGATGGGTCGACATGATAGGTCGAAACATTGTATACGTGTCTATGGTATCTCAAGATTACATAATATACAATATAAGTTGATTAGGTTATGGTTGGAATAGATTTATTACTAACTTTTACGTAGGTAAAATGAGTAGTTTTTATCAATCTTGTTTTACTCGCCATTTCTTCGTTTCTAATCCGTTTTGAGTGATTCCAGTGGCCACAGTTTCGTATTGAACTTAAATTTATGAATCTAAATAGAAAAAGTATAAGTTTATAGTCAGAAATACAAGTTACAAGTCGTTTTTGAAAGAGGTAGTCATTTCCATCGAAAGAACGACATCTTGATGACCATTTTGAAAAACATACTTTCACTTTGAGTTTAACCATGATTTTTGGATATAGTTTCATGTTCATAAGAAAAATCATTTTTACAGAAGTATAGCTTTTAAATCAAATTTCTTCTTAGCTTTTAATTATCCCAACCAAAACAGCCCCCGGTTTTACTACGACGGCGTATATCCAGTTTTATGGTGTTTATCGTGTTTCTGGGTTTTAAATCATTAAGTTAGCATATCATATAGATATAGAACATGTGTTTAGTTGATTTTAAAAGTCTAGTTAGAAGGATTAACTTTATTTGCGAACAAGTTTAGAATTAACTAAACTATGTTCTAGTGATTACACGTTTATAACGTTGAATAAGACAGCTTTTTATGTACGAATCGAATGATGTTATGAACATCATTACTACCTCAAGTTCCTTGGATAAACCTACCGGAAATGAAAAAAATGGATCTAGCTTCAAAGGATCCTTGGATGGCTTGAAAGTTCTTGAAGCAGAATCATGACACGAAAACAATTTCAAGTAAGATTTCCACTCGAAATAAGATTGTTATAGTTATAGAAATTGAATTAAAGTTTGAATATGATTATTACCTTGTATTAGAAATATAACCTACTGTAAGTAACAAAGGTTTCTTGATCTTGGATGATTACTTGGAATAGATTTAGAAAACTTGGAAGTAAACTTGCAATCTTGGAAGTATTCTTGATTTTATGAAACTAGAACTTTTGGAATTTATGAAGAACACTTAGAACTTGAAGATAGAACTTGAGAGAGATCAATTAGATGAATAAAATTGAAGAATGAAAGTGTTTGTAGGTGTTTTTGGTCGTTGGTGTATGGATTAGATATAAAGGATATGTAATTTTGTTTTCATGTAAATAAGTCATGAATGATTACTCATATTTTTGTAATTTTATGAGATATTTCATGCTAGTTGCCAAATGATGGTTCCCACATGTGTTAGGTGACTCACATGGGCTGCTAATAGCTGATCATTGGAGTGTATATACCAATAGTACATACATCTAAAAGCTGTGTATTGTACGAGTACGAATACGGGTGCATACGAGTAGAATTGTTGATGAAACTGAATGAGGATGTAATTGTAAGCATTTTTGTTAAGTAGAAGTATTTTGATAAGTGTCTTGAAGTCTTTCAAAAGTGTATGAATACATATTAAAACACTACATGTATATACATTTTAACTGAGTCGTTAAGTCATCGTTAGTCGTTACATGTAAGTGTTGTTTTGAGACCTTTAGGTTAACGATCTTGTTAAATGTTGTTAACCCAAAGTTTATAATATCAAATGAGATTTTAAATTATTATATTATCATGATATTATGATATATTAATATATCTTAATATGATATATACATTTAAATGTCGTTACAACGATAATCGTTACATATATGTCTCGTTTCGAAATCCTTAAGTTAGTAGTCTTGTTTTTACTTATGTATTTCATTGTTAATACACTTAATGATATATTTAATTATCATATTATCATGTTATATATAATATAACAATGTATTAATATGCTTCATATATATTTAGTAAGACGTGGTTATAACGATAATCGTTATATGTATCGTTTCGAGTTTCATACGTCAATAGTCTCCTTTTTAAGTATATAACTTATTGTTACTATTTTTAATGAGATACTTGATGATCATTATATCATGTTAAACATATATATTTATTCATTTATGTATCATCATGTCATATACAACTTATAGCGTTCGTGAATCATTGGTCAAACTGGGTAATCAGACGTTTACAAAATTTTCGTTTCAATTAACCAAGTCTTAACAAGTTTGATTGCTTAACATGTTGGAAACATTTAATCATGTAAATATAGTTTTCATTAAACATATAATCATAGAAAGGTTCGGAAAAGTTCGGGTCACTACAGTACCTACCCGTTAAATAAATTTCGTCCCGAAATTTTAAGCGATTGGAGGTGTTGGCTCATCTTCTGGAAATAAGTGCGGGTACTTCTTCTTCATCTGATTTTCTTGTTCCCAGGTGAACTCGGGGTCCTCTACGAGCATTCCATCGAATCTTAACAATCGGTATCTTGTTTTGTTTAAGTCTCTTAACCTCACGATCCATTATTTCAATGGGTTCTTCAATGAATTGAAGTTTTTCATTGATTTGGATTTCGTCCAACGGAATAGTGAGATCTTCTTTAGCAAAAAATTTCTTCAAATTCGAGATGTGGAAAGTGTTATGTACAGCCGCGAGTTGTTGAGGTAACTCAAGTCGGTACGCTACTGGTCCGACACGATCCATAATCTTGAATGGTCCAATATACCTTGGATTTAATTTCCCTCGTTTACCGAATCGAACAACACCTTTCCAAGGTGCAACCTTAAGCATGACCATCTCTCCAATTTCAAATACTATATCTTTTCTTTTAATGTCGGCGTAGCTCTTTTTTCGACTTTGGGCGGTTTTCAACCGTTGTTGAATTTGGATGATCTTCTCAGTAGTTTCTTGTATTATCTCCGGACCCGTAATCTGTCTATCCCCCACTTCACTCCAACAAATCGGAGACCTGCACTGAAATGTCCCGTTCTTATTGATTAAAAACGTTCCATATTAATTGATTTCGTTGCGAGGTATTGACCTCTATATGAGACGTTTTTCAAAGACTGCATTCATTTTAAAACAAACCATAACCTTTATTTCATCAATAAAGGTTTAAAAAACTTTACGTAGATTATCAAATAATGATAATCTAAAATATCCTGTTTACACACGACCATTACATAATGGTTTACAATACAAATATGTTACAACAAAATAAGTTTCTTGAATGCAGTTTTTACACAATATCATACAAGCATGGACTCCAAATCTCGTCCTTATTTAAGTATGCGACAACGGAAGCTCTTAATAATCACCTGAGAATAAACATGCTTAAAACGTCAACAAAAATGTTGGTGAGTTATAGGTTTAACCTATATATATCAAATCATAATAATAGACCACAAGATTTCATATTTCAATACACATCCCATACATAGAGATAAAAATCATTCATATGGTGAACACCTGGTAACCGACATTAACAAGATGCATATATAAGAATATCCCCATCATTCCGGGACACCCTTCGGATATGATATAAATTTCGAAGTACTAAAGCATCCGGTACTTTGGATGGGGCTTGTTGGGCCCGATAGATCTATCTTTAGGATTCGCGTCAATTAGGGTGTCTGTTCCCTAATTCTTAGATTACCAGACTTAATAACAAGGGGCATATTCGATTTCGATAATTCAACCATAGAATGTAGTTTCACGTACTTGTGTCTATTTTGTAAATCATTTATAAAACCTGCATGTATTCTCATCCCAAAAATATTAGATTTTAAAAGTGGGACTATAACTCACTTTCACAGATTTTTACTTCGTCGGGAAGTAAGACTTGGCCACTGGTTGATTCACGAACCTATAACAATATATACATATATATCAAAGTATGTTCAAAATATATTTACAACACTTTTAATATATTTTGATGTTTTAAGTTTATTAAGTCAGCTGTCCTCGTTAGTAACCTACAACTAGTTGTCCACAGTTAGATGTACAGAAATAAATCGATAAATATTATCTTGAATCAATCCACGACCCAGTGTATACGTATCTTAGTATTGATCACAACTCAAACTATATATATTTTGGAATCAACCTCAACCCTGTATAGCTAACTCCAACATTCACATATAGAGTGTCTATGGTTGTTCCGAAATATATATAGATGTGTCGACATGATAGGTCGAAACTTTGTATACGTGTCTATGGTATCTCAAGATTACATAATATACAATACAAGTTGATTAAGTTATGGTTGGAATAGATTTGTTACCAATTTTCACGTAGCTAAAATGAGAAAAATTATCCAATCTTGTTTTACCCATAACTACTTCATTTTAAATCCGTTTTGAGTGAATCAAATTGCTATGGTTTCATATTGAACTCTATTTTATGAATCTAAACAGAAAAAGTATAGGTTTATAGTCGGAAAAATAAGTTACAAGTCGTTTTTGTAAAGGTAGTCATTTCAGTCGAAAGAACGACGTCTAGATGACCATTTTAGAAAACATACTTCCACTTTGAGTTTAACCATAATTTTTGGATATAGTTTCATGTTCATAATAAAAATCATTTTCTCAGAATAACAACTTTTAAATCAAGGTTTATCATAGTTTTTAATTAACTAACCCAAAACAGCCCGCGGTGTTACTACGACGGCGTAAATCCGGTTTTACGGTTTTTTTCGTGTTTCCAGGTTTTAAATCATTAATTTAGCATATCATATAGATATAGAACATGTGTTTAGTTGATTTTAAAAGTCAAGTTAGAAGGATTAACTTTTATTTGCGAACAAGTTTAGAATTAACTAAACTATGTTTTGGTGATTACAAGTTTAAACCTTCGAATAAGATAGCTTTATATGTATGAATCGAATGATGTTATGAACATAATTACTACCTTAAGTTCCTTGGATAAACCTACTGGAAAAGAGAAAAATGGATCTAGCTTCAACGGATCCTTGGATGGCTCGAAGTTCTTGAAGCAGAATCATGACACGAAAACAAGTTCAAGTAAGATCATCACTTGAAATAAGATTGTTATAGTTATAGAAATTGAACCAAAGTTTGAATATGATTATTACCTTGTATTAGAATGATAACCTACTGTAAGAAACAAGGATTTTTTGAGGTTGGATGATCACCTTACAAGATTGGAAGTGAGCTAGCAAACTTGAAAGTATTCTTGATTTTATGTAACTAGAACTTGTAGAATATATGAAGAACACTTAGAACTTGAAGATAGAACTTGAGAGAGATCAATTAGATGAAGAAAATTGAAGAATGAAAGTGTTTGTAGGTGTTTTTGGTCGTTGGTGTATGGATTAGATATAAAGGATATGTAATTTTGTTTTCATGTAAATAAGTCATGAATGATTACTCATATTTTTGTAATTTTATGAGATATTTCATGCTAGTTGCCAAATGATGGTTCCCACATGTGTTAGGTGACTCACATAGGCTGCTAAGAGCTGATCATTGGAGTGTATATACCAATAGTACATACATCTAAAAGCTGTGTATTGTACGAGTACGAATACGGGTGCATACGAGTAGAATTGTTGATGAAACTGAACGAGGATGTAATTGTAAGCATTTTTGTTAAGTAGAAGTATTTTGATAAGTGTATTGAAGTCTTTCAAAAGTGTATAAATACATATTAAAACACTACATGTATATACATTTTAACTGAGTCGTTAAGTCATCGTTAGTCGTTACATGTAAGTGTTGTTTTGAAACCTTTAGGTTAACGATCTTGTTAAATGTTGTTAACCCAATGTTTATAATATCAAATGAGATTTTAAATTATTATATTATCATGATATTATCATGTATGAATATCTCTTAATATGATATATATACATTAAATGTCTTTACAACGATAATCGTTACATATATGTCTCGTTTAAAAATCATTAAGTTAGTAGTCTTGTTTTTACATATGTAGTTCATTGTTAATATACTTAATGATATGTTTACTTATCATAGTATCATGTTAACTATATATATATCCATATATATGTCATCATATAGTTTTTACAAGTTTTAACGTTCGTGAATCACCGATCAACTTGGGTGGTCAATTGTCTATATGAAACATATTTCAATTAATCAAGTCTTAATAAGTTTGATTGCTTAACATGTTGGAAACATTTAATCATGTAAATATCAATCTCAATTAATATATATAAACATGGAAAAGTTCGGGTCACTACAGTACCTACCCGTTAAATAAATTTCGTCCCGAAATTTTAAGCTGTTGAAGGTGTTGACGAATCTTCTGGAAATAGATGCGGGTATTTCTTCTTCATCTGATCTTCACGCTCCCAGGTGAACTCGGGTCCTCTACGAGCATTCCATCGAACCTTAACAATTGGTATCTTGTTTTGCTTAAGTCTTTTAACCTCACGATCCATTATTTCGACGGGTTCTTCGATGAATTAAAGTTTTTCGTTGATTTGGATTTCATCTAACGGAATAGTGAGATCTTCTTTAGCAAAACATTTCTTCAAATTCGAGACGTGGAAAGTGTTATGTACAGCCCCGAGTTGTTGAGGTAACTCAAGTCGGTAAGCTACTGGTCCGACACGATCAATAATCTTGAATGGTCCAATATACCTTGGATTTAATTTCCCTCGTTTACCAAATCGAACAACGCCTTTCCAAGGTGCAACTTTAAGCATGACCATCTCTCCAATTTCAAATTCTATATCTTTTCTTTTAATGTCAGCGTAGCTCTTTTGTCGACTTTGGGCGGTTTTCAACCGTTGTTGAATTTGGATGATCTTCTCGGTAGTTTCTTGTATAATCTCCGGACCCGTAATCTGTCTATCCCCCACTTCACTCCAACAAATCGGAGACCTGCACTTTCTACCATAAAGTGCTTCAAACGGCGTCATCTCAATGCTTGAATGGTAGCTGTTGTTGTAGGAAAATTCTGCTAACGGAAGATGTCGATCCCAACTGTTTCCGAAATCAATAACACATGCTCGTAGCATGTCTTCAAGCATTTGTATCGTCCTTTCACTCTGCCCATCAGTTTGTGGATGATAGGCAGTACTCATGTCTAGACGAGTTCCTAATGCTTGCTGTAATGTCTGCCAGAATCTTGAAATAAATCTGCCATCCCTATCAGAGATAATAGAGATTGGTATTCCATGTCTGGAGACGACTTCCTTCAAATACAGTCATGCTAACTTCTCCATCTTGTCATCTTCTCTTATTGGCAGGAAGTGTGCTGATTTGGTGAGACGATCAACTATTACCCAAATAGTATCAAAACCACTTGCAGTCCTTGGCAATTTAGTGATGAAATCCATGGTAATGTTTTCCCATTTCCATTCCGGGATTTCGGGTTGTTGAAGTAGACCTGATGGTTTCTGATGCTCAGCTTTGACCTTAGAACACGTCAAACATTCTCCTACGTATTTAGCAACATCGGCTTTCATACTCGGCCATCAAAAATGTTTCTTGAGATCCTTGTACATCTTCCCCGTTCCAGGATGTATTGAGTATCTGGTTTTATGAGCTTCTCTAAGTACCATTTCTCTCATATCTCCAAATTTTGGTACCTAAATCCTTTCATCCCTATACCGGGTTCCGTCTTCCCGAATATTAAGATGCTTCTCCGATCCTTTGGGTATTTCATCCTTTAAATTTCCCTCTTTTAAAACTCCTTGTTGCGCCTCCTTTATTTGAGTAGTAAGGTTATTATGAATCATTATATTCATAGATTTTACTCGAATGGGTTTTCTGTCCTTCCTGCTCAAGGCATCGGCTACCACATTTTCCTTCCCCGGGTGGTAACGAATCTCAAAGTCGTAATCATTCAATAATTCAATCCACCTACGCTGCCTCATATTCAGTTGTTTCTGATTAAATATGTGTTGAAGACTTTTGTGGTCGGTATATATAATACTTTTGACCCCATATAAGTAGTGCCTCTAAGTCTTTAATGCAAAAATAACCGCGCATAATTCCAAATCATGCGTCGTATAATTTTGTTCGTGAATCTTCAATTGTCTAGACGCATAAGCAATCACCTTCGTTCGTTGCATTAATACAAAACCGAGACCTTGCTTTGATGCGTCACAATAAATCACAAAATCATCATTCCCTTCAGGCAATGACAATATAGGTGCCGTAGTTAGCTTTTTCTTCAATAACTGAAACGCTTTCTCTTGTTCATCATTCCATTCAAATTTCTTCCCTTTATGCGTTAATGCAGTCAAGGGTTTTGCTATTCTGGAAAAGTCTTGGATAAACCTTCTGTAGTAACCAGCTAGTCCTAAAAACTGGCGTATGTGTTTCGGAGTTTTCGGGGTTTCCCACTTTTTAACAGTTTCTATCTTTGCCGGATCCACCTTAATACCTTCTTTGTTCACTATGTGACCGAGGAATTGAACTTCTTCCAACCAAAATGAATACTTTGAAAACTTAGCGTACAATTCTTCCTTCCTCAATACTTCTTACACCTTTCTCAAATGTTCACCGTGTTCTTGGTCATTCTTTGAGTAAATAAGTATGTCATCAATGAAAACAATGACAAACTTGTCAAGGTATGGTCCACACACTCGGTTCATAAGGTCCATGAACACAGCTGGTGCATTAGTTAAACCAAACGGCATGACCATAAACTCGTAATGACCGTAACGTGTTCTGAAAGCAGTCTTTGGAATATCATCTTCTTTCACCCGCATTTGATGATACCCGGAACGTAAGTCAATCTTTGAATAAACAGACGAGCCTTGTAGTTGATCAAATAAGTCGTCGATTCTCGGTAGTGGGTAGCGGTTCTTGATGGTAAGTTTGTTCAACTCTCGGTAGTCGATACACAACCTGAATGTACCATCTTTCTTCTTGACAAACAAAACAGGAGCTCCCCACGGTGATGTGCTTGGTCGAATGAAACCACGCTCTAAAAGTTCTTGTAATTGGCTTTGCAGTTCTTTCATCTCGCTGGGTGCGAGTCTGTAAGGAGCACGAGCTATTAGTGCAGCTCCTGGTACAAGATCTATTTGAAATTCAACGGATCGATGTGGGGGTAATCCTGGTAATTCTTTCGAAAATACATCAGGAAATTCTTTTGTAATGGGAACATCATTGATGCTCTTTTCTTCAGTTTGTACTTTCTCGACGTGTGCTAGAACAGCATAGCAACCTTTTCTTATTAGTTTTTGTGCCTTCAAATTACTAATAAGATGTAGCTTCGTGTTGCCCTTTTCTCCGTACACCATTAAGGGTTTTCCTTTTTCTCGTATAATGCGAATTGCATTTTTGTAACAAACGATCTCTGCTTTCACTTCTTTCAACCAGTCCATACCGATTATCACATCAAAACTCCCTAACTCTACTGGTATCAAATCAATCTTAAATGTTTCGCTAACCAGTTTAATTTCTCGATTCCGACATATATTATCTGCTGAAATTAATTTACCATTTGCTAATTCGAGTAAAAATTTACTATCCAAAGGCGTCAATGGACAACTTAATTTAGCACAAAAATCTCTACTCATATAGCTTCTATCCGCACCCGAATCAAATAAAACGTAAGCAGATTTATTGTCAATAAGAAACGTACCCGTAACAAGCTCCGGGTCTTCCTGTGCCTCTGCCGCATTAATATTGAAAACTCTTCCGCGGCCTTGTCCATTCGTGTTCTCCTGGTTCGGGCAATTTCTAATAATGTGGCACGGTTTTCCACATTTATAACAAACTACATTGGAATAACTTGCTCCGATACTACTTGCTCCACCATTACTCGTTCAGACACCATTTGTTCCTTTCGTTCTATTAACCCCTGGTCCGTAGACCTCACACTTCGCCGCGCTATGACCATTTCTTTTACACTTGTTGCAAAATTTGGTGCAGAACCCCGAGTGATACTTTTCACACCTTTGGCATAGCTGCTTCTGATTGTTGTTGTTGTTGTTGTTGTTGTTGTTGTTGTTGTTGTTGCGGTTATTATTGTTGTTGGGATGATTGTTGTAGTTGCTGTTGTTGTTGTTGTTGTTGTTGTTGTTGTTGTTGTTGGGCCGTTTGTTGTAGTTGCGATTGATGTTGCGATTGTTGGGATAATTGTTGCGATTATTGTTGTAATTGCTGTTGTTGTTGTATTGGTGATTCTTATCACCGTTTTCCTCCCACTTTCATTTGACTTGCTTCACATTGGCCTCTTCAGCAGTCTGTTCTTTAATTCTTTCTTCAATCTGGTTCACTAGTTTGTGAGCCATTCTACATGCCTGTTGTATGGAGGCGGGCTCGTGTGAACTTATATCTTCTTGGATTCTTTCCGGTAATCCTTTCACAAACGCGTCGATCTTCTCTTCCTCATCTTCGAATGCTCCCGGACACAATAGGCACAATTCTGTGAATCGTCTTTCGTACGTGGTAATATCAAATCCTTGGGTTCGTAACCCTCTAAGTTCTGTCTTGAGCTTATTGACCTCGGTTCTGGGATGGTACTTCTCGTTCATCAAGTGCTTGAATGCTGACCACGGTAGTGCGTAAGCATCATCTTGTCCCACTTGCTCTAGATAGGTATTCCACCATGTTAACGCAGAACCTGTGAAGGTATGCGTAGCGTACTTCACTTTTTCCTCTTCAGTACACTTACTTATGGAAAACACCGATTCGACCTTCTCGGTCCACCGTTTCAATCCGATCGGTCCTTCGGTTCCATCAAATTCCAAAGGTTTGCAGGCAGTGAATTCTTTGTAGGTGCATCCTACACGATTTCCTGTACTGCTAGATCCAAGGTTATTGTTGGTATGTAGCGCAGCCTGTACTGCGGCTATGTTTGAAGCTAGAAAAGTACGGAATTCCTCTTCATTCATATTCACGGTGTGTCGAGTAGTCGGTGCCATTTCCTTCAAAATAGTCAAATGGAACAAGTTAATCATACAGAATATTAAGAGTAGTTAATAGTATTTCGTAGCATAATATGAACTCATTTATAAAAGCTTTTTCTTCATATTAGCGTTTTATAAGTTTAAATTCGGGTAGTACCTACCCGTTAAGTTCATACTTAGTAGCTAATATACAATTCAACTACTACAATTCTATATGAAAAACTGATTATAATAATATTTCGCGTTCAAACTTTTACACAATATTTTACAAACTTACAATACCGCTTATTTTACATATAGCATGAAATATAGCACACAATAAATTTGATACAAGATGGTTGTGAAGATAATTCTAGCTAGTACACAAGTCGTTCAGCAAAGGCAATAAAGACACGTAATTCATACGTCCAGAAACAAGTCATGCATTCTGGTTTTACTAGGATTACTTCCCATCCTTGGTCTTGTGGAACATAACCGTTATGGCCGTTGATAAGACAGCGTGTTGTAACGTCGTCAAAGGGACGAGGGTTACGTAATGTCCAACAGTCCCGTAACAATCTAAAAACCTCATTTCTTATCCCAATTACCGACTCCGTCACTTGTGGGAACATTTTGTTTAATAGTTGTAGCCCGATGTTCTTGTTCTCACTTTGGTGAGAAGCGAACATTACTAATCCGTAAGCATAACATGTTTCTTTATGTTGCATGTTAGCCGCTTTTTCTAAATCACGAAGTCCAATATTCGGATATATTGAGTCAAAATAATTTCTTAACCCATTGCGTAAAATAGCATTTGGGTTCCCCGCAATATATGCGTCAAAGTAAACACATCGTAACTTATGGATTTCCCAATGTGATATCCCCCATCTTTCGAATGAAAGCCTTTTATAAACCAAGGCATTCTTGGAACGTTCTTCGAATGTCTTACAAACTGATCTCGCCTTAAATAGTTGTGCCGAAGAATTCTGACCGACTCTAGACAAGATTTCATCAAACATGTCTCCGGGTAGGTCTCTTAAAATATTGGGTTGTCTATCCATTTTGTGTTTTTATACTGTAAAATAGACAAGAGTTAGATTCATAAAAAAAATACTTATTAATACAAGCAATTTTTACATATATCATAAAGCATAAGCACACTATAATACATATATTACACCACACGAATACAACTATCTTATTCCGACTCGCTTGTTTCTTCTTCTTCGTTTTTGGTTCGTTTTGCCAAGTTTCTAGGGATATATGATGTTCCCATAATACGAGCCGTAATTTTCCACATTGGTTTAGAAAAACCTGGTGGTTTAGAGGTTCCCGGGTCATTGTTACAACTTAAGGACTTCGGGGGTTGACGATACATATAAAGTTCATCGGGGTTGGAATTAGATTTCTCTATTTTTATGCTCTTTCCCTTATTATTTTCTTTTGCCTTTTTAAATTCAGTTGGGGTAATTTCTATAACATCATCGGAATTCTCGTCGGAATCCGATTCATCGGAGAATTGGTAATCCTCCCAATATTTTGCTTCCTTGGCGGAAACACCATTGACCATAATTAACCTTGGTCGGTTGGTTGAGGATTTTCTTTTACTTAACCGTTTTATTATTTCCCCCACCGGTTCTATTTCTTCATCTGGTTCCGATTCTTCTTCCGGTTCCGACTCTTCTTCCGGTTCATCTTCGGGAACTTGTGAATCAGTCCACGAATCATTCCAATTTACATTTGACTCTTCATTATTATTAGGTGAGTCAATGGGACTTGTTCTAGAGGTAGACATCTATCACATAATATCAAACGCGTTAAGAGATTAATATATCACATAATATTCACATGTTAAAAATATATAGTTTCCAACAAAATTTGTTAAGCAATCATTTTTCAAGTAAACATGGTCGAAGTCCAGACTCACTAATGCATCCTAACAAACTCGATAAGATACACTAATGCAAAATTCTGGTTCTCTAAGACTAACGCTCTGACACCAACTGAAATGTCCCGTTCTTATTGATTAAAAACGTTCCATATTAATTGATTTCGTTGCGAGGTTTTGACCTCTATATGAGACGTTTTTCAAAGACTGCATTCATTTTAAAACAAACCATAACCTTTATTTCATCAATAAAGGTTTAAAAAACTTTACGTAGATTATCAAATAATGATAATCTAAAATATCCTGTTTACACACGACCATTACATAATGGTTTACAATACAAATATGTTACAACAAAATAAGTTTCTTGAATGCAGTTTTTACACAATATCATACAAGCATGGACTCCAAATCTCGTCCTTATTTAAGTATGCGACAACGGAAGCTCTTAATAATCACCTGAGAATAAACATGCTTAAAACGTCAACAAAAATGTTGGTGAGTTATAGGTTTAACCTATATATATCAAATCATAATAATAGACCACAAGATTTCATATTTCAATACACATCCCATACATAGAGATAAAAATCATTCATATGGTGAACACCTGGTAACCGACATTAACAAGATGCATATATAAGAATATCCCCATCATTCCGGGACACCCTTCGGATATGATATAAATTTCGAAGTACTAAAGCATCCGGTACTTTGGATGGGGCTTGTTGGGCCCGATAGATCTATCTTTAGGATTCGCGTCAATTAGGGTGTCTGTTCCCTAATTCTTAGATTACCAGACTTAATAACAAGGGGCATATTCGATTTCGATAATTCAACCATAGAATGTAGTTTCACGTACTTGTGTCTATTTTGTAAATCATTTATAAAACCTGCATGTATTCTCATCCCAAAAATATTAGATTTTAAAAGTGGGACTATAACTCACTTTCACAGATTTTTACTTCGTCGGGAAGTAAGACTTGGCCACTGGTTGATTCACGAACCTATAACAATATATACATATATATCAAAGTATGTTCAAAATATATTTACAACACTTTTAATATATTTTGATGTTTTAAGTTTATTAAGTCAGCTGTCCTCGTTAGTAACCTACAACTAGTTGTCCACAGTTAGATGTACAGAAATAAATCGATAAATATTATCTTGAATCAATCCACGACCCAGTGTATACGTATCTCAGTATTGATCACAACTCAAACTATATATATTTTGGAATCAACCTCAACCCTATATAGCTAACTCCAACATTCACATATAGAGTGTCTATGGTTGTTCCGAAATATATATAGATGTGTCGACATGATAGGTCGAAACTTTGTATACGTGTCTATGGTATCTCAAGATTACATAATATACAATACAAGTTGATTAAGTTATGGTTGGAATAGATTTGTTACCAATTTTCACGTAGCTAAAATGAGAAAAATTATCCAATCTTGTTTTACCCATAACTTCTTCATTTTAAATCCGTTTTGAGTGAATCAAATTGCTATGGTTTCATATTTGTAACATCCCGCCTTTTTCCATTTATTTTTCCGTTATACTAATATAAAGTCCGTTATATGTTTATAACATCTCCCGTTGATACGCGTTTTAAATTATCTCGTTTAGGTAATTCCCGCACCCGAACGAAAGTTGAGGGACTAAACTTGACAAGGGATCAAACCCTTGACTAGGTCAAAGGGTCAAACCCCTTTCACCCATTCATTACCATCTCCCTATCTCTCTCTCTTTCTCTCTAGCAAGAACACACCCAATTTCCTTTCTCATTCATTCATCATCTAAATCCGGATTAGGGAGCTAGCAACCAAATAAATTACATATTCGTGATCCTCTCTTCATCCTCTTCATTTTGGTACCAACTTCATCTCATTTGGGTAACTTTCTAAAATCACTAGATTTTGTGTTCTTGATGTTTTTAACTTATAAAAGTGTTAATTAGTGTCTATGGCTCAAGTCTAACATGAATATATGATTTATATGCTCGATCTCGTTGTTTTAGTGTAACTAGCATGAACTTGAATTTTGGTGTGTTGTTCTTGAATTTTGGATGATCATATGTTGTTAGATGTTGAAAGTTGATGTTTTAATTGTGTTACTAGCATCACTAGCTTCAATTTGATGTGTAGGTTGCCTTAGAAAACTTCATGAGCTTGATTATTGATTTTTGGTGGAATTGAGTTAGGGTTTGAAGAACTTGAAGTGATTATTTGATGCGTTGATTGCCATGAATTGTTGTTAGTAAGTTGTTAGTTGTATTGTATGCTCCATTACCTACAAAATGGCATGTCACATGTATGCATTGAATGCCCAAATCATTAAATGTGCATTGGTGAGTTTGAAGCATTAATGTGGGCATTGAATGATCACTTGGTTGGAAAACTCGGTTGTTACAAATGAGGTTTTTGATTGTTAAATTGTGTTTAGTTGCATTCTATGTCAAAAGAGCTTTCCAACGATATAAGGTGCGAGTTCTAAGTGTTTGTGGTTTGCGTTTTATGCTTATTTGAAGTTTGGATCAAATTGGACAAGTGAAACAGACCAGGCACCAGCACCCGCCTATTGTCGCGGCGCGACAGAAGGGTGCCGCGGCGCGGCATAAGCCGTGCCCAGCTTCTGTCTCCGGTGTCCATTTTATGGAAAATGTTTGGCATACTACGGACCTCCGATTCACATGAAACTTGTTCTAACATGTTCATATATGATTAAAAACCTCAGAAAAATAGTTCGGAACCCGACCCGAACGTGTTGACTTTCGTTGACTTTGACCGACCAAAGTTTGACTTTTAATCAAACTTAACCAAATATTTGTGCAATCGTTCTAACATGTTTTTATACTTGTACCTTGCATGAAACATGACAATTTGATTCACATGCTATTATGATCGAGTCTTAACGAGCCATAGGACTAATTGAACATCTTTGACCTATCGTGTTTACCGTTATTGATACAACCTATATGTTTAGGTCAAGACTAGCTTTGTCTTTGCACGCGTCTACTTGTTGAAGTACTTTATTAACTCTTGCACTCAAGGTGAGATCATAGTCCCACTTTTACTCTTTTTGAACTTATATTTGGGATGAGAAAACATAAACGATTCTTTTGAACTAAGTGAACACAAGAACGGGAAAACAAACATTCTACATACGAGTTTAGAACAAAAATCCTCAATTCGATTATCATTAGTTACACTTGCCGGGTGTAAGCGAGAACTTATGTTATATGGCCATATGGGTTGACAACCCTCATCTTTGACGGTTCGCTACCGTCTACGGATGAAATATATTTTCGAGAATCAGTGTTTGTTCTAGCACTAAGTGATGGGGTATACAATGGAAGGAATGTTAAGCTTTGATAATTGGGTGCTCGCGAAACAAACTTTTGGAATGTATTACTATTATTTCATTGATGCAAATCTTGTGGTTCACTTGTACTTACTTACTTAAACCTATGATTTCACCAACGTTTTCGTTGACAGATTTCTATGTTTTTCTCAGGTCCTTGAACGATACATGATACATGCTTCCGCTCATTATTTGATACTTGCATTGGATGTCGAGTATATGTGCATTTCATGGAGCGTCTTTTGACTTTACTTTAAACCGTGTCGCCTAGATTTCATTCGTATTATAACGTTGTAACTTAACTATTGGTTGAACAATTCTTGTAAACTTTGGGAACAATCTTTATTTTGAAATGAAGGCGACATATTTTGGTCAAACTTTGTCTTAAAGACTTATGACCACGTAATGGGACCTAAGTAGACGGCGCCGTCAAACATGATTTGGTCGGGTCGCTACAGATGGTATCAGAGCTAGTTTAACCTTAGCCGTAAAGGTAGTCACGCGCGCCGGCTGTCAGGCCAGGCACTCATACGGACTATGCTTTTTGGCGGGTTAATCGTAGAGGGGGTTCTCACAGTGTTACCTGTGACGAGGCATTGGCTCTTACCCCTTGCGATCCCTTGGAATTTGAGGGTTGGCAGTTTGGCAGAAATGCGGGCCGTAAAATCAGTGTCTGAGGTACACTCAGTGGTCACCAAGCGGTTAGCTGGAAAGGCACTGGGTGGGTTTCTACCCCATCTGTCGCTACAGATGGTATCAGAGCGTTGGTTGTAGGGATTTAGAGTTCATTGGTGTCAACCTCGAGTCATAGGGTACATTGGTGAGTCTAGACTACAACCGGCATATAGACTTGAAGTAGGAATTACTTGACTACTTGTGCATTTATACTCGAACGCTTCTACTCATATCTACTCTTAGTTCATCTTAATCTCACGTTGTTTAATTTGATTGACACGCCACCTTGACTATATGAAATGATGTCGAATGCACATATGAATCAGGGTAATATAATTTCCGGGATTATATTACGGTGACTCATATGAACGTTCCGACATTATGACATAAAGAATTTAAGGCGAGTCAAGGAAAATTTTCTCTTTATCTTTATTCTATATCACGGTTAGTATTATTGAAAATCCTAATCAATGATATTCTTGTGTCTTGAAGAAACAATGGCTCCTCGTCGTGTACGCCGCAATGAAACTCCCGAACAAGCTCTCGAACGGATGATAGCTACCGCCGTAGATGCGGCCATGGCCGGTCACTCATCCAACAACAATAATAATAACAACCACAACAACAACAACAACAACAACAATGGAGCCGGAAACTCAAACGAGGGATGCTCCTATAAAGCTTTCATGGGGTGCAAACCTCACACTTTTGATGGAACCGGGGGACCGGTCGTGCTCACCCGATGGTTTGAGCAAACGGAAGCCGTCTTTAGCATAAGCGGTTGTCGGGACCAAGACAAGGTCAAATACTCCACTCACACTTTCTCCGGAATTGCTCTAACATGGTGGAACACCTATGTTCAATCGGTGGGTACCGATGAAGCTCATGCCCTCTCTTGGGCCGATCTAAAGGAAAAGATGATTGTTGAATATTTTCCGCGCGAAGAAACCCGAAAGCTTGAGGAAGAACTAAGAGCTTTGAAAGCGGTCGGAAACGATCTTAAAGCTTATAATCAACGCTTCGCCGAACTATCCTTGATGTGTCCTAATCTTGTAAACCCCGAATCTCAAAGGATTGAGCTCTACATGCTCGGTCTTCCAAAAAGCATCAAACAAGGGGTGATGTCATCCAAACCCACTACTCATCAAGCCGCTATGAACATGGCTCGCCAACTAATTGAAACGGTTGACGAAATCGTAGTTCCGGAACCTAAGGCCGAGGATAAATCGAGCGGCAACAAAAGAAAGTGGGAACCCTCCCAATCAAGCAACAACAACTTTGCTAAGAAGCCTTACACCTCCGACGGCAAGAGGGGTTATGCCGGGAACCTACCTCTTTGCAACAAATGCAACAAACATCACTTTGGTGAATGTGGCAAGTTAATTTGCCACCGGTGCCAAGGAGTTGGTCATAAGGCCAACGATTGTAAAAGTGCCACTCCCGTTGCTCGAAAGTGGCCCAATGCACCAAAGACGGGCACTTGTTACGAATGTGGTCAAACGGGTCATTATAGAAATGCATGCCCGAAAAGGAAAGATAACACCAATACGCGCGGCCGAGCTTTCAACATCAACACCGAGGAAGCCCGGGATGACACTGAACTAGTCACGGGTACGTTCCTTCTCAACAATTCTTATGTCTCTTGCTTATTCGATTCGGGTGCCGATAAATGCTTTGTATCCAAGACTTTGACTCATTATTTTAGCACTCCACCTCTTCCATTAGATACCACTTATACCATTGAGGTGGCTAACGGGAAACTATTAAGTGCCAACACATATTACCGGGGGTGTACGTTAAACATTTTGGGTAAGGAATTTGAAATTGACTTGATACCCATGGAACTAGGAAGCTTTGATGTAATAATCGGTATGAATTGGTTAGTCAAAACGAAATCTCACATTCTTTGTGATCTTAACGCAATCCGAATTCCTATCGAGAATGGTGAACCTTTGATTGTCTACGGCGATAAGAGTTGCACCAGACTCAACCTCGTTTCGTGCCTTAAAGTTAGAAAACTACTCCGTAAGGGTTGTTTTGCGATCCTTGCCCACGTTAAGAAAGTCGAGTCCGATGATAAGCATATCGATGATGTGCCAATTGTTAGTGACTATTCCGATGTATTTCCCGATGAATTGCCGGGTCTTCCGCCTCATCGACCGGTTGAATTCCAAATCGATCTTATCCCGGGAGCCGCACCCGTAGCACGTGCACCATATAGACTCGCTCCATCTGAAATGCAAGAATTGCAAAGTCAAATCCAAGAACTACTTGATCGAGGTTTTATCCAACCTAGCCATTCACCTTGGGGCGCTCCGATTTTGTTTGTTAAAAAGAAAGACGGATCCCTACGAATGTGCATTGATTATCGTGAACTAAATAAATTGACGGTTAAGAACCGATATCCTCTTCCTCGCATCGATGACCTCTTTGATCAACTACAAGGGTCTTGTGTATATTCGAAAATCGATCTCCGCTCGGGTTATCATCAATTAAGGGTTAAGGGGGAAGATGTCTCCAAAACCGCTTTCCGAACTCGTTATGGTAGTTATGAATTTCTTGTAATGCCATTTGGTCTCACTAACGCACCGGCGGTGTTCATGGATCTTATGAACCGCGTGTGCAAACCGTATCTTGACAAATTCGTTATCGTGTTCATCGATGATATTTTAGTCTATTCAAAAAGCGAAAAAGAACACGAGGAACACCTCCGACTTGTGCTTGAACTTTTAAGACAAGAAAGACTCTATGCCAAATTCTCCAAGTGTGAATTTTGGTTGAAGGAAGTTCAATTTCTTGGTCATGTTGTAAGTGACCAAGGAATTAAAGTCGATCCATCGAAAATCGAAGCCATTAGTAAATGGGAAACTCCTACTACTCCTACTCACATTCGTCAATTCTTGGGTCTCGCCGGGTACTATCGTAGATTCATCGAAAACTTCTCTTTGGTTGCACGTCCTCTAACCGCATTAACTCACAAGGGAAAGAAATTCATTTGGGCGACCGAGCAAGAATCCGCGTTTCAGATCTTGAAGACGAAGCTAACCACCGCTCCTATCTTGTCACTTCCCGAAGGCAATGATGACTTTGTTGTATATTGCGATGCCTCAAAACATGGTTTTGGGTGTGTATTGATGCAACGAACGAAAGTCATTGCTTATGCTTCTCGACAACTCAAAATTCATGAACGAAACTATACGACACATGATCTCGAACTCGGAGCCGTTGTCTTTGCACTTAAAATGTGGAGACACTATCTTTATGGAACCAAGAGTACTATCTTCACCGATCACAAAAGCCTTCAACACATCTTCGATCAAAAGCAACTAAACATGAGACAACGACGGTGGATTGAAACTTTGAACGATTACGATTGCGAGCTTCGTTACCATCCCGGGAAGGCAAATGTAGTAGCCGATGCCTTAAGTCGAAAAGAAAGAGCGGTGCCTCTCCGTGTCCGAGCTTTAAACATCACCATTCACACCAACCTTAATAGCCAAATTCGGGTAGCCCAAGATGAGGCTCTCAAGGATGAAAACCTTTCACACGAGCTCTTGAACATTCTCGTCTCTCGATTCGAAATTAGGGAGACCGGACTCCGATATTACGCCGGAAGGATTTGGGTGCCTAGTTATGGGGACCTACGAAGCCTTATTTTAGATGAAGCCCATAAGTCACGATACTCGATTCACCCCGGTGCCAATAAGATGTACCACGACCTTAAACAACTATATTGGTGGCCGAACATCAAAAGGGACGTAGCTACTTATGTTTCCAAGTGTTTGACATGTTCCAAAGTCAAAGCCGAACACCAAAGACCGTCCGGACTACTTCGACAACCCGAGATCCCGCAATGGAAGTGGGAAAGGATAACGATGGATTTTATCACCAAGCTACCAAAAACGACGGGCGGTTATGATACCATTTGGGTTATTGTTGACCGTCTCACCAAATCCGTACACTTCCTTGCCATGAAAGAAACGGACAAAATGGAGAAACTTGCGCAACTTTACATTAAGGAGGTCGTAGCCCGACACGGTGTACCTTTATCGATTATCTCCGACCGAGATGGCCGTTTCGTTTCTAGATTTTGGCGTACACTGCAAGAAGGGTTGGGAACGCGTTTAGACATGAGCACCGCATATCATCCTCAAACCGATGGAAAAAGCAAACGTACAATTCAAACCTTAGAAGACATGTTACGAGCTTGCGTGGTTGATTTCGGAAAAGCTTGGGACAAGCACTTACCTCTCGCCGAGTTCTCTTATAACAATAGTTATCACGCGAGTATTAAAGCCGCACCTTTTGAAGCGCTATATGGCCGCAAATGTCGTTCACCTCTTTGTTGGGCCGAGGTAGGCGACGTGCAAATCACCGGACCCGAACTCATTCACGAAACCACCGAGAAAATCGTTCAAATCCGAGATAGGCTTAGGACGGCCCGAAGTCGTCAAAAGAGCTATACCGACAAACGACGCAACGATCTCGAATTTCAAGTCGGTGACCGAGTAATGTTAAAAGTCGCACCTTGGAAGGGTGTAATCCGTTTTGGGAAACGCGGGAAGCTAAATCCGCGGTATATTGGTCCTTTCGAAATCTTGGAGCGTATTGGAACCGTTGCTTATCGTTTAAATCTTCCGCCTCAATTGAACTCCGTTCATCCTACCTTCCATGTATCTAACTTGAAAAAGTGTCTTGCCGAACCCGATATCGTCATCCCTCTTGAGGAACTTACTATTGATGACAAGCTTCATTTTGTGGAGGAACCGGTTGAAATTGTGGATACCTCCGTCAAGACATTGAAACAAAGCCGAATCCCGATTGTTAAAGTCCGTTGGAACGCCAAAAGGGGACCCGAGTTTACTTGGGAAAGACAAGATCAAATGCAAAGGAAGTATCCTCATCTATTCGTGAATTCAGAAACGCAAGATCTCGAGGAAGAAACAACGACTACTACGCCTACTTAAATTTCTGGACGAAATTTCTTTTAAGGAGTAGGTAATGTAACATCCCGCCTTTTTCCATTTATTTTTCCGTTATACTAATATAAAGTCCGTTATATGTTTATAACATCTCCCGTTGATACGCGTTTTAAATTATCTCGTTTAGGTAATTCCCGCACCCGAACGAAAGTTGAGGGACTAAACTTGACAAGGGATCAAACCCTTGACTAGGTCAAAGGGTCAAACCCCTTTCACCCATTCATTACCATCTCCCTATCTCTCTCTCTTTCTCTCTAGCAAGAACACACCCAATTTCCTTTCTCATTCATTCATCATCTAAATCCGGATTAGGGAGCTAGCAACCAAATAAATTACATATTCGTGATCCTCTCTTCATCCTCTTCATTTTGGTACCAACTTCATCTCATTTGGGTAACTTTCTAAAATCACTAGATTTTGTGTTCTTGATGTTTTTAACTTATAAAAGTGTTAATTAGTGTCTATGGCTCAAGTCTAACATGAATATATGATTTATATGCTCGATCTCGTTGTTTTAGTGTAACTAGCATGAACTTGAATTTTGGTGTGTTGTTCTTGAATTTTGGATGATCATATGTTGTTAGATGTTGAAAGTTGATGTTTTAATTGTGTTACTAGCATCACTAGCTTCAATTTGATGTGTAGGTTGCCTTAGAAAACTTCATGAGCTTGATTATTGATTTTTGGTGGAATTGAGTTAGGGTTTGAAGAACTTGAAGTGATTATTTGATGCGTTGATTGCCATGAATTGTTGTTAGTAAGTTGTTAGTTGTATTGTATGCTCCATTACCTACAAAATGGCATGTCACATGTATGCATTGAATGCCCAAATCATTAAATGTGCATTGGTGAGTTTGAAGCATTAATGTGGGCATTGAATGATCACTTGGTTGGAAAACTCGGTTGTTACAAATGAGGTTTTTGATTGTTAAATTGTGTTTAGTTGCATTCTATGTCAAAAGAGCTTTCCAACGATATAAGGTGCGAGTCCTAAGTGTTTGTGGTTTGCGTTTTATGCTTATTTGAAGTTTGGATCAAATTGGACAAGTGAAACAGACCAGGCACCAGCACCCGCCTATTGTCGCGGCGCGACAGAAGGGTGCCGCGGCGCGGCATAAGCCGTGCCCAGCTTCTGTCTCCGGTGTCCATTTTATGGAAAATGTTTGGCATACTACGGACCTCCGATTCACATGAAACTTGTTCTAACATGTTCATATATGATTAAAAACCTCAGAAAAATAGTTCGGAACCCGACCCGAACGTGTTGACTTTCGTTGACTTTGACCGACCAAAGTTTGACTTTTAATCAAACTTAACCAAATATTTGTGCAATCGTTCTAACATGTTTTTATACTTGTACCTTGCATGAAACATGACAATTTGATTCACATGCTATTATGATCGAGTCTTAACGAGCCATAGGACTAATTGAACATCTTTGACCTATCGTGTTTACCGTTATTGATACAACCTATATGTTTAGGTCAAGACTAGCTTTGTCTTTGCACGCGTCTACTTGTTGAAGTACTTTATTAACTCTTGCACTCAAGGTGAGATCATAGTCCCACTTTTACTCTTTTTGAACTTATATTTGGGATGAGAAAACATAAACGATTCTTTTGAACTAAGTGAACACAAGAACGGGAAAACAAACATTCTACATACGAGTTTAGAACAAAAATCCTCAATTCGATTATCATTAGTTACACTTGCCGGGTGTAAGTGAGAACTTATGTTATATGGCCATATGGGTTGACAACCCTCATCTTTGACGGTTCGCTACTATAACGGTCCGTTCCTAATCCATTCGGACAACGTCCATATTGATTACAAACGAATTATAATAGTTGATAACATCGCGAGGTATTTGACCTCTATATGATACATTTTACAAACGTTGCATTTATTCTTAAAAAGACAATCTATCATTACATCAAAATTGATATGTTCGTCTAACATTTCACAATATCCAAATGACTTAATATTAGCCCTTAATGATCTTCAATGACTCGAATGCAACGTTCTTGTATCATGGCTTAAATGGTCCCAACTAGTATCCTTAATATGAGCTAATGCACAGCGGAAGTCTTAATTCGTACCTGAGAATAAACATGCTTTAAAGTGTCAACCAAAAGGTTGGTGAGTTCATAGGTTTAACATAACAACAGTTATCAGAAATTTCAATAGACCACAAGATTTCATAGTTATAAATATCTGTACACTCGCAAGTGTATAAAAGCATTCTAAGTGGTTGAGCACTTGGTAACCATACTTAACATTTAATCACGTCGCATATTCCCTTTAATATGAAATCTCACTACACTGTACCGTGTGTAGTCACAAAACGAAGTACTGTGCAACCGTTGAATACTGGTCGTCCAGCCCGGTTGGGGTTGTCAGGCCCGATAGATCTATCAACAGGATTCGCGTTTACAATACCGCTGTAAATATTAGTTACCAAGCTACAGGGAAGTATGCCAGTGGTACAACTCAACGTAGAATGTATTTTAAGTACTTGTGTCTATTTCGTAAACATTTATAAAAGCATCGCATGTATTCTCAGTCCCAAAAATATATATATTGCAAAAGCAATTAAAAAGGGAGCAAATGAAACTCACCAATTGTATTTTGTAGTAAAAATACATATAACATCATTGATAACTTATAAGGTTGGCCTTCGATTCACGAACCTAATTAATTATATATTTATATATCGATTAATATCTAATTAACAAATAAAATCAAATTATAGTGTACCAATCCTAATGCTCGAGACTAATCTACAAAAGTTAAAAAGGTTGTATTTGACTCAAAATAATTTCCCAAAAATTTGTACATGCTTAAATATTATTGTTTTTACATTTTAAAATATTTTTACAAAATTTATCAATATATTTCTTTTAATAGAATTTTATATAAATATATTAAATAATAAAAAAATGGCATTTTTTTTTATAATAACTACATTATTTTTATTTAAAACACTACTTTTAATGAATATGTTAATTTTAATAATAATAATTTAATAGTTTTAATAATAATAATAATCAAAATACTAATTTGTTAAAAATATGATTTGTTTTCATTTATCAAAAATAATCATAGCAATTATAGTAATAACATCTCTAAAAATTACTTTTAAATAAAAATGATATTTTTAACGTTGTTGATAATAATCTAATAATTTTAATAACAAATGCGATCAACATAATAGTTTGAAAATTTTAATAAGAATATTAATAAAATCGTAACTATAATAATTCAATAATAATATTGTTGATGATAACGTAAAAATAAAATATTCATTTTTATTAATTTGTACGAAAGTTCAATTGGCTATAACTTCAAATCTGTCCGTCGAATTTATTCGACATCTAAATGAAAAGTTTATAGTTTTTCGCCACCTTTCCAAAAACATATTATTCATATACCTTATCTTAACCGCAAAAGTAACTAATTCAGATTCTATCCTAAATATATTTTAACAAAAATAGATATAAAAATGTACACGATCCTAACCTCTCGAGCACTAGTCAGGGATACACTAAAAGTAAATTAAAAGTTAAGTTTAAAGTGCTCACGTATCAATATTGAGATTCAATATTGCAGGATATTATTCAGACGCAACGGAGATGACAAACACTAGTTTGTCTCACGAGCAAAACCCCCGATCCATACCCATTACTTCCATAATTTGACCCATAATCTTCTTAGTTTTATCCCACTCATAATCTTGTTTTGAAAATATTTGGGCAGAACCCCGTCATAGAATTATTAACACTCATAACACTTACTACTAATAAGATCATCATAATATTGATTTTGATAATATAAATCATAATATAATTAGTAGTATAGTTAATAATAAAAGTAGATATTATGATAAATTTTAGATAGATAAGTAGAAAGAAAATAGAAAAAGAAAGAGAAATAAAAGAAATAAATATGGAGTACTCATGTGTTTGTGTAAGTGTGCGTGTGTGATATATATATACATATATATTTAATATAATAATATAAATATAATATAATAATTAAAATAAAGTAATAATAAAATAATATAATAATATAAAATTTTTAAAACGTGTAAAATAAATAATATATAATAATTCAATTTTAAATCTTACGAATCTTTAGAATTTAAAAAGTTGTATTTCTCAAATACTTTAGGGGTATATTATGTAACTTATAATTAATAATTTCTATCATGTCATTTTCATGTGAATAGTAAATTAATTAATTTCATTTCATTTACTATTTATATAAATAGTAAATGAATTAATTTCGGTTCAACTATTTAAGCTATACATTGTTGTACGTTGTGCTTTACAAATTGTACATTTTTAATTTAACTTCGTTTCTTAAAAAAAATTACAAAAGTTATATCATAAAAATAAAATGACTTAATACGTAAAATTTTAATTTGAAATAGCATCGTTTAAGAAAGTAAATCGTATATATAAATCATGACGGTTTCGAGTTTTAAATTATAGGTTGTTCGTGAATCGTCAGGCAGGGTAAAAGGGTAACTAATCTTTCAGATATAGATTTCAGATTTTCTAGACTCAACATTGAGGTTTTTGCTTATCGTGTCGGATACATAAAGAGTTTAAGGTTTAAATTTGGTCGAAATTTCCGGGTCGTTACAGTACCCACCTGTTAAAGAAATTTCGTCCCCGAAATTTGGTAGAGGTTGTTATAGATAACAATGGAAATGTTTTCATGACGATTATGAGATGAAAATGAAGTTTTATCATTTTTGATAGATATGGATAAAACATTTCGATCATGTGAAGCGTACGAGCGAAGCTATTACAAAAGAGAGTGAAATGATTAAATATAGAATTGTTGTAACCGATGACGTGATTATGATCGATTTCCGGAATTTAAGGGTTTTGAGGAAAATCTTAGGTAATAAGATTTAGTTTTTGCGGCGATCAGGATCTTCTTTGATTTAATGCAGCAATCTGTTTTGATTTCTTTGTCGAATATTTCACTATAAATTTACCTCCTTCCCTTTCTTACTTCCCACATCTTCTATTCTTTCTCTTTAGTTCCTACTTTAAGACATTCGCTAAAATGCTCCATCCCATTCTAATCCTTGTTATATTTCTAACTTTCATATCTTTCATTCTTCTTTTTCATCTATCACCAGAAGAATCTATTCTCTTTTATCCTTTCCTTGGAATTATAATGTTTTTAATTCTCCCGTGCCTTTACGTTGCCATACGTATTGATATGCACGGTTTGTAGTTTCAGGGTTGTTGTTAGGTTTTATATCTTCCCTTATATTTCGATGTTCCTACTCCTATCCCTTAAAATCATTGTCATCCACAGTTAATGCTCTCTCTTATTTGTTGTGGTTTATGTTCCCATTTCTATTCTGGTGTTTTGTCCCTACGTTTCTTCTTCCCGTCCTCGAACCAAGCGATTTGGAATGAATATAACTAATGCTATCAGAAAGAAATGGTAATGGCACGATTTTGATTGGTCAAATTACCAGGATATTTTGGAAAATTAGAACTATCAGGGTGATACGTTCTAATATGTTTGGAGATTGGATAGAATGTAAGAGCCGTGTAACATGGCACACGATGATGGTACTGTGAATCATCATGCTTCATTAGAAACTTAACATGACTTACTGTAATATAATGAAGTTGATCAAGTTTCATTATTTTATATTAATTCATGCATCAGTTCCCAACACTACTTCAAAACATTCATATTTTAAACTCGGAGGTTTCAGAAGTTAGAAACTAACACAGTTTCTTTTATGTTGTAATGCAGATGTTACGGGGAGATAAATGATCGCAGATAGGAATAGTTGTGGAAATATCTCCAGAGATATGGAGAATATGTATAACGAAAGATATGAAGATATCTTATAATATCTAAGATAAGATGATGATGAAGAATATCATCTTGAAAAGTTTAAAAATAAGGAGTAGAGTTCTTACTAACGGTTTCAGCAGACGCTGGATCATTTGGATCCTTTAAAGACAGGTTCCGTTTTCACCATTTGTTTACGGCCTCCTTCATACTTTGCTCAATCCGTTTTCCAGTTCCAAACCTTCTCTTTTTCTCAGCTTTACCACCTTACTATTCTTTGTCATCAAACTTTTGACTGTTAAAGTCGTTTATGATCTTTGCTGCTTTATCAGCATTTTAAGAACTACTTCATAGTCCAGGGTGTTTTCCAGAAACTTCACATTCGAAATATGTAACTCTTAGGGATAGACGTTGTAGGTATGACGGAAGAATTTCTACGAGATTTTCGAAATTACTGATTGCGGATTTCGCCAAGAAGATAACGAGTTGCTGCTGGTGATGTTGTGATATATAAAAGATTCTCCGGTAATGACGGCGAAAGGACATGGTATAAATATTGAGGTTATAGTAGGAGTAGTCTTACTGAGAAGTCGAAGTGGTGCTGTGACAAAATTGGCTACTTTGGAAAGGAATTGTAGGGTTGTTTTCGCTAATAAATAGCATAGGATTCAACACGGTATGTGTTAAACTATGAATTTGGATTCGAGAGTTTGCAGGTGCATAAATATTTTCTTCTGTAGACGAGGTACAACGGGTTTGATTTCTCGATCGAAGTGTTTTCAAGTATCATGAAAAGTTGTGAATGCGATTTGTAATTGTCAAGATACGAATGAGGTTTATGATAGAATCAAGTGGCAAACTTGAAGAATTGTTTAGTTTCATATGTTATAGTCAGTATTTTAATTAATTTTTACTTGTCCATAGTTAGCAGTCTGTTAGTTCGATTGTCCAATAGTACAATAGTTAAATAATATATATATATATATATATATATGTATATAATATTCGAATTAAATAATACATATCGTGACCCGTGTACCGGTCTCGGTGTCGATCACAACTCAAAGTATATATATATTTTGGAATCAACTCCGACCCTGTATAGCCATCTCCCACCTTCACATATAGAGTGTCTACGATTGTTTCGAAATATATATATAGATGGGTCAATATGATAAGTCGAACCTTGTATACGTGTCCCGTTTATTTAAAGTGCGTAAAATAAATAAATATATATCATGACCCATGTACCGTGTTGTCTCAGAATTAATCCGTCGTATTGCGTACATGTGTCCCGACTTAAAAATGCATAAAAGTAAATAACAGAAATTAAATGACGATAAATAAAATTGCGAGAATGTAAATTGCGGAAATGTAAATTGCGATAAATTAAATGTTAATCAGTTAGCTGGGAACAGTTAGCCGGAACAGTTAGCGTGAAATTCTTAATAGATTTTCAATTAGTTAAATCGTGTGTTTCTAACAATTTTAATATATCCAATGTTTTCTTCATTATGCCACTTGTTGGATTCTGATAAGTCAAAATCCGAATATGAAATTTAAATGAGAATGGTTATTCTGGGATAAGCGGATACTAATATCGGTGGTTGTGAGTAGGATAATAGATAATCGTTGAATCAGATTCGAAGAATGTACAGTGTAACTTATTAATGTGAATTCTAAATATTCCTCGGGTGCTACCCACCCGTTAAAATATTCTCATCATTAACAGTTTGTACGAAAGAATTTTTAATTACAATCTTTATGAAAATATACTTGCATATATATTTTCTTCAGATGTAATTAGAAATTTAATGAGTCAATAGAATATTATACTCATTTGATTTATTGTTGGCACTTGATTACATGATCTCTAAAATATTAGAGATTACATAATTGCCCTGTCGAACGAAGATGTATGAGGTAAAACGTAAAGCGAAGGTAATCGATATAGAACGATATGTCGAACGAAAATTTAGTAGATAGAACAATACATAGAACGGTGAATATACTCAAGGTATAGTTTATGACATTGAGGTTTACGACGCGGTTGTGGCTGCTGCTGGTGTTTGTAACCGTCGCACATATTTTCCATAGCCGTCACACGAACGCGAAATTTGTTAACTTATACTTGTACACCGGAATGATTGGCGATTGAAGCGCGCAGATGTATAAAATTCGGAATATGAGATGGTATATAATTATGATGAGATATCCGTAAAAAGGGGAAAAGAAATGGTTTCTCGAACAAGTTCGTCGGTAAGTGTTTCAGGTTTATCGCCAAAAGAGTAATTTAGTGGATAGAAAGGTTCCTCGATGTGAAATGATTTTCGGATGTCGTATGATATTCTAACTATATAGAATATCTATATATATTTCCAAAGATTTCATAGTCTTCAAAAGAATTTACGGCATATGTCAGGCAAATCTAGGATGCGCTAAGATATGAATTTCGTCTATACACTATCGATGCACTAAATGCAGTAAGACGTGTCTAGACTTAAGAATGCTAAGCAGGCAATTCCCTAAAGATGATAAGCAGATGATTTCCGACTAAAGTGATAAGCAAAACTTTTTGACAGGCAGACACGGTCGAAGTCCAGACTCACTAATGTATCCTAACAGCTACCAGTTAGACACACTAATGGGTGACCTGGTTCGCTAAGACCAACGCTCTGATACCACCTATAACGGTCCGTTCCTAATCCATTCGGACAACGTCCATATTGATTACAAACGAATTATAATAGTTGATAACATCGCGAGGTATTTGACCTCTATATGATACATTTTACAAACGTTGCATTTATTCTTAAAAAGACAATCTATCATTACATCAAAATTGATATGTTTGTCTAACATTTCACAATATCCAAATGACTTAATATTAGCCCTTAATGATCTTCAATGACTCGAATGCAACGTTCTTGTATCATGGCTTAAATGGTCCCAACTAGTATCCTTAATATGAGCTAATGCACAGCGGAAGTCTTAATTCGTACCTGAGAATAAACATGCTTTAAAGTGTCAACCAAAAGGTTGGTGAGTTCATAGGTTTAACATAACAACAGTTATCAGAAATTTCAATAGACCACAAGATTTCATAGTTATAAATATCTGTACACTCGCAAGTGTATAAAAGCATTCTAAGTGGTTGAGCACTTGGTAACCATACTTAACATTTAATCACGTCGCATATTCCCTTTAATATGAAATCTCACTACACTGTACCGTGTGTAGTCACAAAACGAAGTACTGTGCAACCGTTGAATACTGGTCGTCCAGCCCGGTTGGGGTTGTCAGGCCAGATAGATCTATCAACAGGATTCGCGTTTACAATACCGCTGTAAATATTAGTTACCAAGCTACAGGGAAGTATGCCAGTGGTACAACTCAACGTAGAATGTATTTTAAGTACTTGTGTCTATTTCGTAAACATTTATAAAAGCATCGCATGTATTCTCAGTCCCAAAAATATATATATTGCAAAAGCAATTAAAAAGGGAGCAAATGAAACTCACCAATTGTATTTTGTAGTAAAAATACATATAACATCATTGATAACTTATAAGGTTGGCCTTCGATTCACGAACCTAATTAATTATATATTTATATATCGATTAATATCTAATTAACAAATAAAATCAAATTATAGTGTACCAATCCTAATGCTCGAGACTAATCTACAAAAGTTAAAAAGGTTGTATTTGACTCAAAATAATTTCCCAAAAATTTGTACATGCTTAAATATTATTGTTTTTACATTTTAAAATATTTTTACAAAATTTATCAATATATTTCTTTTAATAGAATTTTATATAAATATATTAAATAATAAAAAAATGGCATTTTTTTTTATAATAACTACATTATTTTTATTTAAAACACTACTTTTAATGAATATGTTAATTTTAATAATAATAATTTAATAGTTTTAATAATAATAATAATCAAAATACTAATTTGTTAAAAATATGATTTGTTTTCATTTATCAAAAATAATCATAGCAATTATAGTAATAACATCTCTAAAAATTACTTTTAAATAAAAATGATATTTTTAACGTTGTTGATAATAATCTAATAATTTTAATAACAAATGCGATCAACATAATAGTTTGAAAATTTTAATAAGAATATTAATAAAATCGTAACTATAATAATTCAATAATAATATTGTTGATGATAACGTAAAAATAAAATATTCATTTTTATTAATTTGTACGAAAGTTCAATTGGCTATAACTTCAAATCTGTCCGTCGAATTTATTCGACATCTAAATGAAAAGTTTATAGTTTTTCGCCACCTTTCCAAAAACATATTATTCATATACCTTATCTTAACCGCAAAAGTAACTAATTCAGATTCTATCCTAAATATATTTTAACAAAAATAGATATAAAAATGTACACGATCCTAACCTCTCGAGCACTAGTCAGGGATACACTAAAAGTAAATTAAAAGTTAAGTTTAAAGTGCTCACGTATCAATATTGAGATTCAATATTGCAGGATATTATTCAGACGCAACGGAGATGACAAACACTAGTTTGTCTCACGAGCAAAACCCCCGATCCATACCCATTACTTCCATAATTTGACCCATAATCTTCTTAGTTTTATCCCACTCATAATCTTGTTTTGAAAATATTTGGGCAGAACCCCGTCATAGAATTATTAACACTCATAACACTTACTACTAATAAGATCATCATAATATTGATTTTGATAATATAAATCATAATATAATTAGTAGTATAGTTAATAATAAAAGTAGATATTATGATAAATTTTAGATAGATAAGTAGAAAGAAAATAGAAAAAGAAAGAGAAATAAAAGAAATAAATATGGAGTACTCATGTGTTTGTGTAAGTGTGCGTGTGTGATATATATATACATATATATTTAATATAATAATATAAATATAATATAATAATTAAAATAAAGTAATAATAAAATAATATAATAATATAAAATTTTTAAAACGTGTAAAATAAATAATATATAATAATTCAATTTTAAATCTTACGAATCTTTAGAATTTAAAAAGTTGTATTTCTCAAATACTTTAGGGGTATATTATGTAACTTATAATTAATAATTTCTATCATGTCATTTTCATGTGAATAGTAAATTAATTAATTTCATTTCATTTACTATTTATATAAATAGTAAATGAATTAATTTCGGTTCAACTATTTAAGCTATACATTGTTGTACGTTGTGCTTTACAAATTGTACATTTTTAATTTAACTTCGTTTCTTAAAAAAAATTACAAAAGTTATATCATAAAAATAAAATGACTTAATACTTAAAATTTTAATTTGAAATAGCATCGTTTAAGAAAGTAAATCGTATATATAAATCATGACGGTTTCGAGTTTTAAATTATAGGTTGTTCGTGAATCGTCAGGCAGGGTAAAAGGGTAACTAATCTTTCAGATATAGATTTCAGATTTTCTAGACTCAACATTGAGGTTTTTGCTTATCGTGTCGGATACATAAAGAGTTTAAGGTTTAAATTTGGTCGAAATTTCCGGGTCGTTACAGCTACCGTCTACGGATGAAATATATTTTCGAGAATCAGTGTTTGTTCTAGCACTAAGTGATGGGGTATACAATGGAAGGAATGTTAAGCTTTGATAATTGGGTGCTCGCGAAACAAACTTTTGGAATGTATTACTATTATTTCATTGATGCAAATCTTGTGGTTCACTTGTACTTACTTACTTAAACCTATGATTTCACCAACGTTTTCGTTGACAGATTTCTATGTTTTTCTCAGGTCCTTGAACGATACATGATACATGCTTCCGCTCATTATTTGATACTTGCATTGGATGTCGAGTATATGTGCATTTCATGGAGCGTCTTTTGACTTTACTTTAAACCGTGTCGCCTAGATTTCATTCGTATTATAACGTTGTAACTTAACTATTGGTTGAACAATTCTTGTAAACTTTGGGAACAATCTTTATTTTGAAATGAAGGCGACATATTTTGGTCAAACTTTGTCTTAAAGACTTATGACCACGTAATGGGACCTAAGTAGACGGCGCCGTCAAACATGATTTGGTCGGGTCGCTACAATATTGAACTCTATTTTATGAATCTAAACAGAAAAATTATAGGTTTATAGTCGGAAAAATAAGTTACAAGTCGTTTTTGTAAAGGTAGTCATTTCAGTCGAAAGAACGACGTCTAGATGACCATTTTAGAAAACATACTTCCACTTTGAGTTTAACCATAATTTTTGGATATAGTTTCATGTTCATAATAAAAATCATTTTCTCAGAATAACAACTTTTAAATCAAGGTTTATCATAGTTTTTAATTAACTAACCCAAAACAGCCCGCGGTGTTACTACGACGGCGTAAATCCGGTTTTACGGTGTTTTTCGTGTTTCCAGGTTTTAAATCATTAATTTAGCATATCATATAGATATAGAACATGTGTTTAGTTGATTTTAAAAGTCAAGTTAGAAGGATTAACTTTTATTTGCGAACAAGTTTAGAATTAACTAAACTATGTTCTGGTGATTACAAGTTTAAACCTTTGAATAAGATAGCTTTATATGTATGAATCGAATGATGTTATGAACATCATTACTACCTTAAGTTCCTTGGATAAACCTACTAGAAAAGTGAAAAATGGATTTAGCTTCAATGGATCCTTGGATGGCTCGAAGTTCTTGAAGCAGAATCATGACACGAAAACAAGTTCAAGTAAGATCATCACTTGAAATAAGATTGTTATAGTTATAGAAATTGAACCAAAGTTTGAATATGATTATTACCTTGTATTAGAATGATAACCTACTGTAAGAAACAAAGATTTCTTGAGGTTGGATGATCACCTTACAAGATTGGAAGTGAGCTAGCAAACTTGAAAGTATTCTTGATTTTATGAAACTAGAACTTTTGGAATTTATGAAGAACACTTAGAACTTGAAGATAGAACTTGAGAGAGATCAATTAGATGAATAAAATTGAAGAATGAAAGTGTTTGTAGGTGTTTTTGGTCGTTGGTGTATGGATTAGATATAAAGGATATGTAATTTTGTTTTCATGTAAATAAGTCATGAATGATTACTCATATTTTTGTAATTTTATGAGATATTTCATGCTAGTTGCCAAATGATGGTTCCCACATGTGTTAGGTGACTCACATGGGCTGCTAAGAGCTGATCATTGGAGTGTATATACCAATAGTACATACATCTAAAAGTTGTGTATTGTACGAGTACTAATACGGGTGCATACGAGTAGAATTGTTGATGAAACTGAACGAGGATGTAATTGTAAGCATTTTTGTTAAGTAGAAGTATTTTGATAAGTGTCTTGAAGTCTTTCAAAAGTGTATGAATACATATTAAAACACTACATGTATATACATTTTAACTGAGTCGTTAAGTCATCGTTAGTCGTTACATGTAAGTGTTGTTTTGAAACCTTTAGGTTAACGATCTTGTTAAATGTTGTTAACCCAATGTTTATAATATCAAATGAGATTTTAAATTATTATATTATCTTGATATTATCATGTATGAATATCTCTATACATTAAATGTCTTTACAACGATAATCGTTACATATATGTCTCGTTTAAAAATCATTAAGTTAGTAGTCTTGTTTTTACATATGTAGTTCATTGTTAATATACTTAATGATATGTTTACTTATCATAGTATCATGTTAACTATATATATATCCATATATATGTCATCATATAGTTTTTACAAGTTTTAACGTTCGTGAATCACCGGTCAACTTAGGTGGTCAATTGTCTATATGAAACATATTTCAATTAATCAAGTCTTAACAAGTTTGATTGCTTAACATGTTGGAAACATTTAATCATATAAATATCAATCTCAATTAATATATATAAACATGGAAAAGTTCGAGTCACTACATGCACTTTCTACCATAAAGTACTTCAAACGGAGCCATCTCAATGCTTGAATGGTAGCTATTGTTGTAGGAAAATTCTGCTAACGGTAGATGTCGATCCCAACTGTTTCTGAAATCAATAACACATGCTCGTAGTATGTCTTCAAGCGTTTGTATCGTCCTTTCACTCTGCCCATCAGTTTGTGGATGATAGGCAGTACTCATGTCTAGACGAGTTCCTAATGCTTGCTGTAATGTCTGCCAGAATCTTGAAATAAATCTGCCATCCCTATCAGAGATAATAGAGATTGGTATTCCATGTCTGGAGATGAATTCCTTCAAATACAGTCGTGCTAACTTCTCCATCTTGTCATCTTCTCTTATTGGCAGGAAGTGTGCTGATTTGGTGAGACGATCAACTATTACCCAAATAGTATCAAAACCACTTGCAGTCCTTGGCAATTTAGTGATGAAATCCATGGTAATGTTTTCCCATTTCCATTCCGGGATTTCGGGTTGTTGAAGTAGACCTGATGGTTTCTGATGCTCCGCTTTGACCTTAGAACACGTCAAACATTTCCCTACGTATTTAGCAACATCGACTTTCATACCTGGCCACCAAAAATGTTTCTTGGGATCCTTGTACATCTTCCCCGTTCCAGGATGTATTGAGTATCTGGTTTTATGAGCTTCTCTAAGTACCATTTCTCTCATATCTCCAAATTTTGGTACCCAAATCCTTTCAGCCCTATAACGGGTTCCATCTTCCCGAATATTAAGATGCTTCTCCGATCCTTTGGGTATTTCATTCTTTAAATTTCCCTCTTTTAAAACTCCTTGTTGCGCCTCCTTTATTTGAGTAGTAAGGTTATTGTGAATTATTATATTCATAGATTTTACTCGAATGGGTTCTCTGTCCTTTCTACTCAAGGCGCCGGCTACCACATTTGCCTTCCCCGGGTGGTAACAAATCTCAAAGTCTTAATCATTCAACAATTCAATCCACCTACGCTGCCTCATGTTCAGTTGTTTCTGATTAAATATGTGTTGAAGACTTTTGTGGTCGGTATATATAATACTTTTGACCCCATATAAGTAGTGCCTCCAAGTCTTTAATGCAAAAACAACCGCGCCTAATTCCAAATCATGCGTCGTATGATTTTGCTCGTGAATCTTCAATTGTCTAGACGCATAAGCAATTACCTTCGTTCGTTGCATTAATACACAACCGATACCTTGCTTTGAGGCGTCACAATATATCACAAAATCATCATTCCCTTAAGGCAATGACAATATAGGTGCCGTAGTTAGCTTTTTCTTCAATAACTGAAACGCCTTCTCTTGTTCATCCTTCCATTCAAATTTCTTTCCTTTATGCATTAATGCAGTCAAGGGTTTTGCTATTTTGGAGAAATCTTGGATGAATCTTCTGTAGTAACCAGCCAATCCTAAAAATTGACGTATATGCTTCGGAGTTTTTGGGGTTTCCCACTTTTCAACGGTTTCGATCTTTGCCGGATCCACCTGGATACCTTCTTTATTCACTATGTGACCGAGGAATTGAACTTCTTCCAACCAAAATGCAGACTTTGAAAACTTAGCGTACAGTTTTTCTTTCCTCAATACTTCTAGCACTTTTCTCAAATGTTCTTCATGCTCTTGATCATTCTTTGAGTAAATAAGTATGTCATCGATGAAAACAATGACAAACTTGTCAAGATATGGCCCACACACTCGGTTCATAAGGTCCATGAACACAGCTGGTGTGTTAGTCAATTCAAACGGCATAACCATAAACTCGTAATGACCATAACGCGTCCTAAAAGCAGTTTTTGGAATATCATCCTCCTTTACTCGCATTTGATGATATCCAGAACGTAAATCGATCTTCGAACAAACCGTCAAGCCTTGTAGTTGATCAAATAAGTCGTCAATTCTCGGTAGTGGATAACGGTTTTTGATGGTAAGTTTGTTCAACTCTCTGTAGTCAATACACAACCTAAATGTACCATATTTCTTCTTGACAAACAAAACAGGAGCTCCCCATGGTGATGTGCTTGGTCGAATGAAACTGCGTTCTAATAGTTCTTGCAGTTGGCTTTGCAGTTCTTTCATCTCGCTGGGTGCGAGTCTGTAAGGAGCACGAGCTATTGGTGCAGCTCCTGGTACAAGATCTATTTGAAATTCAACAGATCGATGTGGAGGTAGTCCCGGTAATTCTTTCGGAAATACATCGGGAAATTCTTTTGCGACAAAAACATCATTGATGCTCTTTTCTTCAGTTTGTACTTTCTCGACATGTGCTAGAACAGCATAGCAACCTTTTCTTATTAGTTTTTGTGCCTTCAAATTACTAATAAGATGTAGCTTCGTGTTGCCCTTTTCTCCGTACACCATTAAGGGTTCTCCTTCTTCTCGTACAATGCGAATTGCATTTTTATAACATACGATCTCTGCTTTCACCTTCTTCAGCCAGTCCATGCCAACTATTACATCAAAACTCCCTAACTCTACTGGTATCAAATCAATCTTAAATATTTCGCTACCCAGTTTAATTTCTCGATTCCGGCATATATAATCTGCTGAAATTAATTTACCGTTTGCTAATTCGAGTAAAAATTTACTATCCAACGGCGTCAATGGACAACTTAATTTAGCACAAAAATCTCTACTCATATAGCTTCTATCCGCACCCGAATCAAATAAAACATAAGCATATTTATTGTCAATAAGAAACGTACCCGTAACAAGCTCCGGGTCTTCCTGTGCCTCTGCCGCATTAATATTGAAAACTCTTCCGCGGCTTTGTCCATTCGTGTTCTCCTGGTTCGGGCAATTTCTAATAATGTGGTCCAGTTTTCCACATTTATAACAAACTACATTGGCATAACTTGCTCCGACACTACTTGCTCCACCATTACTCGTTCCGACACCATTTGTTCCTTTCGTTCTGTTAACCCCTGGTCCGTAGACCTCACACTTCGTCGCGCTATGATCATTTCTTTTACACTTGTTGCAAAATTTGATGCAGAACCCCGAGTGATACTTTTCACACCTTTGGCATAGCTGCTTCTGATTATTGTTGTTATTGTGGTTGTTATTGTTGTTGGGATGATTGTTGTAGTTGCTGTTGTTGTTGTTGTTGTTGTTGTTGGGCCGTTTGTTGTAGTTGCGATTGATGTTGCGATTGTTGGGATAGTTGTTGCGATTATTGTTGTAATTGCTGTTGTTGTTGTATTGGTGATTCTTATCACCGTTTTCCTCCCACTTTCTTTTGACTTGCTTCACATTGGCCTCTTCAGTCACATGTTCTTTAATTCCTTCCTCAATCTGGTTCACTAGTTTGTGAGCCATTCTACATGCCTGTTGTATGGAGGCGGGCTCGTGTGAACTTATATCTTCTTGGATTCTTTCCGGTAATCCTTTCACAAACGCGTCGATCTTCTCTTCCTCATCTTCGAACGCTCCCGGACACAATAGGCACAATTCTGTGAATCGTCTTTCATACGTGGTAATTTCAAATCCTTGGGTTCGTAACCCTCTAAGTTCTGTCTTGAGCTTATTGACCTCGGTTCTGGGACGGTACTTCTCGTTCATCAAGTGCTTGAATGCTGACCACGGTAGTGCGTAAGCATCATCTTGTCCCACTTGCTCTAGATAGGTATTCCACCATGTTAACGCAGTACCTGTGAAGGTATGCGTAGCGTACTTCACTTTGTCCTCTTCAGTACACTCACTTATGGCAAACACCGATTCGACCTTCTCGGTCCACCGTTTCAATCTGATCGGTCCTTCGGTTCCATCAAATTCCAAAGGTTTGCAGGCAGTGAATTCTTTGTAGGTGCATCCTACACGATTTCCTGTACTGCTAGATCCAAGGTTATTGTTGGTATGTAGCGCGGCCTGTACTGCGGCTATGTTTGAAGCAAGAAAGGCACGAAATTCCTCTTCACTCATATTCAAGGTGTGTCGAGTAGTCGGTGCCATTTCCTTCAAAATAGTCAAATGAAACGAGTTAATCATATAGAATATCATGAGTAGTCAATAGTATTTCGTAGATGAACTTATTTATAAAAGCTCTTTCTTCATATTAGCGTTTTATACTCTTTAATTCGGGTAGTACCTACCCGTTAAGTTCATACTTAGTAGCTAACATACCATTTCAACTACTACAATTCTATATGATAAACTAATCACAAAAAAATATATATCATATTCAAACCTTTATACAATAACTTGCAAACTTACAATACCGCTATTTTACATATACCATGAAATATAGCACATAAAACTTTGATACAAAGTAGTTGCGAAGATAATTCTAGTTAATAAATAAGGCGTTCAGCAAAGGCAACAAAGACACGTAATTTATACGTCCAGAAACAAGTCATGCATTCTGGTTTTACTAATACCACTTCCCATCCTTAGTCTTGTGGAACGTAACCGTTGTGACCGATAGTATGACAACGTGTTGTAACGTCGTCAAAAGGACGAAGGTTACGTAATGACCAACAGTCTCGTAATAACCTAAAAACCTCATTTCTTACCCCAATTACCGACCCCGTCACTTGTGGGAACGTTTTGTTTAATAGTTGTAGCCCGATGTTCTTTTTCTCACTTTGGTGAGAAGCCAACATTACTAACCCGTAAGCATAACATGCTTCTTTATGTTGCATGTTAGCCGCTTTTTCTAAATCATGAAGTCCTATATTCGGATACATTGAGTCAAAATAATTTCTTAACCCGTTGCGTAAAATAGCATTTGGGTTCCCCGTAATATATGCGTCAAAGTAAACACATCGTAACTTATGGGTTTCCCAATGTGATATCCCCCATCTTTCAAACGAAAGCCTTTTATAAACCAAGGCATTCTTGGAACGTTCTTCGAATGTCTTACAAACTGATTTTGCCATAAATAGTTGTGCCGAGGAATTCTGACCGACTCTAGACAAGATTTCATCAATCATGTCTCCGGGTAAGTCTTCTAAAATATTGGGTTGTCTATCCATTTTGTGTTTTTATACTGTAAAATAGACAAGAGTTAGATTCATAAAAGATACTTATTAATACAAGCAAGTTTTACATATATCGTAAAGCATAAGCACACTATATTACATATATTACACCGCACAAATACAACTATCTTATTCCGACTCACTCGTTTCTTCTTTTTCGAACTTGGTTCTTTTTGCTAAGTTTTTAGGGATATACGATGTTCCCCTAATACGAGCCGTCGTTTTCCACATTGGTCTAGAAAAACCTGGTGGTTTAGAGGTTCCCGGGTTATTGTTACAACTTAAGAAATACGGGTGTTGACGATACATATAAAGTTCATCGGGGTTGGAATCAGATTTCTCTATTTTTATGCCCTTTCCCTTATTGTTCTCTTTTGCCTTTTTAAATTCAGTTGGGGTAATTTCTATAACATCATCGGAATCCTCGTCGGGATCCGATTCATCGGAGAATTGGTAATCCTCCCAATATTTTACTTCCTTGGCGGAAACATCGTTGACCATAATTAACCTTGGTCGGTTGGTTGGGGATTTTCTTTTACTTAACCGTTTTATTATTTCCCCCACTGGTTCTATTTCTTCTTTCGGTTCCTCCTCCTCCGGTTCCGATTCTTCTTCCGGTTCCGATTCTTCTTCCGGTTCCTCTTCGGGAACTTGTGAATCAGTCCACGAATTATTCCAAATTACATTTGACTCTTCATTATTATTAGGTGAGTCAATGGGACTTGTATTAGAGGTAGACATCTATCACATAATATCAAACACGTTAAGAGATTAATATATCACATAATATTCACATGTTAAAAATATATAGTTTCCAACAAAATTTGTTAAGCAATCATTTTTCAAGTAAACACGGTCGAAGTCCAGACTCACTAATGCATCCTAACAAACTCGATAAGACACACTAATGCAAAATTCTGGTTCTCTAAGACTAACGCTCGGATACCAACTGAAATGTCCCGTTCTTATTGATTAAAAACGTTCCATATTAATTGATTTCGTTGCGAGGTTTTGACCTCTATATGAGACGTTTTTTCAAAGACTGCATTCATTTTTAAAACAAACCATAACCTTTATTTCATAAATAAAGGTTTAAAAAACTTTACGTAGATTATCAAATAATGATAATCTAAAATATGTTGTTTACACACGACCATTACATAATGGTTTACAATACAAATATGTTACATCGAAATCAGTTTCTTGAATGCAGTTTTTACACAATATCATACAAACATGGACTCTAAATCTTGTCCTTATTTTAGTATGCAACATTGGAAGCTCTTAGTATTCACCTGAGAATAAACATGCTTTAAACGTCAACAAAAATGTTGGTGAGTTATAGGTTTAACCTATATATATCAAATCGTAACAATAGACCACAAGATTTCATATTTCAATACACATCCCATACATAGAGATAAAAATCATTCATATGGTGAACACCTGGTAACCGACATTAACAAGATGCATATATAAGAATATCCCCATCATTCCGGGACACCCTTCGGATATGATATAAATTTCGAAGTACTAAAGCATCCGGTACTTTGGATGGGGTTTGTTAGGCCCAATAGATCTATCTTTAGGATTCGCGTCAATTAGGGTGTCTGTTCCCTAATTTTTAGATTACCAGACTTAATAAAAAGGTGCATATTCGATTTCGATAATTCAACCATAGAATGTAGTTTCACGTACTTGTCTCTATTTTGTAAATCATTTATAAAACCTGCATGTATTCTCATCCCAAAAATATTAGATTTTAAAAGTGGGACTATAACTCACTTTCACAGATTTTTACTTCGTCAGGAAGTAAGACTTAGCCACTGGTTGATTCACGAACCTATAACAATATATACATATATATCAAAGTATGTTCAAAAATATATTTACAATACTTTTAATACATTTTGATGTTTTAAGTTTATTAAGTCAGCTGTCCTCGTTAGTAACCTACAACTAGTTGTCCACAGTTAGATGTACAGAAATAAATCGATAAATATTATCTTGAATCAATCCACGACCCAGTGTATACGTATCTCAGTATTGATCACAACTCAAACTATATATATATATATATATTTTGGAATCAACCTCAACCCTGTATAGCTAACTCCAACATTCACATATAGAGTGTCTATGGTTGTTCCGCAATATATATATAGATGGGTCGACATGATAGGTCGAAACATTGTATACGTGTCTATGGTATCTCAAGATTACATAATATACAATATAAGTTGATTAGGTTATGGTTGGAATAGATTTATTACTAACTTTCACGTAGGTAAAATGAGTAGTTTTTATCAATCTTGTTTTACTCGCCATTTCTTCGTTTCTAATCCGTTTTGAGTGATTCTAGTGGCCACGGTTTCGTATTGAACTTAACTTTATGAATATAAATAGAAAAAGTATAAGTTTATAGTCGGAAATACAAGTTACAAGTCATTTTTGAAAGAGGTAGTCATTTCCGTCGAAAGAACGACATCTAGATGACCATTTTGAAAAACATACTTTCACTTTGAGTTTAACCATGATTTTTGGATATAGTTTCATGTTCATAAGAAAAATAATTTTTCCAGAAGTATAACTTTTAAATCAAAGTTCTTCTTAGCTTTTAATTATCCCAACCAAAACAGCCCCCGGTTTTACTACGACGGCGTATATCCAGTTTTATGGTGTTTTGTAGCGACCCGACCAAATCGTCATTGACGGCGCCGCTACTTAGGTCCCGTTGCGTGGTCATAGTCCCTATATGAGACTCGTTTGACCAAAATTATGTCGCGTTCATTTGAAAGGTACAAAGTTTAGTTTAACAAACGGATCGACAATAAGTTTAAGTTTACAAAGTTATAAAGTATGAATGAAATAACTTGCGACATAATTAGTTTGAAACCACAATTGCTATAAATAGCGTAAGTATGTAAACAATATGTTTGAATCCAAAAGTGCTATCACTAGCGTATGCATGTATGTATGCTTGACTCCAAGCAAGAAATCAGAGTGTATGCATGTATGCTTGACCCCAAGCAAGTATGAATGTACGCGGAAGCATGTATCAAATAGCCATGTATGAACCTGAGAAACATATAGAAAACTGTCAACGAAAAACGATGGTGAAATCATAGGTGTATTAGTAAATGTTATATTTTGAACCACAAGATTTAGTATTTCCATAAATTGATCATCCAAAAGTTGCATTCCAAAAGTTGGTTCGCGAGCACCCAATTATCAAAGCTTAACATTCCTTCCATTGTATACCCCATCACTTAGTGCTAGAACAAACACTGATTCTCGAAAATATATTTCATCCGTAGACGGTAGCGAACCGTCAAAGATGAGGGTTGTCAACCCATATGGCCATATAACATAAGTTCTCGCTTACACCCGGCAAGTGTAACTAATGATAATCGAATTGAGGATTTTTGTTCTAAACTCGCTGTAGAATGTTTGTTTTCCTTGTACTTGTGTTCAAAGTATAAAAGTAAGTAGTACAAAATGTAACAAAGCATATGTTTCTCAGCCCACAATTTAAAAGTATAAAAAGTTGTTGAAAAGGTGGGACTATGATCTCACCTCGAGTGCACGAGTATAAAGGTACTTCACAAAGTAAACGTGTGCATGAAAGTTGCTTAGTCTTGACCTAAACAAGTAAATTGTATCAATTAACCGGTTACGACACATGGTTGGGTGAAATGTGTTCAATTAGTCCTATGGCTCGTTACGACTCGAATAGTATAGCATGTGAATCACGTTGTCAAGTTTCATGCAAGAATCAAGTATAAAAGCATGTTAGAACGATTGTAATAAAGTTTGAGTTGATATTTCAAGACCTTACCATTAGAAAGGAAATCTTATTACGTTTCCAACGATATTTGATTCATCGAAAACGGAGTTACGGTCAAAAAGTTATGGCCAAAACAAGTTTGCTGAAGTTCGGATGAAACAGGCAATTGTCACGGCGCGACAAATTGCTCCGCGGCGCGACAAATGCCTATGTTGAAGGTCAGAAAGCTTGAAAAACATGTTCTAAAATCACCCTTTGGGCCACGGCGCGACAAATTGCTCCGCGGCGCGACAATGGCCGTGGCCTGGTCCCTGGCCTGTTTCACTTGTTCAAGGCTTGGTAAAATTTCAAACAAACGCAAAACTCAAACCGTAAACAATTAGGAAGCGTATCTTATACCGTTGGAAAGCTCTTTTGACAAGGAACACAACTAAACATGTTTCATCAAACAAAAACAACATTTTCCATAACCGATTTCTCGTCAAGTGATCGTTTAAAAGTCCATTTTCAAAGTTTCAATTTCGTAAAACGTATTTTATGATTCGGGAATCCAATTTACACATACGATATGCCGTTTCGAAGGTAATTAGGCATACATTACAACTAAACACTAACAATTAACATTCCATGGCATTTAAGCATCCAAAAGTTCATGTCAAGAACTATCAAACCCTAGTCAAACATCACAAAATCATTAATCGGGTTTTTGAAGTTTTCTTAATCAACCTACACATCCAAATGTGGCTAATGATACTAGTAACACAATTATAACATGCACTTTAACAATCTAACAACATTAACTCATCCAAAATCAAGGATTAAGCAAACCCATTTCAAAAACTCAAACTAGTTACTCCAAACCACAAATCGAGCAAACAAAACATATATTCATGTTACACACGAGCCATAGACACTAACTAACACAATTTCAAGTATATAAAACGAATTTAGAGAAATTTAGTGTTTTAGAAATGTTACCCAAAATGGATGAAATTGGTACCAAATCGAAGAGGATGATGAGAGGATCACGAATATGTAATTTGTTTTGAAGTTTGCTTCCCGATCCGAATTTAGATGATGAATTATGTTTGTGTTCTTGAGAGAAAAAAAAAGAAAGAAAGAGAGAGAGAGGGAGATGATGGAAATGGTGGAAAAATGGGTTGACTAGTTGACCTAGTCAACTAGTTTGCCCATTTGGCAACTCCGGTCCCTCGAGTTTCAAAGCGGGTGCGGGATTTAACCGATCGAATATTTTTAAAACGCTCGAGTAAACGGGTGATGTCAAAATTAAATAGCGGGAATATAATGAACGTTACTCACGGAAACTATTAATTTAAATACGAAAGATATTATTTTAAAAAAAAAAAGACGGTGTTAAAAATAAATTTAACGGAAAAACGCGGGATGTTACATTATCCACACCTCAAAAGAAATTTCGTCCCGAAATTTAGTTGGAAGTAGTAGTTGTTGAATCTTACTCGAGATCTTGCGTTGTAAATTCTACGAATAAGTGAAGGTACGTCCTTGAGTATTTCCACGAATTTTGACGGTCGGGATCATATGTTGTTTTAAGGTTTGGCTTCCATGATTCATGGTTTCAATCGGTCCTCCTAGGAAGTGAGGTTTATCGTCGATAGTGAGTTCATCAAAGGAGATAACAAGTTCTCGTTTCGCAAAACACGTCTTTGAGTTGATACATCGAATGTAGGATAAACGGAGACTCAAAATGAGTCGGAAAAGTCTAAACGGCTAGCGACGGGTCCAAAACACCCCAAGAATTTAAAGGATCGAAATATAGTGGATTTACATTCCTACGTTTCCCGAAACGGATTGCACCTTTCCAAGGTGCGACTCTTAACGTGACGCGGTTTCCCACGTGGAATTTGAAATGTTTACGTCTAACATCGGCGTAGCTCTTGGTGATTACGAGTCGCGTAGGGTTTTACCCGAATATGAATAAATTTTCTCGGTTGCTCATGAATAACCTCGGCCCCGGTGAATTGATCATCGTTTACTTGGTTCGACAAAGGAGAATGACGTTTCCTGTCACATGTGGTTTCAAAAGGAGTGACGTTAAAACTCGAATGAAAATCATTGTAGTACAAGGATTCGGTTTAAGGAAAATATTTTTCTCAAGTAAATTTGAAATTGGTAATACAAACTTGTATTATGGTTTCCAAGGTTTAAATCGCATGTTTGTTCGGTCCGTCGGGTTGTGGATGGTACGCGGTACTCATGTCTAAACGCGGTCCCGAGGCTTTTTGTAAGGTACTCCAAAATCTAGAAGTGAAACGAGGATCTCGATCCGAAACGGGGTACATTTCCCTAAGGAATATTGTACACGTTTGCTAGGAATTGAAAACGTTAGCTAGGACAAGTTTCTCAAGAAAATTCGCGTCGCGGAAGATTTATCGGTTTCCAAAAACGTTCGTCGGGGCAAGTCCTCATCGGTTTCTGAAAGAAAAACGTTCGTCGGAACTATTCACCCTCGAGGTGAATACTAGTATAACGTGGAGAGTCTCTCTCCATTGGGAATTTAGAATAAGGACCTCCTGAACCGGAAGTACGAGGGTGATGCAAAAGAAGTTTCCGCCTCGGTGCGAGCATAACGAGTAAATCGTAATTAGTCAATAAGACTGTGCGAGGACGAGATAGTATCCACGTGTAACATACGGTTGAAGTCGAGAGGAATCGGTAATTCATTCGGAAGCATAAGTATAGTTCGACAAAAGTCGAAGGGGTGTCCCCGGTATGGTTGTTATCAATATTCTCGGAGTTTTCGGATGTCCAAACATGAAAGGATGAAGTCATGTACATGGCACATGGTGGTGTTTAGGTTGATCGAGTCTAACCACCATCACGCGTCACTAGAACTTTGGTATGTCTTACCGTAATATAACCACGTTGATCGAGTGTCGTTATATTACGCTAACTCATACCTCCATTCCCACATCACTCCATAGATTCAAGTTCGTGTCATCGTGAAGACCTAAAATGAACAAAATGTAACGACGTCTCAAACGTGACTCATATTAAGTCGAAAAAATCAGTGCAACTATAAAGAAGCGTTCCCCGAGGGAAGTGTATAAATGATTGTTCACGTCAATGCGGTTCGAGTCAGACAATAAGGTATTCAGGTATGAAAAGAGTAACGAGTCATGATAACGAGTAGCACGCAACCGTAGTGATAAATGTTGATGACGATACTCACCTAGAGTAGTGATGGTAGTAACACCAAAAAGTAGATAGTAAGAAACACCAGTGAGAAACCGAGAGTAAGTTGAAACGGTGGCAAATAACAATCCGGGAGACAGAGTTCCCGAACGAGTGTGACTAATGAAGTCGTCGTCATCCATACGTGTATGAATCATGAATTTACGTGTGTTACCAAAAAGTGGCGGAATACGAGTTCGTATGATGAAGGTTGGGTACCATTAAAAAGTTTGCCTAAGAATGATTCAAGTATAATGCACAAGTAGTCAAGTAAGTGCTATCTATAGCAAATGTATGTAAGAATGCAAATGCTAACTATCCGGTTGTAGTCTAGACTCACTAATGCGTCCTAACGACTCTGTTAGACACACTAATGCACGTCCTAGTTCCCTACAACCAACGCTCTGATACCATCTGTAGCGACCCGACCAAATCGTCATTGACGGCGCCGCTACTTAGGTCCCGTTGCGTGGTCATAGTCCCTATATGAGACTCGTTTGACCAAAATTATGTCGCGTTCATTTGAAAGGTACAAAGTTTAGTTTAACAAACGGATCGACAATAAGTTTAAGTTTACAAAGTTATAAAGTATGAATGAAATAACTTGCGACATAATTAGTTTGAAACCACAATTGCTATAAATAGCGTAAGTATGTAAACAATATGTTTGAATCCAAAAGTGCTATCACTAGCGTATGCATGTATGTATGCTTGACTCCAAGCAAGAAATCAGAGTGTATGCATGTATGCTTGACCCCAAGCAAGTATGAATGTACGCGGAAGCATGTATCAAATAGCCATGTATGAACCTGAGAAACATATAGAAAACTGTCAACGAAAAACGTTGGTGAAATCATAGGTGTATTAGTAAATGTTATATTTTGAACCACAAGATTTAGTATTTCCATAAATTGATCATCCAAAAGTTGCATTCCAAAAGTTGGTTCGCGAGCACCCAATTATCAAAGCTTAACATTCCTTCCATTGTATACCCCATCACTTAGTGCTAGAACAAACACTGATTCTCGAAAATATATTTCATCCGTAGACGGTAGCGAACCGTCAAAGATGAGGGTTGTCAACCCATATGGCCATATAACATAAGTTCTCGCTTACACCCGGCAAGTGTAACTAATGATAATCGAATTGAGGATTTTTGTTCTAAACTCGCTGTAGAATGTTTGTTTTCCTTGTACTTGTGTTCAAAGTATAAAAGTAAGTAGTACAAAATGTAACAAAGCATATGTTTCTCAGCCCACAATTTAAAAGTATAAAAAGTTGTTGAAAAGGTGGGACTATGATCTCACCTCGAGTGCACGAGTATAAAGGTACTTCACAAAGTAAACGTGTGCATGAAAGTTGCTTAGTCTTGACCTAAACAAGTAAATTGTATCAATTAACCGGTTACGATACATGGTTGGGTGAAATGTGTTCAATTAGTCCTATGGCTCGTTACGACTCGAATAGTATAGCATGTGAATCACGTTGTCAAGTTTCATGCAAGAATCAAGTATAAAAGCATGTTAGAACGATTGTAATAAAGTTTGAGTTGACATTTCAAGACCTTACCATTAGAAAGGAAATCTTATTACGTTTCCAACGATATTTGATTCATCGAAAACGGAGTTACGGTCAAAAAGTTATGGCCAAAACAAGTTTGCTGAAGTTCGGATGAAACAGGCAATTGTCACGGCGCGACAAATTGCTCCGCGGCGCGACAAATGCCTATGTTGAAGGTCAGAAAGCTTGAAAAACATGTTCTAAAATCACCCTTTGGGCCACGGCGCGACAAATTGCTCCGCGGCGCGACAATGGCCGTGGCCTGGTCCCTGGCCTGTTTCACTTGTTCAAGGCTTGGTAAAATTTCAAACAAACGCAAAACTCAAACCGTAAACAATTAGGAAGCGTATCTTATACCGTTGGAAAGCTCTTTTGACAAGGAACACAACTAAACATGTTTCATCAAACAAAAACAACATTTTCCATAACCGATTTCTCGTCAAGTGATCGTTTAAAAGTCCATTTTCAAAGTTTCAATTTCGTAAAACGTATTTTATGATTCGGGAATCCAATTTACACATACGATATGCCGTTTCGAAGGTAATTAGGCATACATTACAACTAAACACTAACAATTAACATTCCATGGCATTTAAGCATCCAAAAGTTCATGTCAAGAACTATCAAACCCTAGTCAAACATCACAAAATCATTAATCGGGTTTTTGAAGTTTTCTTAATCAACCTACACATCCAAATGTGGCTAATGATACTAGTAACACAATTATAACATGCACTTTAACAATCTAACAACATTAACTCATCCAAAATCAAGGATTAAGCAAACCCATTTCAAAAACTCAAACTAGTTACTCCAAACCACAAATCGAGCAAACAAAACATATATTCATGTTACACACGAGCCATAGACACTAACTAACACAATTTCAAGTATATAAAACGAATTTAGAGAAATTTAGTGTTTTAGAAATGTTACCCAAAATGGATGAAATTGGTACCAAATCGAAGAGGATGATGAGAGGATCACGAATATGTAATTTGTTTTGAAGTTTGCTTCCCGATCCGAATTTAGATGATGAATTATGTTTGTGTTCTTGAGAGAAAAAAAAAGAAAGAAAGAGAGAGAGAGGGAGATGATGGAAATGGTGGAAAAATGGGTTGACTAGTTGACCTAGTCAACTAGTTTGCCCATTTGGCAACTCCGGTCCCTCGAGTTTCAAAGCGGGTGCGGGATTTAACCGATCGAATATTTTTAAAACGCTCGAGTAAACGGGTGATGTCAAAATTAAATAGCGGGAATATAATGAACGTTACTCACGGAAACTATTAATTTAAATACGAAAGATATTATTTTAAAAAAAAAAGACGGTGTTAAAAATAAATTTAACGGAAAAACGCGGGATGTTACATGTTTATCGTGTTTCTGGGTTTTAAATCATTAAGTTAGCATATCATATAGACATAAAACATGTGTTTAGTTGATTTTAAAAGTCTAGTTAGAAGGATTAACTTTATTTGCGAACAAGTTTAGAATTAACTAAACTATGTTCTAGTGATTACAAGTTTATAACGTTGAATAAGACAGCTTTTTATGTATGAATCGAATGATGTTATGAACATCATTACTACCTCAAGTTCCTTGGATAAACCTACTGGAAATGAGAAAAATGGATCTAGCTTCAAAGGATCCTTGGATGGCTTGAAAGTTCTTGAAGCAGAATCATGACACGAAAACAATTTCAAGTAAGATTTCCACTCGAAATAAGATTGTTATAGTTATAGAAATTGAATTAAAGTTTGAATATGATTATTACCTTGTATTAGAAACATAACCTACTGTAAGTAACAAAGGTTTCTTGATCTTGGATGATTACTTGGAATGGATTTAGAAAACTTGGAAGTAAACTTGCAATCTTGGAAGTATTCTTGATTTTATGAAACTAGAACTTTTGGAATTTATGAAGAACACTTAGAACTTGAAGATAGAACTTGAGAGAGATCAATTAGATGAAGAAAATTGAAGAATGAAAGTGTTTTTAGGTGTTTTTGGTCATTGGTGTATGGATTAGATATAAAGGATATGTAATTTTGTTTTCATGTAAATAAGTCATGAATGATTACTCATATTTTTGTAATTTTATGAGATATTTCATGCTAGTTGTCAAATGATGGTTCCCACATGTGTTAGGTGACTCACATGGGCTGCTAAGAGCTGATCATTGGAGTGTATATACCAATAGTACATACATCTAAAAGCTGTGTATTGTACGAGTACGAATACGGGTGCATACGAGTAGAATTGTTGATGAAACTGAACGAGGATGTAATTGTAAGCATTTTTGTTAAGTAGAAGTATTTTGATAAGTGTCTTGAAGTCTTTCAAAAGTGTATGAATACATATTAAAACACTACATGTATATACATTTTAACTGAGTCGTTAAGTCATCGTTAGTCGTTACATGTAAGTGTTGTTTTGAGACCTTTAGGTTAACGATCTTGTTAAATGTTGTTAACCCAAAGTTTATAATATCAAATGAGATTTTAAATTATTATATTATCATGATATTATGATATATTAATATATCTTAATATGATATATACATTTAAATGTCGTTACAACGATAATCGTTACATATATGTCTCGTTTCGAAATCCTTAAGTTAGTAGTCTTGTTTTTACTTATGTAGTTCATTGTTAATACACTTAATGATATATTTAATTATCATATTATCATGTTATATATAATATAACAATGTATTAATATGCTTCATATATATTTAGTAAGACGTGGTTATAACGATAATCATTATATGTATCGTTTCGAGTTTCATACGTCAATAGTCTCCTTTTTAAGTATATAACTTATTGTTACTATTTTTAATGAGATACTTGATGATCATTATATCATGTTAAACATATATATTTATTCATTTATGTATCATCATGTCATATACAACTTATAGCGTTCGTGAATCATTGGTCAAACTGGGTAATCAGACGTTTACAAAATTTTCGTTTCAATTAACCAAGTCTTAACAAGTTTGATTGCTTAACATGTTGGAAACATTTAATCATGTAAATATAGTTTTCATTAAACATATAATCATAGAAAGGTTCGAAAAAGTTCGGGTCACTACACACACCTCAACATCACAATCTGTACCTCGAACATCAACGTCATACGCACCATAGATACCAAGGAGTACCAACAACAATAACCGATGAAATATTGATTCATAACTTCATTGGAGAAATATTCTACGGCGATTATGTAATATCTAAAGTTTTAGAGATTATATTCTAGTCCTAATCAAAAACCAAATGAGATTAATATTAGGTTAACTCATTAAATCCATGATTACATCTAAAGAAAATATATATGTAGGTATATTCTCATAAAGATTGTAATTAAAAATCCTTTTGTACAAACTGTTAATGGTGAGAATATTTTAACGGGTAGGTAATACCCAAGAAATATATAAATTCACAATTAATATGTTACATTCTTCGATTCTGATTCAACAAATCATCAACTATACTCACTACTTTCACAACAAGATATATTCTTTCATAGAAATCAAAACAACCATACTCATTCAAATTCAATTACATATTCTGATTTTAACATATCAGAATCCAAGTAGAGATATAACTGATATCATCATTCTTAGATTCCTAAATCTTTCAAAGCTATACTTTGACTTCAAAACTGTGCTAGAACATTATATGTATATTAACGATTACAATCTGCGTTCAAACCCTTCGAAATTCCTAAAGACCCTTCAAATAATGAATCATCGAGATGATGATCTAACCACATGTTAACCGCAGTCTTATACCTGAAAAACCCTCGAAACTAAAGTCATAGTTTAACACGTATCCGTGTCAGACCCTTTGGCATTTATTAGCTAAAATAACTTTTCAATCCCTTTTCAAAATTGACAGTTTTGTCACTACTCCAGCAAATCACCTTCAATTGTTCATTCGAATAAGCCTTATTATAACGATTACCCCTTCATCATTGTTACTGGAGAACCTTTCATATTCCACCACATTAGCAGTAAACTTATCAGCAACCATAATGAACTAGGATTTTCTGAAAAATTGTTATATTTATCAGAACCCTATCATTTACTCATCCGCATCTTGTAACGAGAATTGCCATACGACTCATCGAAAATTAGCAATCAGTATTTTGAATCTCGTAGCAATTTTATGCCAACAGTTATATATATACATATAATGTCTACCTCCAAGACTTACAGACTTTGAATGTGAAGTTTCTGAAAAACACCTTAAACCGCGAACTAGTTCTCGAAATTTTGAAAAGTACTGATGAAGCAGCAAAAACTGTAAATGACCTTAACAGTAAAAAGTTTGATGATAAAGAATAGTGTGTTGGCAAAGCTCAGAAAAAGAAAAGGTTTGAAACTGGAAAACGGATTGAGCAAAGTATGAAGGAGGCTGTGGAGATAAATCACAAGAACGAAACCTGCCTTCCAAGAATCCAAATCTCTCTTCTTATTAAAAGAGGAGCTAAAATATATAATAATTTTTTGAAATATCAATTCATAACCTTTAGATCTAAACTAAGATTTCAATCCATCCGTTCATTTGACATTGCGAAATTAATATTACGTAACATTTTTTAGAAAGAACTAGATGTGGAGCCCTCGCTTCGCGCCGGGGGCTCCGTTTTGAATGCGAGTTAAAAAAAAAGTCTTGATCTATTTTGTAAAAAAGAATTTTTTTCGACATCTAACATTGAAGGGTTGTTCCTTTTGTGAAAGTTGCTTCTTTTAGCGTTCGGGTTTTATTTTAAAAAAAAAAGTTAGTAAAGTGGGGGTTCGATTTGTATTTTAATAAAAGTTAGGGGGTTAAGTTTGTGAAATTTGAAAAAAATATACGTATAAAGTGGGAGTTCGATTTCTATTTTAATAAAAGTTAGGGGGTTAAGTTTGTGAAAATTGAATATTAGTAAAAAAAAAAGTTAGTAAAGTGGGGGTTCGATTTGTATTTTAATAAATACAAATCGAATCCCCACTTTACTAACTTTTTTTTTACTAATATTCAATTTACACAAACTTAACCCCCTAACTTTTATTAAAATACAAATCGCACCCCCACTTTATACTCTTAGGGGGTTAAGTTTGTGAAATTTGGGAAAAAATATACGTATAAAGTGGGGGTGCGATTTATATTTTAATAAGAGTATAAAGTGGGGGTGCGATTTGTATTTTAATAAAAGTTGGGGGGTTAAGTTTGCGAAAAGTGGAAAAAAGAATAGTACTATTCACTTGGCCTTTACCTTTTAGATATCTTAGGGGGCTAAGTTTGTGAAATTTGGAAAAAAATGTACGTATAAAGTGGGGGTGCGATTTGTATTTTAATAAGAGTATAAAGTGAGGGTGTGATTTGTATTTTAATAAAAGTTGGGGGTTAAGTTTGCGAAAAGTAGGAAAAAGAATAGTACTGTTAACTTGAACTTTATCATTTAGATATAGGTATATAATATAAGAGACAAAACTACCCTCAAGTATTTAACTAATCACTTAATCAAATCAAATTAATTAAATTAATATCAACTGAATACCGTTAAATATGGGATGAAGCAATCAGTATTCAATCGCAAACAATTAAACAAGCGATTTATACGCAAAATAAAATAAAAACGGATCCTCTATATTTAATGAGTAATTGAAATACCATTCCATTGCGTGAACTTCATAATCATATCATAAATTATTCGATGACCGTAATCGTTTCTCAAACAAATCACACCAGGAATCGCGAATCAAATCCATTCCGTTTAACCCGTGATTCACTGAATGATTCGATTAAAGATTCCAACACAATACAACGCTATCTGCACTTTGAGATATGTATCAATCAGCAATGGCTACTTTTAGTCAGTTAAGTTATTTGTTATAATCAAGTTTTTAATCCGTGTTCTTATATTTCGACTAATACACAAAGTTCTATTTGAGTGATTGATAAATAAATATCCTTTTTATATGAATAAAAACCCTAGAACCGTTCAAATAGAGTTGTGATCTTATCACTTTGTTGTTTTCAGATTATGAGTTATTGACAACATATGGTTCATGAAAGTGCTCAACAAGTGTTTGATGAAATGACTCAATAAGTAAGTTTTAGTTTTCGTCAATATAAAATGTTACTTGAATAATTGGTTATTACTTCCATTAATTATTTATTGTTATTGAAATGATTTTGCAATTTTATTCAGACCTTTGATTATTTAGTGTTATTGATTTTGGCAGTTTTTAGCCTAACGACTATCGTTAGGATTTCGATATCTCACGAGACCAAGTTACCGTTACCTAGGTACAACTATCGTTAGGATTTTAAATATTTCAGCCATATGAAAAAAGAACAAATGGGTTTAATTGTAAAAACTAATTTTATACGCACATTATGATTACATATTGGAATCACAATGTTAAATGCTGTCGGGTCTGAGAAAAATTTGGCATACGCTTCTCTCACACATTTTTTTTTCAAATCTTACCTACAAAGTTTTAATGCAAGACAAGTTACCTCAAATATTGACAAATTAGGGATTTAATGAGCTAATCTCATGGATGCGCCTTCTTTAACCTGACAACTTATTTCGATGGTGATTGTGTTAAGTTTATAATAATTTTTTCAATAAGTATTGCTAATTCAAGTCATACTTGTGATAGTTCTTTTCTCTTCTATTCTGTTATGAATTTTTTGGGGTGACAATGTATCTTTCAAGAAATTACATCAGAGAAATTTTCAAGTTTGAGAACATTTACTCTAATTGTAAGGCGGGGTATCACAGTACCATTCCTTTTATCTAATAGGTGACTTATCTTTTTTAAATATGTTATTAGATCTTTTAGCAGTATAAGAATTTACAAAGTTTTAAAACATTTAGAATTTTTGATAGTATGGAGCTCCATATTACGTTTTCAGTTTTTTGGTAAGCTTACTTTGATCCTTTAAATGGATTCTAATCATGGTTGGGTAGACTTGATAGAACAAGGAGTGACAACATGACAAATAGCATTGTTTGTCTTGCTGATTGTGATGGAAATGGTATAATTTTTTTCAGCCATTTTTTATGCGTTATAACCTATTAACGTGTATAAAAGTAGATATTTTATATTGATGTATGATTTTTTTTTTTATACTTTTTGAAGAGTCAAACTTTGTCTGTCTTTGTTATAGTTTTTGAATGAACTTTTTCAAATATGAATATTTATCATTCACTTAAGAAATTAGGTGCATACTGACTTCTCAGTGTTCTTGGAGGTAGCATGTTGAAATAGCATGTCAATATGCATTTAACGATTTCAAAGATGGAATGTAAAGGTAAGATTTTGATTTTCATGTTGCTTTTAAATTAGTTAGTGTATGTTGCGGGGTACATAATCTTGGAAAAGAACTGATTTTTGTTCGATAGTAATGTACAAGCACTCCATAAATTTATCTTAAGGTTTTAGTTTGATACTTAAAAAAAAAAGGTTCTTTGTACCTTCCAGTATTAATTTGTCTTTGCATTATTAGATTTTACTAACAGGTAGCAGCTGCTAGAATACAGATTTTAGTATAAAAAATATGAAGTATTTACTGAAAAGTGTAATTCAGTGATCTGGCATTATTAGAGTTTGATATTCGTACCCTTCTTTATCATGATTGACCACTTATCAGGAAAAGAATAGAAAAACTTGAGCAACCTGAAGTGAGTGATTTCTGTTATATGCTTTATTTGTTTGATCTCTTACATATTTTTTGTGGGTGCTACCTTACTTGCATCAGATTTCGAAAGATGAGGAAAGACAAAACTACAAAATCAATAGAAAACATAAAGACTGGGAGTTAGAGTTCACCCTCGTGTATGTGCAATGTTCAATTGCTACTTTTAGAGTTTGTGTTTGAGAACTGATATTGTTGCATTTTGGGTTATATATTTTAAATAATTATCATGACAATGTTTAATTCTGCCATTAGCAGAACCTGAAGTAGTATTGCTGATTGCAGGGTTTTTTTTTTTTTTTTTTTTTTTTTTTTTTTTTTTTTTTTATTTTTTTTGGATGCTTGTAACTGCATTTCCATTAAATCATGTCTATGACTGGTTCTTTGATTTTTTTTCTTAAAAATCGGGAATCTGAAATAGCCAGCGCTACGACAACCATTTAGAGGTATAAATATTTCTTCCACATTGTATATTTGATGATAATTCATCTTATAGCTGGTTAGACTAATATCTTTCACAGAATGTCAACTATGCTCGGCAGGGCTTGATAAGAAGTGACAAATTAATTACATATGTTACCTTCCAATCTTTCATCTTTCTTCGTTATGGTTCAAATAGTGTTTCTGTTATTATTTGTCTGTGTGTATTATCTAGGGTGTGGTGACATGTATGAGTGTTGAATATGTTTTTTTGATGTAGCGACAAGATTTTATGAGTATGAAGCTTTCAGTTCGATTGCAGAATCCATTGAGTGTTGCTCCTAATAGATTTAATCTACTTAAGTGAAGTTGCTCTGTGAATCTAGGCCAAACTTTTGGGAGTTATGCAGTGAAGAATGATGCTCTTGTCTTAGCAAGGTGGAATTTCTTTCCTATATCCCCCATAATTAGTCAATTTCATGTTATATTTGACGGGATAGTCATTCATGCTATGATGTAACCTTCTAGCTCCATGTTTAATATTTGTGATCAAACGTCATGCAGCACTTCGCAAGGCAAACCTATGATACTGAAGCTACTTCCAGTTGTGGGCGTTGTTGTATTTGATGTGTAGGGTCTTGCGCCACTAATGCGTTAAAGTAGAAAGATCTTTCTTCATATGTGTGCTTTTTCTTATCTCTTAATTTCTTCATAATCTTCGTTTTCTTTATGTTTTCGAAAGCTTAATGTTTTTATTTCACATTGTTTCAGAAAAGCGATAGGAGTTGGGGAAAGAGTAGTACACATTATGTTATGACATCTTACATTCAGCCGTTGATGCTATGGACTAGAGCAATAATGATCTGCAGGTTAACTGAGATATTTTAAAGCAAGACATGGAAGTGAATAACTTGAAGATTATTAGATTAAAATTTTCTTAAATCTTTTGCAGAGCTTTGGATCGGATTTGTTTTTCCATCTAAAGCACCAACATCAAGATGACATGCAAGCACATTTAGTTTCTTTAACTTTGGCGATCTTAAATACTATGAATGTGACATGCCTTTCGATATCATTACTTTCAGGCTTTGGATATTCGTTGCAATGCTATCAAGGAGCTCCATCCATCTAAGGTCAGTTTCTTTTTAATGAATATGTAATAATACAGTATAGTAATTCATTTGTCCTCTCAAATTTAATGTGTCTTTGTTAGAGGTGAAAGTGGAATAGGTCAAAAGGTCACAATGACATTCTAATTCTTTCTACACGTTAACTGCCTTGAAGAACATGATATGCACAAGTTTAGTATGTTCTTTTTAGGCACCAAATGACACTAAATGGCATTTGGTACTTTCAGTTATTCATGAAGTCAGACATAAATTTTGACATGTTTTATCACTTTAGCGTAAAGATGTACAGTTATTTATGGTAATTGGTACCCCAGACCCATTAGACAATCAGACCATATTACCGCTTGGGTTCGATGTACTATCTTGCGTGATAAATGCTCTTTTCCTTGCAATGTGCAGATGTGAGAAGAGATGTATAAGAAATTCTCAAGATGACTCCTCATGACAAACAAATGTTCTCTTCCACGCTAATCGGTGAGATTCAGCAAGTTCACAAGAAATTGATGCAAGATGTAATAATACATTGATAATTCTTTGCAATTTTTTATTTACAAATATATAGAGGTGACATGGGTCATCTTTGGCCTAAGCGAGCTTCAAATATTTTTTTTGTACATTATTTGAATTTATTAACAATTGTAAAATGCAAAAACAATGATTACAAGAATTATTAATACAGAACAATTATGATCACAAAAGGATGTGGTTTTAATGTGTTTGTCAAATACGTGCCTTTCAGCAACGTACATTGAACTATTTTATTCATAGTTATAGTTATGTACTTATGTTACCTTAACCTTTTTTATACGGAAATTGATCTTTTTATTACTCCTTAATAAAAAGATACATATTGTTCCATTAATATATTATTCAGTTATAACAAAATTTCTTAAAAAATCCTGCGAATTCGCGGGTGTTTGACTAGTGATTCAGTATTTGCTGAAGCCATTAACGAATACCTTGCTTCCGAATCTAAACCCTTGCAAAAAATATTCTTCATCATCCTCTGATATTAGAAATTCTAAGATATCATCGTATCTTTCATTATAAATATCCTCCATATTTCTGGAGATAATTCCATAATCATTCTTATCGGAAATCAATTTTCTCCTTATGATATCTGTGTTACATCATAAAAGAAACTATTTTAGTTTCTAAATTATGAAACATTCGAGTTTAAAATATGAATATTTTTGAAGTGGTGTTGGGAGCTGAATCATGAGTTAGTATAATATAATGACACTTGATCAACGTGATTATATTACAGTAAGTCATGCTGAGTTTCTAATAGAACGTGATAAAGGTTCACAGATTCCACCCTCATCATGAACCATGTTACATAGCTCTTTCATTCTATATAATCTCTAAATATATCAAGAAAATATATTTCTTGATGATTCGGTCTTTTTCGGATATTCTAGTAATTTGACAAATCAAGATCGTGCCATTACAATTCCCTTCTTAGAACATTAACTATGTTCATTTCAAAATCCATACCTACGAATTCTGGACCATTATTCGCTTGACTTGAAGGCGGGAAGAGAGAACGAAAGTATGAAGCTTCGAAATATAACGGAGAATAAAAAGCCCGATAAAAACACATAAATTTACAAACTATGTATATCAATGCGTATAGCAATATAAAGACACGGGAGAATGAAAAACACTATAACCCCAAGGTAGTGATAGAAGAAAATAACTTCCTCTGGTGGTAGATGAAAAAGAAGAATGACAGATATGAAAGTTAGGAGTATATCAAGAATCAGAACTGGATGAAGCATTTCACAATCTTTTGGAAGTATAAAATAAGGGAAAAGATAATAAGAGTGGTGAAAATAAATGAAACGAAAGAGGTAAATTTATAGCGAAATATCAGACATAGCAATCGAGGCAGATTACACATTTAATCAAAGAAAATCCTAATTTTCGCAAATTTCGAAGAATCAAATCTTATTTAGATAATGAAGATTCTCTATTCCTTAAATTTCGGAAATCAATCGTTACTACGTCAAGAGATAAGACGCATCTCTATTCTCCATTTCACTCTATTACGATAACTTCCCTCATACGTTTCGAGTAATTGGATTGTTTTATCCATATTATTCAACGGTGATAAAAATTCTAATTATCAACACATATTCGTCATGAAAACATTTTTATTGTTAGCCATGACGACCTCACTCAAATTTCGGGACGAAATTTCTTTAACGGGGAGGTACTGTGATGACCCGAAAATTTCTGACCAAATTTAAACTTAATCTTTAACGTTTCCGACACGATAAGCAAAGTCTATGAAGTTGAATCTCAAAATTTTAAACTATTCAAATACCCTTCGATTTTTCTCAACGATTCGCGAACAATTATATGTTAATAGATACATATATATACTATAACTTGAAAACGTAACAAAGTGTTATGAAAATGATACTGTGCATTAACCTTATTGGTTTGATTATCTGATTGATATTTAGATAAGTTAACTAAAACGTTTAAGATGAACCAGTAAAACACTAATTTGCTACAGTATTTTCTAATTGCTACAGTACCCGAAAAGCTACAGTGTTTTCGAAAATCACTATTTGCTACAGTAAAAAAACTTTGCTACAGTAACTTTGCTACAGTAAAACACTATTTTAAAATGAAAATGTATATATGTATATGTATATAACGAGACGATGATTTATAGAAGTAAATGACCAAAATACTCGAAAGTTTAAGATATACTTTGAGTAGTATAGTTTATGGATAATTTAAGACTATATATTGACAAGAGTACGAGTCACGAAACGTAAAATGCAAGTTTTCTAAGTGTACGAAAGGGCATTCGAAAAATCGGAACCAGGACATAAGTCGTGTGTACGACTTATCGGAACAAAAATTACAAATCAACTATGCACGGGAATAAAATATAAAATATAATTAATTAATTTAAATCAACCCTAGCCATGTGATCGCATGGCCACAAAGGGTTAACCCCATGCGATCGCATGGGGTACTGTTTCAGGCCAAAGTACTATAAAAGCTTGATCTGGTTCTTTGTTTCCTCAATCATTTTACTCCGTATATATTTAAATTATATATTATTATTATTATTATTATTATTATTATTATTATTATTATTATTATTATTATTATTATTATTAAGATTAATATTATTATTAATCTTATCATTATTAGTGGTATTAGTATTATTATTATTTATATATAAAATACTACGACGAGGTCATGAGCGTGTCACTTTCAAAATGGGTTTTCAAACGGGATAGAGCTAAGGAAATTATGGGTTATAACTATGGAAGTTATGGGTAATATTCATGGGTATTGTTTGCAAATCAAACCTAGTGTTTATCATCTCTGTTGCGTCTACGTACTTTCCTGCAATATTGAATCACAATATTGATACGTGAGTATTCATATCTTATCTTTTATATATTAATTGTGTATCCATGTCTAGTGCTCGAGTATTTATATTTATGCATGCTTGTATGCTAAATTTCGTCGTTAAACAGTTTATAATGAATCTCGAATTAAATACATATATTACTGGTAAAAAGGTATATGATATACATGTTTTTGGAAAGCTGGCGAAAAATCAATGACTTTTCATTTAGATATCGAATAGTTTCGATGAACGGATTAAAATATATGATCAACTGAATTATGATTGACGTTAATTGAAATTGCTTTTGAACCTGCAATTAAGATTTAAACAACTTGTTTACGAGATTGATAAATTGGATTTTTGAATATTACCAACCGAGTAAATGAATCCTTATATAAGGTACGTCTCGTTTTGTTAAACAACTGTCAAAATTGACTTTTTGAAACAACTTTGGATAACTTTTGTATGTCGATCTCGAGCATTAGGATTGTGATACACTATGACCTGACCTAGCTTGATAGACATTTATTGACCAACATATGTTCTCTAGGTTGAGATCTACGATTATTTGGTAATCCGAGTTTCGGTCACATTACGATGAACAACTTTATGTGCTGCTAAGGTGAGTTTCATTGCTCCCTTTTTAATTGCTTTTGCAATCTATATTTTGGGCTGAGAATACATGCACTTTATTTTAAACGCAATGGATACAAGTACATACTAAATTCTACATTGAGTTTGAACCGAAAATCCCTTAGCTTTGGTAACTGTTAACTGCCAGTTATAAGAACTGGTGGACGCGAGTAGTAGTATGTGGATCCATAGGGCTTGACATCCCCGTCTGTTCCAGGTATAGAAACCCTAGCCTGAACTATAAAACAGACGTATACTATTTGAGTGTATTGTACATGTTGGTTACATGTTAAACACAGGGGTACTTATTATATAGACGTTAAAGCTTAGTTACCAGGGTGCTCAATCTTATAGAATAATTTGACAAACGTTTCTGGATGAAACAACTGAAATCTTGTGATCCACCTTTACATACAGATTATACGAAACAATAAAACTATGAACTCACCAACCTTTGTGTTGACACTTGTTAGCATGTTTATTTTCAGGTTTCCTAGAAGTCTTCCGCTGTTTGCTTATATGTTAGACAAGCTATGTGCATGGAGTCTTACATGACATATTTTTCAAGGAAACGTTGCATTCACCAAATCATCACCATGTATCTTATTTTGACTGCATTGTCAACGGAAGTATCATTGTAAACTATTATATTACGGTGATTGTCTATATGTAGAAATCATCAGATGTCGAAAACCTTTGATTTAAATATTCATTTATGGTGTGCCTTTTCAAAAGAATGCAATGTTTACAAAACATATCATATAGAGGTCAAATACCTCGCAATGAAATCGATGAATGACGTGTTCGTCCATATGGATTTAGAGCGATCGTCACACATCCGCATAAGTTCGTACAATACATGAGTAAAACATGAAACTACAACGAGATTACATAATGAAATCTACTACAATGCCCTATGGTGACGGTGGGTAAAGGATGTCCATTACGTGGGACATCTGGTCCTCGAGCTCAGTTACCCGAGCACGGAGGATCTCCACTTCCCTCGTCAGTTCCTCGACGGAGGGAGATGGTTGGGCAGGCGGTGCAGTCGGTACAGGTGGTGCAGATGGTCCAACGCCAGAAGTAGATGGTGTGCAACGGTAAACCTTACGCACGAATGGATCGACAAGATACGGCACAACCTGCTTGCGGGCGATGACCCTAGTCCTCAGTCCATGTGCGCTAATGAACGACCTACCTCCGTTAACCCCTAGAATAACGGTACCATCGAAACGATACCGCTTCTTCGGCGAGGTGGAGGGTGGCTGCACGGGTGCCTCTTTGGGGTCCTCGTCGGAATCATCATCACTGGAATCGTCGGAGGATGAGTCGTCGGATGATGAGTCGTCGAAAACAGCTGGAGGTGGCGGCGCTCGGCGGCCCGTAGTCATAATTCGTTATCTGAAAGGTGGGATTGGTATGACACGTCCATCAGGAAGGCGTCGGCACCAATGGTTATGCTCATTACGGAACGGAACGTCCCCATATTCCCCGGGAATCACAGCACCACCGGGGTGGGGCTGTGGCTCCGGAGGTACTGGGATGAGTGGAGCTGGAATCTCCGGTGGATCCTCGTGTCCGTCTGAGGTGATCACTGGGTCGGGTGCATGGCCACTGGCTCCAGAGGACGAAGCGCCAGAGTCACTGGAGGGTGTTGACGACGGGATCTGTGAATCGGCAACAATGGCAGGCGAGGTGGAGGGTGAGTCTGAGTCGCTCTCCAAAATGATAACGGGCGGGACATCCGACATCTGAACAGGGAAAAATAACTTTTTCCGTGTCAGTAAGTCATAAAGTAAGCACGTATTAGGCACTACAGCAACCTAGGTTGTCTAAAACAGTATACAGCATGGCAATAATAACAACGCTAAACAGAAATAACATGTGAAAGCTGATAGTAATCATGCAATAGCAGAAATAAGCATACAGCAAGTTCGCATGGCAGTAAAGATAAGCAATAGCATGCAGTAATATCACATAGCAGTAAAAGTAATCAGCAGCATGCAGTAAGTTTCGCAGAAACATGTAAACTAGCAAGTTGTAGATTAGTCCTATTAGTGAATCCTACTTGGTCCGGTCTAGACTCACTAATGCAACCTAATTCCCTACAACCAATGCTCTGATACCAAATGTGATACAAAACCATCGTGTACGATTCGTCAACAACATGATCTTTACACGGTCAAGTACTACATGCTGTTTGAAAACCAGTTTGCATTCATAAAAAACATAGCGTTTTATAAAAGATAACGTGACACAGAGGTCATTACAAAGCCATTATTCAAATAACATAAGTTGCGAATGCAAATTAAAAGTTTCATGATTGAGACATCTCTAAGTTATGCAGCGGTTATCTAACACAGCAGGTCCTTAACAGCAAGTCTAAACAGCATGACAGCAAGTCTAACAGCGGAAGCAACAAACCTCTAAGCACCTGAGAAAACATGCTTAAAAACGTCAACAATAATGTTGGTGAGCTATAGTTTAAGTTGTAATAGTAATATAAGATTGACCACGAGATTTCAATGTTTCAAAACAGTATGAAAAGCATATGTATAACCGTGGGCACATGGTAACTAGACTTAACGTAAATATAAATATCACCCCCTAAAAGTACATCTAGCGAGTGCATATGTCCTCGAAGTATTAAACACCCGTTAAATGCTAGCGCGACTAGCCCGAGTGGGGATGTCAAACCCTATGGATCCAAATCTAAGATTCGCGTCTACCGGTTCAAAAACCAATAGTTAAACGTTACCGTGCTAAGGGGAAAGTTTATGCCGTTATATAACCCACACATATGTAAAGTTTAAGTAGTCATGTCAAATAAGTAAAACATAAAAAGCGCATGTATTCTCAGTCCCAAAAATAGTATAAGTAAAAAGGTATGCTATAACTCACAGTGATAAAAGCGGTAAAGTCGGTAATGAAAGTATGCAAGTAGTAAGTTGGTCCGAAAGGTCGTCAACCTAAATCAAAGGTTACTAGGTCAGTAGGTTGTCTTTATAAGTTCTAATAGTGCATAAAATAAGTTTAAGTGTCATCATCATCATCATTCATCATCATAAAAGCTAAGTAAGTTTTACAAGAATAGAGATCGAAACAATAGGCTGACTTCGGTCAGCTGTAACGACCTCTACGTAAATCGAAAAGACGCGTAATCAGTGGCTATGGCTCCGTATGTGAGTCCCCTAGTTGCTGACCAATTTCCAGAACCAAACTCGTATTCGTTTGACCGTGGTGACAGTTTAAGTGCGAGTAGGTCAGAAATTTTAGTACAACGTTAATAAGGTGTAATGACTTTCGGAAGGCCATAAATCCTAAATCGTAACTCGGATTAAGACGAGGTCTAAACGGAAAATCATCTACTCAAACCAAACTAACTAAAAATCAACTTTATAGTAGCCCAGGTTACTGATCAGATCCCAAAAAATGGTAAACAAGTGCTCCGGTGGGGTTCTTAGTGCTTGATGCTCATCACGGTTCTCATCCTTGATGCTTGTAGCTTCAAGTGTACAACTCGTTAATGGTTTAGCATCACTTTTAGCCAAGATTCTACCATCAATACACAATATGTTAAGACCAAGTAATAACACAACTCATTTAAGAGTCTTAGATGGATGATGAACCAAGGTTACATCATATCCTTAGTCTTAAGACAAATACAAGTCCTATTTACAAACAAAGTTACAAACTTTACATCAATCAAACAAGTATGAATAAAATCTAAGTCAAATGAAGTGATGAAACCTTAAGCTAGAGAGCTTGGATCCCTTTCACACAAGTTTTAAGGTCACAAAGCTAGAAAGCTTGAACCTTTAGTGTTCTTGAAGATCTTGAAGCATAAAGCTTGGATATTTAAGTTACATGAAGACCATAAACACAAGTTTTGATATTTATAACAAAATAATGAGATCATAAGTTAGAAAACTTAGATCCAACAAAAGATATGAAGATCCAAGCTAGAAAGCTTGCATCTTGATTGTTCTTGAAGATCTTGAAGCATAAAGCTTGGATCTTTAAGTTACATGAAGATTACAAACACAAGTTTGAATCTTTATAACAAAATAGCAAGATTAAAGTAAAAAAATATAGATCTACAAAGTGGGTGAAGATTCAAAGCTAAAAAGCTTGAATCTTCCATGTTCTTGAAAGATTCAAATCCATGTTTGAGTCTACAAGATGTAATCAAGATCAAAAGCTAAAAAGCTAGACCCATGAAGATGATGATGATGATTTCGTGATAATGAGAAGGAGAAGAAGAAGAAAAGTTCAAAATACTTACACTTTTAGAGAGAGAAAGAACTAGAGAGAATTAGAGAGAGAGTGTGTGTGAAATACAAATGAGAGTAAGTGTTGAAATGTCCCGTTCTTATTGATTAAAAACGTTCCATATTAATTGATTTCGTTGCGAGGTTTTGACCTCTATATGAGACGTTTTTAAAAGACTGCATTCATTTTTAAAACAAACCATAACCTTTATTTCATAAATAAAGGTTTAAAAAGCTTTACGTAGATTATCAAATAATGATAATCTAAAATATCCTGTTTACACACGACCATTACATAATGGTTTACAATACAAATATGTTACATCGAAATCAGTTTCTTGAATGCAGTTTTTACACAATATCATACAAATATGGACTCCAAATCTTGTCCTTATTTTAGTATGCAACAGCGGAAGCTCTTAATATTCACCTGAGAATAAACATGCTTTAAAAGTCAACAAAAATGTTGGTGAGTTATAGGTTTAACCTATATATATCAAATCGTAACAATAGACCACAAGATTTCATATTTCAATACACATCCCATACATAGAGATAAAAATCATTCATATGGTGAACACCTGGTAACCGACATTAACAAGATGCATATATAAGAATATCCCCATCATTCCGGGACACCCTTCGGATATGATATAAATTTCGAAGTACTAAAGCATCCGGTACTTTGGATGGGGTTTGTTAGGCCCAATAGATCTATCTTTAGGATTCGCGTCAATTAGGGTGTCTGTTCCCTAATTCTTAGATTACCAGACTTAATAAAAAGGGGCATATTCGATTTCGATAATTCAACCATAGAATGTAGTTTCACGTACTTGTGTCTATTTTGTAAATCATTTATAAAACCTGCATGTATTCTCATCCCAAAAATATTAGATTTTAAAAGTGGGACTATAACTCACTTTCACAGATTCTTACTTCGTCGGGAAGTAAGACTTGGCCACTGGTTGATTCACGAACCTATAACAATATATACATATATATCAAAGTATGTTCAAAATATATTTACAACACTTTTAATATATTTTGATGTTTTAAGTTTATTAAGTCAGCTGTCCTCGTTAGTAACCTACAACTAGTTGTCCACAGTTAGATGTACAGAAATAAATCGATAAATATTATCTTGAATCAATCCACGACCCAGTGTATACGTATCTCAGTATTGATCACAACTCAAACTATATATATTTTGGAATCAACCTCAACCCTGTATAGCTAACTCCAACATTCACATATAGAGTGTCTATGGTTGTTCCGAAATATATATAGATGTGTCGACATGATAGGTCGAAACATTGTATACGTGTCTATGGTATCTCAAGATTACATAATATACAATACAAGTTGATTAAGTTATGGTTGGAATAGATTTGTTACCAATTTTCACGTAGCTAAAATGAGAAAAATTATCCAATCTTGTTTTACCCATAACTTCTTCATTTTAAATCCGTTTTGAGTGAATCAAATTGCTATGGTTTCATATTGAACTCTATTTTATGAATCTAAACAGAAAAGTATAGGTTTATAGTCGGAAAAATAAGTTACAAGTCGTTTTTGTAAAGGTAGTCATTTCAGTCGAAAGAACGACGTCTAGATGACCATTTTAGAAAACATACTTCCACTTTGAGTTTAATCATAATTTTTGGATATAGTTTCATGTTCATAATAAAAATCATTTTCTCAGAATAACAACTTTAAAATCAAAGTTTATCATAGTTTTTAATTAACTAACCCAAAACAGCCCGCGGTGTTACTACGACGGCGTAAATCCGGTTTTACGGTGTTTTTCGTGTTTCCAGGTTTTAAATCATTAAGTTAGCATATCATATAGATATAGAACATGTGTTTAGTTGATTTTAAAAGTCAAGTTAGAAGGATTAACTTTTGTTTGCGAACAAGTTTAGAATTAACTAAACTATGTTCTAGTGATTACAAGTTTAAACCTTCGAATAAGATAGCTTTATATGTATGAATCGAATGATGTTATGAACATCATTACTACCTTAAGTTCCTTGGATAAACCTACTGGAAAAGAGAAAAATGGATCTAGCTTCAATGGATCCTTGGATGGCTCGAAGTTCTTGAAGCAGAATCATGACACGAAAACAAGTTCAAGTAAGATCATCACTTGAAATAAGATTGTTATAGTTATAGAAATTGAACCAAAGTTTGAATATGATTATTACCTTGTATTAGAATGATAACCTACTGTAATAAACAAAGATTTCTTGAGGTTGGATGATCACCTTACAAGATTGGAAGTGAGCTAGCAAACTTGAAAGTATTCTTGATTTTATGAAACTAGAACTTTTGGAATTTATGAAGAACACTTAGAACTTGAAGATAGAACTTGAGAGAGATCAATTAGATGAAGAAAATTGAAGAATGAAAGTGTTTGTAGGTGTTTTTGGTCGTTGGTGTATGGATTAGATATAAAGGATATGTAATTTTGTTTTCATGTAAATAAGTCATGAATGATTACTCATATTTTTGAAATTTTATGAGATATTTCATGCTAGTTGCCAAATTATGGTTCCCACATGTGTTAGGTGACTCACATGTGCTGCTAAGAGCTGATCATTGGAGTGTATATACCAATAGTACATACATCTAAAAGCTGTGTATTGTACGAGTACGAATACGGGTGCATACGAGTAGAATTGTTGATGAAACTGAACGAGGATGTAATTGTAAGCATTTTTGTTAAGTAGAAGTATTTTGATAAGTGTATTGAAGTCTTTCAAAAGTTTATAAATACATATTAAAACACTACATGTATATACATTTTAACTGAGTCGTTAAGTCATCGTTAGTCGTTACATGTAAGTGTTGTTTTGAAACCTTTAGGTTAACGATCTTGTTAAATATTGTTAACCCAATGTTTATAATATCAAATGAGATTTTAAATTATTATATTATCATGATATTATCATGTATGAATATCTCTTAATATGATATATATACATTAAATGTCTTTACAACGATAATCGTTACATATATGTCTCGTTTAAAAATCATTAAGTTAGTAGTCTTGTTTTTACATATGTAGTTCATTGTTAATATACTTAATGATATGTTTACTTATCATAGTATCATGTTAACTATATATATATATCCATATATATGTCATCATATAGTTTTTACAAGTTTTAACGTTCGTGAATCACCGGTCAACTTGGGTGGTCAATTGTCTATATGAAACATATTTCAATTAATCAAGTCTTAACAAGTTTGATTGCTTAACATGTTGGAAACATTTAATCATGTAAATATCAATCTCAATTAATATATATAAACATGGAAAAGTTCGGGTCACTACAGTACCTACCCGTTAAATAAATTTCGTCCCGAAATTTTAAGCTGTTGAAGGTGTTGACGAATCTTCTGGAAATAGATGCGGGTATTTCTTCTTCATCTGATCTTCACGCTCCCAGGTGAACTTGGGTCCTCTACGAGCATTCCATCGAACCTTAACAATTGGTATCTTGTTTTGCTTAAGTCTTTTAACCTCACGATCCATTATTTCGACGGGTTCTTCGATGAATTGAAGTTTTTCGTTGATTTGGATTTCATCTAACGGAATAGTGAGATCTTCTTTAGCAAAACATTTCTTCAAATTCGAGACGTGGAAGGTGTTATGTACAGCCGCGAGTTGTTGAGGTAACTCAAGTCGGTAAGCTACTGGTTCGACACGATCAATAATCTTGAATGGTCCAATATACCTTGGATTTAATTTCCCTCGTTTACCAAATCGAACAACGCCTTTCCAAGGTGCAACTTTAAGCATGACCATCTCTCCAATTTCAAATTCTATATCTTTTCTTTTAATGTCAGCGTAGCTCTTTTGTCGACTTTGGGCGGTTTTCAACCGTTGTTGAATTTGGATGATCTTCTCGGTAGTTTCTTGTATAATCTTCGGACCCGTAATCTGTCTATCCCCCACTTCACTCCAACAAATCGGAGACCTGCACTTTCTACCATAAAGTGCTTCAAACGGCGCCATCTCAATGCTTGAATGGTAGCTGTTGTTGTAGGAAAATTCTGCTAACGGTAGATGTCGATCCCAACTGTTTCCGAAATCAATAACACATGCTCGTAGCATATCTTCAAGCGTTTGTATCGTCCTTTCACTTTGCCCATCAGTTTGTGGATGATAGGCAGTACTCATGTCTAGACGAGTTCCTAATGCTTGCTGTAATGTCTGCCAGAATCTTGAAATAAATCTGCCATCCCTATCAGAGATAATAGAGATTGGTATTCCATGTCTGGAGACGACTTCCTTCAAATACAGTCGTGCTAACTTCTCCATCTTGTCATCTTCTCTTATTGGTAGGAAGTGTGTGGATTTGGTGAGACGATCAACTATTACCCAAATAGTATCAAAACCACTTGCAGTCCTTGGCAATTTAGTGATGAAATCCATGGTAATGTTTTCCCATTTCCATTCCGGGATTTCGGGTTGTTGAAGTAGACCTGATGGTTTCTGATGCTCAGCTTTGACCTTAGAACACGTCAAACATTCTCCTACGTATTTAGCAACATCGGCTTTCATACCCGGCCACCAAAAATGTTTCTTGAGATCCTTGTACATCTTCCCCGTTCCAGGATGTATTGAGTATCTGGTTTTATGAGCTTCTCTAAGTACCATTTCTCTCATATCTCCAAATTTTGGTACCCAAATCCTTTCAGCCCTATACCGGGTTCCGTCTTCCCGAATATTAAGATGCTTCTCCGATCCTTTGGGTATTTCATCCTTTAAATTTCCCTCTTTTAAAACTCCTTGTTGCGCCTCCTTTATTTGAGTAGTAAAGTTATTATGAATCATTATATTCATAGATTTTACTCGAATGGGTTCTCTGTCCTTCCTGCTCAAGGCATCGGCTACCACATTTGCCTTCCCCGGGTGGTAACGAATCTCAAAGTCGTAATCATTCAACAATTCAATCCACCTACGCTGCCTCATATTCAGTTGTTTCTGATTAAATATGTGTTGAAGACTTTTGTGGTCAGTATATATAATACTTTTGACCCCATATAAGTAGTGTCTCCAAGTCTTTAATGCAAAAACAACCGCGCCTAATTCCAAATCATGCGTCGTATAATTTTGCTCGTGAATCTTCAATTGTCTAGATGCATAAGCAATCACCTTCGTTCGTTGCATTAATACACAACCGAGACCTTGCTTTGATGCGTCACAATAAATCACAAAATCATCATTCCCTTCAGGCAATGACAATATAGGTGCCGTAGTCAGCTTTTTCTTCAATAACTGAAACGCTTTCTCTTGTTCATCCTTCCATTCAAATTTCTTCCCTTTATGCGTTAATGCAGTCAAGGGTTTTGCTATTCTGGAAAAGTCTTGGATGAACCTTCTGTAGTAACCAGCTAGTCCTAAAAACTGGCGTATGTGTTTCGGAGTTTTCGGGGTTTCCCACTTTTCAACAGTTTCTATCTTTGCCGGATCCACCTTAATACCTTCTTTGTTCACTATGTGACCGAGGAATTGAACTTCTTCCAACCAAAATGCACACTTTGAAAACTTAGCGTATAATTCTTCCTTCCTCAATACTTCTAACACCTTTCTCAAATGTTCACCGTGTTCTTGGTCATTCTTTGAGTAAATAAGTATGTCATCAATGAAAACAATGACAAACTTGTCAAGGTATGGTCCACACACTCGGTTCATAAGGTCCATGAACACAGCTGGTGCATTAGTTAAACCAAACGGCATGACCATAAACTCGTAATGACCGTAACGTGTTATGAATGCAGTCTTTGGAATATCATCTTCTTTCACCCGCATTTGATGATACCCGGAACGTAAGTCAATCTTTGAATAAACAGACGAGCCTTGTAGTTGATCAAATAAGTCATCGATTCTTGGTAGTGGGTAGCGGTTCTTGATGGTAAGTTTGTTCAACTCTCGGTAGTCGATACACAACCTGAATGTACCATCTTTCTTCTTGACAAACAAAACAGGAGCTCCCCACGGTGATGTGCTTGGTCGAATGAAACCACGCTCTAAAAGTTCTTGTAATTGGCTTTGTAGTTCTTTCATCTCGCTGGGTGCGAGTCTGTAAGGAGCACGAGCTATTGGTGCAGCTCCTGGTACAAGATCTATTTGAAATTCAACGGATCGATGTGGGGGTAATTCCGGTAATTCTTTCGGAAATACATCAGGAAATTCTTTTGCGACGGGAACATCATTGATGCTCTTTTCTTCAGTTTGTACTTTCTCGACGTGTGCTAGAACAGCATAGCAACCTTTTCTTATTAGTTTTTGTGCCTTCAAATTACTAATAAGATGTAGCTTCGTGTTGCCCTTTTCTCCGTACACCATTAAGGGTTTTCCTTTTTCTCGTATAATGCGAATTGCATTTTTGTAACAAACGATCTCCGCTTTCACTTCTTTCAACCAGTCCATACCGATTATCACATCAAAACTCCCTAACTCTACTGGTATCAAATCAATCTTAAATGTTTCGCTAACCAGTTTAATTTCTCGATTCCGACATATATTATCTGCTGAAATTAATTTACCATTTGCTAATTCGAGTAAAAATTTACTATCCAAAGGCGTCAATGGACAACTTAATTTAGCACAAAAATCTCTACTCATATAGCTTCTATCCGCACCCGAATCAAATAAAACGTAAGCAGATTTATTGTCAATAAGAAACGTACCCGTAACAAGCTCCGGGTCTTCCTGTGCCTCTGCCGCATTAATATTGAAAACTCTTCCGCGACCTTGTCCATTCGTGTTCTCCTGGTTCGGGCAATTTCTAATAATGTGGCCCGGTTTTCCACATTTATAACAAACTACATTGGCATAACTTGCTCCGACACTACTTGCTCCGCCATTACTCGTTTCGACACCATTTGTTCCTTTCGTTCTATTAACCCCTGGTCTGTAGACCTCACACTTCGCCGCGCTATGACCATTTCTTTTACACTTGTTGCAAAATTTGATGCAGAACCCCGAGTGATTCTTTTCACACCTTTGGCATAGCTGCTTCTGATTGTTGTTGTTGTTGCGGTTATTATTGTTGTTGGGATGATTGTTGTAGTTGCTGTTGTTGTTGTTGTTGGGCCGTTTGTTGTAGTTGCGATTGATGTTGCGATTGTTGGGATAATTGTTGCGATTATTGTTGTAATTGCTGTTGTTGTTGTATTGGTGATTCTTATCACCGTTTTCCTCCCACTTTCTTTTGACTTGCTTCACATTGGCCTCTTCAGTAGTCTGTTCTTTAATTCTTTCTTCAATTTGGTTCACGAGTTTGTGAGCCATTCTACATGCCTGTTGTATGGAGGCGAGCTCGTGTGAACTTATATCTTCTTGGATTCTTTCCGGTAATCCTTTCACAAACGCGTCGATCTTCTCTTCCTCATCTTCGAATGCTCCCGGACACAATAGGCACAATTCTGTGAATCGTCTTTCGTACGTGGTAATATCAAATCCTTGGGTTCGTAACCCTCTAAGTTCTGTCTTGAGCTTATTGACCTCGGTTCTGGGACGGTACTTCTCGTTCATCAAGTGCTTGAATGCTGACCACGGTAGTGCGTACGCATCGTCTTGTCCCACTTGCTCTAGATAGGTATTCCACCATGTTAACGCAGAACCTGTGAAGGTATGCGTAGCGTACTTAACTTTGTCCTCTTCAGTACACTTACTTATGGCAAACACCGATTCAACCTTCTCGGTCCACCGTTTCAATCCGATCGGTCCTTCGGTTCCATCAAATTCCAAAGGTTTGCAGGCAGTGAATTCTTTGTAGGTGCATCCTACACGATTTCCTGTACTGCTAGATCCAAGGTTATTGTTGGTATGTAGCGCAGCCTGTACTGCGGCTATGTTTGAAGCTAGAAAAGTACGGAATTTCTCTTCATTCATATTCACGGTGTGTCGAGTAGTCGGTGCCATTTCCTTCAAAATAGTTAAATGGAACAAGTTAATCATACAGAATATTAAGAGTAGTTAATAGTATTTCGTAGCATAATATGAACTCATTTATAAAAGCTTTTTCTTCATATTAGCGTTTTATAAGTTTAAATTCGGGTAGTACCTACCCGTTAAGTTCATACTTAGTAGCTAATATACAATTCAACTACTACAATTCTATATGAAAACTGATTATAATAATATTTCGCGTTCAAACTTTTATACAATATTTTACAAACTTACAATACCGCTTATTTTACATAAACCATGAAATATAGCACACAATAACTTTGATACAAGATAGTTGTGAAGATAATTCTAGCTAGTACACAAGTCGTTCAGCAAAGACAATAAAGACACGTAATTCATACGTCCAGAAACAAGTCATGCATTCTGGTTTTACTAGGACTACTTCCCATCCTTGGTCTTGTGCAACATAACCGTTATGGCCGTTGATAAGACAGCGTGTTGTAACGTCGTCAAAGGGACGAGGGTTACGTAATGTCCAACAGTCCCGTAATAATCTAAAAACCTCATTTCTTACCCCAATTACCGACTCCGTCACTTGTGGAAACGTTTTGTTTAATAGTTGTAGCCCGATGTTCTTGTTCTCACTTTGGTGAGAAGCGAACATTACTAATCCGTAAGCATAACATGCTTCTTTATGTTGCATGTTAGCCGCTTTTTCTAAATCACGAAGTCCAATATTCGGCTATATTGAGTCAAAATAATTTCTTAACCCGTTGCGTAAAATAGCATTTGGGTTCCCCGCAATATATGCGTCAAAGTAAACACATCGTAACTTATGGGTTTCCCAATGTGATATCCCCCATCTTTCAAACGAAAGTCTCTTATAAACCAAGACATTCTTGGAACATTCTTCGAATGTCTTACAAACTGATCTCGCCTTAAATAGTTGTGCCGAGGAATTCTGGCCGACTCTAGACAAGATTTCATCAATCATGTCTCCGGGTAGGTCTCTTAAAATATTGGGTTGTCTATCCATTTTGTGTTTTTAAACTGTAAAATAGACAAGAGTTAGATTCATAAAAAAATACTTATTAATACAAGCAATTTTTACATATATCATAAAGCATACGAACACTATATTACATATATTACACCACACGAATACAACTATCTTATTCCGACTCGCTCGTTTCTTCTTCTTCGGTTTTGGTTCATTTTGCCAAGTTTCTAGGGATATATGATGTTCCCCTAATACGAGTCGTCGTTGTCCACATTGGTTTAGAAAAACCTGGTGGTTTAGAGGTTCCCGGGTCATTGTTACAACTTAAGGACTTCGGGCGTTGACGATACATATAAAGTTCATCGGGGTTGGAATTAGATTTCTCTATTTTTATGCCCTTTCCCTTATTATTTTCTTTTGCCTTTTTAAATTCAGTTGGGGTAATTTCTATAACATCATCGGAATTCTCGTCGGAATCCGATTCATCGGAGAATTGGTAATCCTCCCAATATTTTGCTTCCTTGGCAGAAACACCATTGACCATAATTAACCTTGGTCGGTTGGTTGAGGATTTTCTTTTACTTAACCGTTTTATTATTTCCCCCACCGGTTCTATTTCTTCATCCGGTTCCGATTCTTCTTCCGGTTCCGATTCTTCTTCTGGTTCCGACTCTTCTTCCGGTTCCTCTTCGGGAACTTGTGAATCAGTCCACGAATCATTCCAATTTACATTTGACTCTTCATTATTATTAGGTGAGTCAATGGGACTTGTTCTAGAGGTAGACATCTATCACATAATATCAAACGCGTTAAGAGATTAATATATCACATAATATTCACATGTTAAAAATATATAGTTTCCAACAAAATTTGTTAAGCAATCCTTTTTCAAGTAAACACGGTCGAAGTCCAGACTCACTAATGCATCCTAACAAACTCGATAAGACACACTAATGAAAAATTCTGGTTCTCTAAGACCAACGCTCTGATACCAACTGAAATGTCCCGTTCTTATTGATTAAAAACGTTCCATATTAATTGATTTCGTTGCGAGGTTTTGACCTCTATATGAGACGTTTTTCAAAGACTGCATTCATTTTTAAAACAAACCATAACCTTTATTTCATAAATAAAGGTTTAAAAAGCTTTACGTAGATTATCAAATAATGATAATCTAAAATATCCTGTTTACACACGACCATTACATAATGGTTTACAATACAAATATGTTACATCGAAATCAGTTTCTTGAATGCAGTTTTTACACAATATCATACAAATATGGACTCCAAATCTTGTCCTTATTTTAGTATGCAACAGTGGAAGCTCTTAATATTCACCTGAGAATAAACATGCTTTAAAAGTCAACAAAAATGTTGGTGAGTTATAGGTTTAACCTATATATATCAAATCGTAACAATAGACCACAAGATTTCATATTTCAATACACATCCCATACATAGAGATAAAAATCATTCATATGGTGAACACCTGGTAACCGACATTAACAAGATGCATATATAAGAATATCCCCATCATTCCGGGACACCCTTCGGATATGATATAAATTTCGAAGTACTAAAGCATCCGGTACTTTGGATGGGGTTTGTTAGGCCCAATAGATCTATCTTTAGGATTCGCGTCAATTAGGGTGTCTGTTCCCTAATTCTTAGATTACCAGACTTAATAAAAAGGGGCATATTCGATTTCGATAATTCAACCATAGAATGTAGTTTCACGTACTTGTGTCTATTTTGTAAATCATTTATAAAACCTGCATGTATTCTCATCCCAAAAATATTAGATTTTAAAAGTGGGACTATAACTCACTTTCACAGATTCTTACTTCGTCGGGAAGTAAGACTTGGCCACTGGTTGATTCACGAACCTATAACAATATATACATATATATCAAAGTATGTTCAAAATATATTTACAACACTTTTAATATATTTTGATGTTTTAAGTTTATTAAGTCAGCTGTCCTCGTTAGTAACCTACAACTAGTTGTCCACAGTTAGATGTACAGAAATAAATCGATAAATATTATCTTGAATCAATCCACGACCCAGTGTATACGTATCTCAGTATTGATCACAACTCAAACTATATATATTTTGGAATCAACCTCAACCCTGTATAGCTAACTCCAACATTCACATATAGAGTGTCTATGGTTGTTCCGAAATATATATAGATGTGTCGACATGATAGGTCGAAACATTGTATACGTGTCTATGGTATCTCAAGATTACATAATATACAATACAAGTTGATTAAGTTATGGTTGGAATAGATTTGTTACCAATTTTCACGTAGCTAAAATGAGAAAAATTATCCAATCTTGTTTTACCCATAACTTCTTCATTTTAAATCCGTTTTGAGTGAATCAAATTGCTATGGTTTCATATTGAACTCTATTTTATGAATCTAAACAGAAAAGTATAGGTTTATAGTCGGAAAAATAAGTTACAAGTCGTTTTTGTAAAGGTAGTCATTTCAGTCGAAAGAACGACGTGTAGATGACCATTTTAGAAAACATACTTCCACTTTGAGTTTAATCATAATTTTTGGATATAGTTTCATGTTCATAATAAAAATCATTTTCTCAGAATAACAACTTTAAAATCAAAGTTTATCATAGTTTTTAATTAACTAACCCAAAACAGCCCGCGGTGTTACTACGACGGCGTAAATCCGGTTTTACGGTGTTTTTCGTGTTTCCAGGTTTTAAATCATTAAGTTAGCATATCATATAGATATAGAACATGTGTTTAGTTGATTTTAAAAGTCAAGTTAGAAGGATTAACTTTTGTTTGCGAACAAGTTTAGAATTAACTAAACTATGTTCTAGTGTTTACAAGTTTAAACCTTCGAATAAGATAGCTTTATATGTATGAATCGAATGATGTTATGAACATCATTACTACCTTAAGTTCCTTGGATAAACCTACTGGAAAAGAGAAAAATGGATCTAGCTTCAATGGATCCTTGGATGGCTCGAAGTTCTTGAAGCAGAATCATGACACGAAAACAAGTTCAAGTAAGATCATCACTTGAAATAAGATTGTTATAGTTATAGAAATTGAACCAAAGTTTGAATATGATTATTACCTTGTATTAGAATGATAACCTACTGTAAGAAACAAAGATTTCTTGAGGTTGGATGATCACCTTACAAGATTGGAAGTGAGCTAGCAAACTTGAAAGTATTCTTGATTTTATGAAACTAGAACTTTTGGAATTTATGAAGAACACTTAGAACTTGAAGATAGAACTTGAGAGAGATTAATTAGATGAAGAAAATTGAAGAATGAAAGTGTTTGTAGGTGTTTTTGGTCGTTGGTGTATGGATTAGATATAAAGGATATGTAATTTTATTTTCATGTAAATAAGTCATGAATGATTACTCATATTTTTGAAATTTTATGAGATATTTCATGCTAGTTACCAAATTATGGTTCCCACATGTGTTAGGTGACTCACATGGGCTGCTAAGAGCTGATCATTGGAGTGTATATACCAATAGTACATACATCTAAAAGCTGTGTATTGTACGAGTACGAATACGGGTGCATACGAGTAGAATTGTTGATGAAACTGAACGAGGATGTAATTGTAAGCATTTTTGTTAAGTAGAAGTATTTTGATAAGTGTATTGAAGTATTTCAAAAGTTTATAAATACATATTAAAACACTACATGTATATACATTTTAACTGAGTCGTTAAGTCATCGTTAGTCGTTACATGTAAGTGTTGTTTTGAAACCTTTAGGTTAACGATCTTGTTAAATGTTGTTAACCCAATGTTTATAATATCAAATGAGATTTTAAATTATTATATTATCATGATATTATCATGTATGAATATCTCTTAATATGATATATATACATTAAATGTCTTTACAACGATAATCGTTACATATATGTCTCGTTTAAAAATCATTAAGTTAGTAGTCTTGTTTTTACATATGTAGTTCATTGTTAATATACTTAATGATATGTTTACTTATCATAGTATCATGTTAACTATATATATATCCATATATATGTCATCATATAGTTTTTACAAGTTTTAACGTTCGTGAATCACCGGTCAACTTGGGTGGTCAATTGTCTATATGAAACATATTTCAATTAATCAAGTCTTAACAAGTTTGATTGCTTAACATGTTGGAAACATTTAATCATGTAAATATCAATCTCAATTAATATATATAAACATGGAAAAGTTCGGGTCACTACAAGTGTAAAATGAGAGGAATAAGGCTTATATTTATAGTGAAATGAGGGAGGGGGTGGTGGTGATGGCCGAAATTTTGGAGGGGGACAAGGGGGGACAAAAAGTTGCTTTTTGGTTAATGGTTGTCTAAAGTTGGTGCTTATGTTGGGATCCCATGTAACATTAAGGATAATACTTGACATAAATGCTAGTATGTTCCCTCTAATAAATGGGCATTTGTCTTACTTATTATTGGGTCACTAGTAATTAATAAGTGGGCTAAATAAATGGGCTACTAGCTAGAGTAGGGTGGGCTTAAGTCCAACAAGGTAGAAAGTCAAACAAGACTAACTAGTAAGCATAATTAAATTACTACGCGTAATTAAGCATCCATAAACCCAAGTAATTATTATTATGAAATAATAATTAATATTTCGTAGTCATAATATTTCGATTACGACAAAAGTTAAACGTGTGCGCAGTTCGCGGTTTATTCGAAATGTTAAGTGACACTAACGATCATATAGCATCCGGTGATCAAGTTAAGTATCCTACGTACTCTAAGGCACGTTTTAATACATAAATGAAAGTAAACCATGTATATAAAGGTTCCAGAGTATAAAGTAGCATAGTACGCACAAATACGCAGTTTCGCTAAAACACAAGGCACAAAAGCAAGTCGAAAAAGTCGGGTCGTTACAGGTTCGGAGATAATACAAGAAACTACCGAGAAGATCATCCAAATTCATCAACGGTTGAAAACTGCCCAAAGTCGACAAAAGAGCTACGCTGACATTAAAAGAAAAGATATAGAATTTGAAATTTGAGAGATGGTTATGTTTAAAGTTGCACCTTGGAAAGGCGTTGTTCGATTTGGTAAACGAGGGAAATTAAATCCAAGGTATATTGGACCATTCAAGATTATTGATCGTGTCGGACCAGTAGCTTACCGACTTGAGTTACCTCAACAACTCGCGGCTGTACATAACACTTTCCACGTCTCGAATTTGAAGAAATGTTTTGCTAAAGAAGATCTCACTATTTCGTTAGACGAAATCCAAATCAACGAAAAACTTCAATTCATCGAGAACCCGTCAAAATAATGCATCGTGAGGTTAAAAGACTTAAGCAAAACAAGATACCAATTGTTAAGGTTCGATGGAATGCTCGTAGAGGACCTGAGTTCACCTGGGAATGAGAAGATCAGATGAAGAAGAAATACCCGCCCTAATTTCCAGAAGATACGTCAACACCTCCAACTGTTAAAATTTCGGGACGAAATTTATTTAACGGGTAGGTACTGTAGTGACCCGAACTTTTCCATGTTTATTTATATTAATTGAATTTGATAATTACATGATTAAGTGTTTCCAACATGTTAAGCAATCAAACTTGTTAAGACGTGATTAATTGAAATAGGTTTCATATAGAAAATTGACCACCCAAGTTGACCGGTGATTCACGAACATTAAAACTTGTAAAAACTATATGATTACATATATATGGTTATATATATAGTTAACATGATATTATGATAAGTAAGTATCTCATTAGGTATTTTAACAATGAGTTATATACATAAAAATGAGACTATTGAATTAAGAAACTTGAAAACGATATATATAACGATTATCGTTATAACAATGTTTTACTAATTACATATGAATTATTTTAAGATATTGTTACACTATATATAAACATGATAAATGATAAGTAAACATGTAATTAAGTGTATTAACAATGAACTACATATGTAAAAACAAGACTACTAACTTAATAATTTCGAAACGAGACATATATGTAACGATTATCGTTGTAACAATATTTAACTATATATATATATATATATATATATATATATATATATATATATATATATATATATATATATCATATATATATATATCATATATATATATATATATATATATATATATATATATATATATATATATATATATATATATATATATATATATATATATATATATATATATATATATATCATATTAAGATATATTAATACATCATGTTATCATGATAATATAATAACTTAACATCTCATTTGATATAATAAACAATGGGTTAACAACATTTAACAAGATCGTTAACCTAAAGGTTTCAAAACAACACTTACATGTAACGACTAACGATGACTTAACGACTTAGTTAAAATGCATATACATGTATTGTTTTAATATGTATTCATACACTTTTGAAAGACTTCAAGACACTTATCAAAGTACTTCTACTTAACAAAAATGCTTACAATTACATCCTCATTCATTTTCATCAACAATTCTACTCGTATGCACTCGTATTCGTACTCGTACAATACCTAGCTTCTAAATATATTTACTATTGGTATATACACTCCAATGATCAGCTCTTAGCAGCACTTTTGAGTCACCTAACACATGTGGGAACCATCATTTGGCAACTAGCATGAAATATCTCATAAAATTATAAAAATATTAGTAATCATTCATGACTTATTTACAAGTAAACAAAATTACACATCTTTTATATCTAATCCATATACCAACGGCCAAAAATACCTACAAATACTTTCATTCTTCAATTTTCTTCATCTAATTTATCTCTCTCAAGTTCTATCTTCAAGTTCTAAGTGTTCTTCATAAATTCTATAAGTTCTAGTTTCATAAAATCAAGAATACTTTCAAGTTTGCTAGCTTACTTCCAATCTTGTAAAGTGATCATCCAACCTCAAGAAATCTTTCTTATTTACAGTAATATATCTTTCTAATACAAGGTAATACTCATATTCAAACTTTGATTCAATTTCTATAACTATAACAATCTTATTTCGAGTGAAAATCTTACTTGAACTTGTTTTCATGTCATAATTCTGCTTCAATAACTTTCAAGCCATCCAAGGATCCTTTGAAGCTAGATCTATTTTTCTTATTTTCAGTAGGTTTACCTACTAAAATTAAGGTAGTAATGATGTTCATAACATCATTCGATTCATATATATATAAAACTATTTTATTCGAAGATTTAAACTTGTAATCACTAGAACATAGTTTAGTTAATTCTAAACTTGTTCGCAAATAAAGTTAATCCTTCTAACTTGACTTTTAAAATCAACTAAACACATGTTCTATATCTATATGATATGCTAACTTAATGATTTAAAACCTGGAAACACGAAAAATACCGTAAAACCGGACATACGCCGTCGTAGTAACAACGCTGGCTGTTTTGGATTAGTTAATTAAAAACTATGATAAACTTTGATTTAAAAGTTGTTCTTCTGGGAAAATAATTTTTCTTATGAACATGAAACTATATCCAAAAATCATAGTTAAACTCAAAGTGGAATTATGTTTTCCAAAATGGTCATCTAGACGTCGTTCTTTCGACTGAAATGACTACCTTTACAAAAACGACTTGTAATCTGTATTTATGACTATAAACTTATACTTTTTCTGTTTATATTCATAAACTTAAGTTCAATATGAAACCATAGCAACTTGAATCACTCAAAACGGATTTAAAACGAAGAAGTTATGGGTAAAACAAGATTGGATATTTTTACTTGTTGTAGCTATGTGAAAATTGGTAACAAATCTATATTAATCATATCCTAGCTAATTTATATTGTATAATACATATATTCTAATATATTATGTAATTTTGGGATACCATAGACACGTATGCAAATGTTTTGACATATCATATCGACCCATCTATATATATTATTTGGAACAACCATAGACACTCTATTTGCAGTAATGTTGGAGTTAGCTATACAGGGTTGAGGTTGATTCCAAAAATATATATACTTTGAGTTGTGATCTAGCCTGAGACGTGTATACACTGGGTCGTGGATTGGTTCAAGATAATATATATCAATTTATTTTCTATACATCTAACTATGGACAACTAGTTGTAGGTTACTAACGAGGACAGCTGACTTAATAAACTTAAAACATTAAAACGTATTAAAAATTTTGTAAATATATTTTGAACATAGTTTGATATATATGTACATATTTGTTATAGGTTCATGAATCGACCAGTGGCCAAGTCTTACTTCCCGACGAAGTAAAAATCTGTGAAAGTGAGTTATAGTCCCACTTTTAAAATCTAATATTTTGGGATGAGTATACATGCAGTTTTATAAATGTTTACAAAATAGACACAAGTAAATGAAACTACATTCTATGGCTGGATTATTAAACCGAATATGCCCCTTTTTAGTCTGGTAATCTCAGAATTAGGGAACAGACACCCTAATTGACGTGAATCCTAAAGATATATCTATTGGGCCCAACGAGCCCCATCCAAAGTACCGGATGCTTTAGTACTTCGAATTCATCATGTTCGAAGGGAGTCCTGGAATGATAGGGGATATTCTATATGCATCTTGTTAAGGTCGGTTACCAGGTGTTCACCATATGAATGATTTTTATCTATATGTATGGGATGTATATTGAAATATGAAATCTTGTGGTCTATTATTATGATTTGTTAAATATATAGGTTAAACCTATAACTCACCAACATTTTTGTTGGCGTTTAAAGCATGTTTATTCTCAGGTGATTATTAAGAGCTTCCGCTGTTGCATGCTATTATATGGACAAGATTTGGTGTCAGCATGCTGGTATTATATTGTTTAAAACTGCATTCGAGATTTATTTTGTTGTAACATATTAATATTTGTAAACCAATATGTATTGGTAGTGTGTAAGTGTGATCTTTGTTAGATTATCATTTCTGGATAGTCTAAGTGGTGTCTTTTTAACCTTGTCGATAAAATAAAGGTTAAGGTTTGTTTTAAAAAAAAGAATGCAGTCTTTGAAAAACGTCTCATATAGAGGTCAAAGCCTCTCAACGAAATCAATTATTATGGAACGTTTATAATCAAAATGAACGGGACATTTCATTTTGCGACCATTAATTATCATCATAACGAAACTACACTCTAATATATTCGCATTCTATATGAAATTTATAAACAAAAACAAAAATAAGGTTATCAATCTAAAGAAATAAAAAAGTCGTTAAAAATACTCGAACAATAAAACAAAAACATTATAAAAGGAGTAAAGTTTTATAGCTAGTGGTGAGATAGTGGCCCCAACATGATTCTCAATGTAACCTAAATACAATATTAAATAAAAACAAGTATCATAGTGGTATTTAAACGGGCACAATAATTCACATGTGAAGGTATTACTTATCCTAAGATCTAAAAGTGCAAAATTCACCTTTAAAAATAGTTGTAACAACCCTGCTTTTTCCGTTACTTCCGTTAACCTTCCGTTAGTTTATTTAACAGTGATTATTTGACTTTTATGTGTAATAAATGCATACTTGATCTTTGGAGGGTTACAATAATTAATATGGGTTGATATTAATTCAAATAAATATTTCGGATAATGAAATACGATAAAAACGATACGATTTTGATAACTGCTTTTTGAGCAACGAAACGCTAGGGTTTATTTTAATAATTAAATTATTAATTATTAACTTTTCAAAATAATTAGTTTATTGGATTTTTAATAAATTAACGTTTGGTTGCGTTTAACGATCGGTTTAGCGTTCCGGGCCCTCAGTACGACTAAACGGCACTTGAAATGGACCACGATTACACAGAATTGCAAAACACGAGCCCGGGAGTACCCCATGGGGCCCATTCGGCCGAACACCCCCCACCCTTTTATGTTTAATTTTTGCAACTTGGAGGACTTAGGTGCAATTTAAGAGAAATAGGGCTAGTATAAAGGCTTAAGTGATAACCTAAACACTGTAAACCCTCACAATTACACATACCAGTCGATTTTTTTGTTCCCTCCCTCCTTTGGCTGCCGTCGATCACCATCACCAATACCACCATCAATTTTCAATTTTTGCTCAAGCCTTGAACACGAAAAGTGTAATTCTCGATCTCCTCTACGTATTGGTGTGCTTTAATTGTTGATCTAAGGTATAAACACATGAACCCTAATATTAAAAAATCTGATTTTTATTAAAGTTTCATAGTTATGTTGTCAATTGCTCAAGTCTATACGCGTACGTGTTAATTGTAATCGTTATATTGATTGTTTGATGCGTTAGGGTTTACAACCGAATTTGTTTATGCATGATCGGAAAAATTAAGTTTTTCAAATGTTAATTATTATGTTATATTCAGATTCCTTGCGGAAAACTATTGAGTTTATGAAATGTCCCGTTCATATCGATTATAAACGTTTCATATTAATTGATCTCTTTGCGAGGTTTTGACCTCTATATGAGACGTTTTTCAAAGACTGCATTCATTTTTAAAACAAACCATAACCTTTATTTCATCGACAAGGTTAAAAGGACACCACCTAGATTATCAATAAATGATAATCTAAAAATATCACACTTACACACTACCAATACATATTGGTTTACAATATTAATATGTTACAACAAAGTAAATCTCGAATGCAGTTTTAAACAATATTATACAAGCATGCTGACACCAAATCTTGTCCATATTTTAGCATGCAACAGCGGAAGCTCTTAATAATCACCTGAGAATAAACATGCTTTAAACGTCAACATAAATGTTGGTGAGTTATAGGTTTAACCTATATATTTATCAAATCGTAATAATAGACCACAAGATTTCATATTTCAATATTCATCCCATACATAGAGATAAAAATCATTCATATGGTGAACACCTGGTAATCGACATTAACAAGATGCATATAAGAATATCCCCTATCATTCCGGGACATCCATCGGACATGATAAAAACGAATTCGACGTACTAATGCATCCGGTACTTTGGATGGGGTTTGTTAGGCCCAATAGATCTATCTTTAGGATTCGCGTCAATTAGTAGATCGGTTTACTAATTCTTAAGCTACCAAGCAAAAGGGGCACATTCGGCTTCGATCATTCACCCATATAATGTAGTTTCATTTACTTGTGTCTATTTCGTAAAACATTTATAAAATTGCATGTATTCTCATCCCAAAAATATTATATCTTAAAAGTGGGACTATAACTCACTCTCACAGATTTTTACTTCGTCAGGAAGTAAGACTTGGCCACTAGTCGATTCACGAACCTATAACAAATATGTACATATATATCAAAGTATGTTCAAAATATATTTACAACATTTTTGATACGTTTTACTGTTTTAAGTTTATTAAGTCAGCTGTCCTCGTTAGTAACCTACAACTAGTTGTCCATAGTTAGATGTACAGAAATAAATCGATATATATTATCTTGAATCAATCCACGACCCAGTGTATACACGTCTCAGGCTAGATCACAACTCAAAGTATATATATTTTTGGAATCAACCTCAATCCTGTATAGCTAACTCAAACATTACTGCATATAGAGTGTCTATGGTTGTTCCAAATAATATATATACATGGGTCGATATGATATGTCAAAACAGTTGTATACGTGTCTATGGTATCCCAAGATTACATAATATATTAGAATACATGTATAATACAATATAAGTTAGATAGTATATGATTAATATAGATTTGTTACCAATTTTCACGTAGCTACAACAACCAAAATTATTCAATCTTGTTTTACCCATAACTTCTGTGTTTTAAATCCGTTTTGAGTGATTCAAGTTGCTATGGTTTCATATTGAACTTAAGTTTATGAATCTAAACATAAAAAGTATAAGTTTATAGTCGGAAGTAGAGGTTACAAGTCAATATTACAAGAGGTAGTCATTTCAGTCGAAAGAACGACGTCTTGATGATCATTTTGAAAAACATACTTCCACTTTGAATTTAACCATGATTTTTGGATATAGTTTATTGTTCATAATAAAAATCATTTTCCCAGAAGAAAAACTTTTAAATCAAAGTTTATCATAGTTTTTAATTAACTAACCCAAAAACAGCCCGCGGTGTTACTACGACGGCGTATATCCGGTTTTACGGTGTTTTTCGTATTTTATGGTTTTAAATCATTAAGTTAGCATATCATATAGATATAAAACATGTGTCTAGTTGATTTTAAAAGTCAATTTAGAAGGATTAACTTTTGTTTGCGAACAAGTTTAGAATTAACTAAACTATGTTCTAGTGATTACAAGTTTAAACCTTCGAATAAGATAGTTTTATATATATGATTCGAATGATGTTATGAACATCATCACTACCTCAAGTTTTGTAGATAAACCTACTGGAAATGAGAAAAATAGATCTAGCTTCAAGGGATCCTTGGATTGCTTAAAAGTTCTTGAAGCAAAATCATGACACGAAAACAAGTTCAAGTAAGATTTCCACTCGAAATAAGATTGTTATAGTTATAGAAATTGAATCAAAGTTTGAATATGAGTATTACCTTATATTAGAAAGATATCTTACTGCAAATAAGAAAGATTTTTTGAGGTTGAATGATCACTTGAAATGGATTTGCAAGATTGAAAGTAAGCTAGCAAACTTGGAAGTGTTGTTAGTGTGTTCTTGAGTAGTTGTTTGGTAACTTGGTTTATGTATGGATTTATGAACTAGATTGAGCTAGTTTTTGATGAAGATGATGAAGAACACTTAGAACAAAGGAAGAACACTTGAGAGAGAGTAATTTGATTCAAGAAAATTGCAAAGTGAATGTTTTTGTGGTACTCCTCTTTCACGTGAATATGGGGTAGTCATATAGGCTCCATTAGTTTGTAATTTTGTTAGATATTTCATGCTAGATGTTAAATGATGGTTCCCACATGTGTTGGTGACTCACAAGGGCTGCTAAGAGCTGATCATTGGAGTGTATATACCAATAGTAAATACATTTAGAAGCTGTGTATTGTACGAGTACGAATACGGGTGCATACGAGTAGAATTGTTGATGAAAATGAATGAGGACATAATTGTAAGCATTTTTGTTAAGTAGAAGTACTTTGATAAGTGTCTTGAAGTCTTTCAAAAGTGTTTGAATACATATTAAAACACTACATGTATATACATTTTAACTGAGTCATTAAGTCATCGTTAGTCATTACATGTAAGTGTTGTTTTGAAACCTTTAAGTTAACGATCTTGTTAAATGTTGTTAACCCATTATTTATTATATATAATGAGATGTTAAATTATTACATTATCATGATATTATGATGTATTAATATATCTTAATATGATATATATATACATTTAAATGTCGTTACAACGATAATCGTTACATATATGTCTCGTTTCGAAATCCTTAAGTTAGTAGTCTTGTTTTTACATACGTAGTTCATTGTTAATACACTTAATGATATGTTTATTTATCATTTATCATGTTTAAATATAGTGTATCAATATCTTAATATGATTCATATGTATTTTGTAAGACGTTGTTATAACGATAATCGTTATATATATCGTTTTCGAGTTTCTTAATTGAATGGTCTCATTTTTATGTATATAACTCATTGTTAAAATACCTAATGAGATACTTAATTATCATAATATCATGTTAACTATATATATTTCCATATATATGTCATCATATAGTTTTTACAAGTTTTAACGTTCGTGAATCGCTGGTCAACTTGGGTGGTCAATTGTCTATATGAAACCTATTTCAATTAATCAAGTCTTAACAAGTTTGAGTGCTTAACATGTTAGAAACATTTAATCATGTAAAATATCAATTTCATTTAGTATATAAGGACATGGAAAAGTTAGGGTCACTACAGTACCTACCCGTTAAATAAATTTCATCCCGAAATTTTAAGCAGTTGGAGGTGTTGATGTATCTTCTGGAAATAAGTGCGGGTATTTCTTCTTCATCTGATCTTCTCATTCCCAGGTAAACTCGGGTCTTCTACGAGCATTCCATCAATCCTTAACAATTGGTATCTTGTTTTGCTTGAGTCTTTTAACCTCATGATCCATTATTTCGACGGGTTCTTCAATGAATTGTAGTTTTTCATTAATTTGGATTTCGCCTAACGGAATAGTGAGATCTTCTTTAGCAATAATCTTGAATGACCCAATGTACCTTGGATTTAGTTTCCCCGTTTACCAAATCGAACAACTCCTTTCCAAGGTGAAACCTTAAGCATGACCATCTCCCCAACTTCAAATTCTATATCTTTTCTCTTAATGTCCACATAGCTCTTTTGTCGACTTTAGGCGGTTTTCAACCGTTGTTGGATTTGAATGATTTTCTTCGTGGTTTCTTGAATAATTTCTGGACCCGTAATCTGTCTATCCCCCACTTCATTCCAACAAATCAGAGACATGCACTTTCTACCATAAAGTACCTCAAATGGCGCCATTTCAATGCTCGAGTGGTAACTGTTGTTGTAGGAAAATTCTGCTAACGGTAGATGTCGATCCCATTTGTTTCCAAAATTAATAACACATGCTCGTAGCATGTCTTTAAGCGTTTGTATCGTCCTTTCGCTCTGCCCATTAGTTTGTGGATGATAGGCAGTACTCATGTCTAAACGAGTTCCTAACGCTTGCTGTAATGTCTGCCATAATCTTGAAATAAATCTGCCATCCCTATCAGAGATAATAGAGATTGATATTCCATGTCTGGAGACGACTTCCTTCAAATACAGTCGTGCTAACTTCTCCATCATGTCGTCTTCTCTTATTGGCAGAAAGTGTGCTGATTTGGTGAGGCGATTAACTATTACCCAAATAGTATCAAAACCACTTGCAGTCCTTGGCAATTTAGTGATGAAATCAATGGTAATTTTTTCCCATTTCCATTCCGGGATTTCGGGTTATTGAAGTAGACCTGATGGTTTCTGATGCTCAGCTTTGACCTTAGAACACATCAAACATTCTCCTACGTATTTAGCAACATCGACTTTCATACCCGGCCACCAAAAATGTTTCTTGAGATCCTTGTACATCTTCCCCGCTCCAGGATGTATTGAGTATCTGGTTTTATGAGCTTCTCTAAGTACCATTTCTCTCATATCTCCAAATTTTGGTACCCAAATTCTTTCAGCCCTATACCGGGTTCCGTCTTCCCGAATATTAAGATGCTTCTCCGATCCTTTGGGTATGTCATCCTTTAAATTTCTCTCTTTTAAAACTCCTTGTTGCGCCTCCTTTATTTGAGTAGTAAGGTTAGTGTGAATCATTATATTCATAGCTTTTACTCGAATGGGTTCTCTGTCCTTTCTGCTCAAGGCGTCGGCTATCACATTTGCCTTCCCCGGGTGGTAACGAATCTCAAAGTTGTAATCATTCAACAATTCAATCCACCTGCACTGCCTCATGTTCAGTTGTTTCTGATTAAATATGTGTTGAAGTCTTTTGTGGTCGGTATATATAATACTTTTGACCCCATATAAGTAGTGCCTCCAAGTCTTTAATGCAAAAACAACCGAGCCTAATTCCAAATCATGCATCATATAATTCTGCTTGTGAATCTTCAATTGTCTAGACGCATAAGCAATTACCTTCGTTTGTTGCATTAATACACAACCGAGACCTTGCTTTGAGGCATCACAATATATCACAAAATCATCATTCCCTTCAGGTAATGACAATATAGGTGCCGTAGTTAACTTTTTCTTCAACAGTTGAAACGCTTTCTCTTGTTCATCCTTCCATTCAAATTTCTTCCCTTTATGCGTTAATGCAGTCAAGAGTTTTGCTATTTTGGAAAAATCTTGGATGAATCTCCTGTAATAACCAGCCATGCCTAAAAATTGGCGTATGTGTTTCGGAGTTTTCGGGGTTTCCCACTTTTCATCGGTTTCAATCTTTGCTGGATCCACCTGAATACATTCTTTGTTCACTATGTGACCGAGGAATTGAACTTCTTCCAACCAAAATGCACACTTTGAAAACTTAGCGTACTGTTTTTCATTTCTCAGCAACTCTAGCACTTTTCTCAAATGTTCTTCGTGCTCTTGATCATTCTTCGAGTAAATAAGTATGTCATCGATGAAAACAATGACAAACTTGTCAATATGGCCCACACACTCAGTTCATGAGGTCCATGAACACAGCTGGTGCTTTAGTCAATCCAGACGGCATAACCATAAACTCATAATGACCGTAACGCGTCCTAAAAGTAGTCTTCGGAATATTATCTTCCTTCACCCTCATTTGATGATATCCAGAACGTAAATCGATTTTCGAATAAACCGACGAGCCTTGTAGTTGATCAAATAAGTCGTCGATTCTTGGTAATGGGTAACGGTTCTTGATTGTAACTTTGTTCAACTCTCGGTAGTCGATACATAACCTGAATGTACCATCTTTCTTCTTGACAAACAGAATAGGAGCTCCCCATGGTGATGTACTTGGTCGAATGAAACCACGCTCTAAAAGTTCCTGTAACTGACTTTGTAATTCTTTCATTTCGCTGGGTGCGAGTCTGTATGGAGTACGAGCTATTGGTGCAGCTCCTGGTACAAGGTCTATTTGAAATTCAACGGATCGATGTGGGGTAATCCCGGTAATTCTTTCGAAAATACATCGGGAAATTCTTTTGCGACGAGAACATCATTGATGTTCTTTTCTTCAGGTTTAACTTCCTCGATGTGTGCTAGAATGACGTAACAACCTTTTCTTATTAGTTTTTGCACCTTCAAACTACTAATAAGATTTAACTTCGCGTTGTTCTTTTCTCCATACACCATTAAAGGTTTTCCTTTTTCACGCATAATGCGAATCGCACTTTTGTAACAAACGACCTCTGCTCTCACCTTTTTTAACCAGTCCATGCCCATTATTACATCAAAACTCTCTAACTCGACTAGTATTAAATCAATCTTAAACGTTTCATCACCTAGTTTAATTTCTCTATCCCGACATATATTATCTGCCGAAATTAATTTACCGTTTGCTAATTCGAGTAAAAATTTATTATCCAAAGGCGTCAATGGGCAACTTAATTTAGCACAAAAATCTCTACTCCTATAGATTCTATCCACACCCGAATCAAATAAAACTAAAGCAGATTTATCGTCAATACGAAACGTACCTGTAACAAGCTCCGAGTCTTCCTGTGCTTCTGCCGCATTAATATTGAAAAGTCTTCCGCGGCCCTGCCCATTAGTATTCCCCTGATTCGGGCAATTTCTAATAATGTGGTCCGGTTTTCCACATTTATAACAAACAACGTTGGTATTACTTGCTCCGACACTATTCGTTCCGGCATTACTTGTTCCGAAACTATTTGTTCCTTTAGTTCTGTTAAACTTTGGTCCGCAGACCTCACACTTTGTTGCGCTATGACCATTTCTTTAACATCTGTTGCAAAATGTCGTGTAAAACCCCGGGTGATTTTCTTCACACCTATGACATGGCTGTTTTTGGTTTTTGCTGCCGTTGTTGTTATTGAGGTTGTTGTTGGGATTGTTATTGTTGTTGAAACGGTTGTTGTAGTTATTGTTGTTGGGACGTTTGTTGTAGTTATTGTTAGGATTACGGTTATTGTTGCGATTGTTGTTGGGTTGTTGGAATAGTTGTTGCGATTGTGGTTGTAATTGTTATTGTTGTTGTACTGGTGAATCTTGTCACCGTTTTCCTCCCGCTTCCTCTTGAGTTGTTTTATGTTGGCTTCTTCGGCCGCCTGCTCTTTAATTCTTCCCTCAATCTGATTTATGAGTTTATGAGCCATTCGACTTGCCTTTTGTATGGAAGCGGGCTCGTGTGAACTCACATCTTCTTGAATCCTTACTGGTAACCCTTTTACAAACGCGTCGATCTTCTCTTCTTCATCTTCGAACGCTCCCGAACACAATAGGCACAACTCTGTGAATTGTAGTTCATATATGGTAATGTCGAACCCTTGTGTTCGTAACTCTCTAAGCTCTACCTTGAGCTTATTGACTTCATTTCTAGGACGGTACTGCTCGTTCATCAATTGCTTGAATGCCGACCACGGTAGTGCGTAAGCAACATTTTGTCCTACCTATTCAAGATAGGTGTTCCACCACGTTAACGCAGTACCTGTGAAGGTATGCGTAGCGTACTTAACTTTGTCCTCTTCAGTACACTTACTTATGGCAAACACCGATTCGACCTTCTCGGTCCACCGTTTTAATCTAATTGGTCCTTCGGTTCCATCAAATTCCAAAGGTTTGCAGGCAGTGAATTCTTTGTAGGAGCATCCTACACGATTTCTTGTGCCATTAGCTGCATTACTAGATTCAGAGTTATTGTTGGTATGTAGCGCAGCCTGTACTGTGGCTATGTTTGTAGCAAGAAAGGTACGAAATTCCTCTTCGCTCATATTCATGGTGTGTCGAGTAGTCGGTGCCATTTCCTTCAAAATAGCCAACTGAATCGAGTTAATCATACAGAATATTAAGAGTAGTCAATAGTATTTCATAGCATAATATGAACTCATTTATAAAAGCTTTTTCTTCATATTAGTGTTTTATAAGTTTTAATTCTGGTACTACCTACCCGTTAAGTTCATACTTAGTAGCTAATATACAATTCAACTACTACAATTCCATATGAAAAACTTATTATAATAATATATCACATTCAAATATTCTTTAAACTTACAATTCCACTATATTACATAGAACATGGAATATAGCACACAGTAACTTTGATATACAAGACAGTTTTGAAGATAAATCTAGTTAATACGCAAGTCGTTCAGCAAAGTTAATAAAGACACGTAATTCATAAGTCCAGAAACAAGTCATGCATTCTGGTTTTACTAAGACGACTTTCCAACCTTGGTCTTGTGGAAAATAACCGTTATGACCATTGGCTAGGCAGCATGTTTTAATGTCGTCAAAAGGACGAGGGTTTTGTAATGTCCAACAGCCCCGTAATAATCTAAAAACCTTGTTTCTCACCCCAACTACTGAATCCGTCACTTGTGGGAAGGTTTTATTTAAAAGTTGTAATCCGATGTTCTTTTTCTCACTTTGGTAAGAAGCGAACATCACTAACTCGTAAGCATAACATGCTTCTTTATGTTGCATGTTAGAAGCTCTTTCTATCTCACGAAATCCTATGTTGGGATATGTTGAGTCAAAATATGTTCTTAACCCGTAGCGTAAAATTGCATTTGGGTTCCCCGCATTTAACGCTTTAAAGAAAACACGGCGTAACTTACGGTCTCCCCAATGTGATATACCCCACCTATCAAAGGAAAGCCTTTTATAAACTAAGGAATTTCTGGAAAGTCTTTCAAATGTTTGACAAGTTAATTTCGCCATAACTAATTGTGCTGATGAATTCTGACTGACTCTAGACAAGATTTCATCAATCATATCCTCTGGTAGGTCTTTTAAAATATTCGGTTGTCTACCCTTAACGTCCATTTTGTGCTTTTATACTGTAAAATAGACAAGAATTAGATTCGTAAAAGATAATTAACAAACAATACAAGCAATTTTTACATAGAACATAAAAGTACAAGCACACTACAATACTTATAATACACAACATGATTACAACCCTCTAATCTGAATCACTGGTTTCTTCTTCTTTGGACTTGGTTCGTTTTCCTAATTTTCTAGGGATATATGGTGTTCCTCTAATACGAGCCGTCGTTTTCCACAATGGTTTAAAAAAACCTGGTGGTTTAGAGGTTCTCGGGTTATTGTTACAAATTAGGAAATACAGATGTTGTCGATACCTATAAAGTTCATCGGAGTTGGAATCAGGTTTCTCTATTTTTATACCTTTTCCCTTATTATTTTCTTTTGCTTTATTAAATTGGGTCGAGGTAATTTCTATAACATCATCGGAATCCTCATCGGGATCCGATTCATCAGAAAATTGGTAATCTTTCCAATATTTTGCTTCCTTGGCGGAAACACCATTGACCATTTTTAACTTTGGTCCGTTGGTTGAGAATTTTCTTTTATTTATCTGTTTTTCTGTGGTTCCTAATATTTCCTCCTCCGGAACCTCTTCTTCTTCCAGTTCCTCTTCTTCCGGTTCCTCTTCTTCCGGTTCTTCAGGAACTTGTGAATCTTTTTAATATATATTCGACTCTTCATTATTATTAAGTGAGTTGATAGGATTTGTAGTAGTGGTAGACATCTATCACACAATATCAAACACATTAAGAGGTTAATATATCACATAATATTTACATGTTAATAATATATAGTTTCCAGCAAAAGTGTTAAGCAATCGTTTTTAAAGAAAAACACGGTCGAAGTCCAGACTCACTAATGTATCCTAACAAACTCGATAAGACACACTAATGCAAATTTCTGGTTCTCTAAGACCAATGCTTGGATACCAAATGAAATGACCAGTTCATATCTATTATAAACGTTTCATATTAATTGATCTCTTTGCGAGGTTTTGACCTCTATATGAGACGTTTTTCAAAGACTGCATTCGTTTTTAAAACAAACCATAACTTTTATTTTATCGACAAGGTTAAAAGAACACCACCTAGATTATCAATAAATGATAATCTAAAAATATCACACTTAAACACTACCAATACATATTGGTTTACAATATTAATATGTTACAACAAAGTAAATCTCGAATGCAGTTTTAAACAATATTATACAAGCATGCTGACACCAAATCTTGTCCATATTTTAGCATGCAACAGCAGAAGCTCTTAATAATCACCTGAGAATAAACATGCTTTAAACGTCAATAAAAATGTTGGTGAGTTATAGGTTTAACCTATATATTTATCAAATCGTAATAATAGACCACAAGATTTCATATTTCAATATTCATCCCATACATAGAGATAAAAATCATTCATATGGTGAACACCTGGTAACCGACACTAACAAGATGCATATAATAATATCTCCTATCATTCCGGGACATCCATCAGACATGATAAAAATGAATTCGAAGTACTAAAGTATCCGGTACGTTGGATGGGGTTTGTTAGGCTCAATAGATCTATCTTTAGGATTCGCGTCAATTAGTAGATCGGTTTACTAATTCTTAGGCTACCAAACAAAAGGGGCATATTCGGCTTCGATCATTCACCCATATAATGTAGTTTCATTTATTTGTGCCTATTTCGTAAAACATTTATAAAACTGCATGTATTCTCATTCCAAAAATATTAGATTTTAAAAGTGGGACTATAACTCACTCTCACAGATTTTTACTTCGTTGAGAAGTAAGACTTGGCCACTGGTCGATTCACGAACCTATAACAAATATGTACATATATATCAAATTATGTTCAAAATATATTTACAGCATTTTTAATACGTTTTACTATTTTAAGTTTATTAAGTCAGTTGTCCTCGTTAGTAACCTACAACTAGTTGTCCATAGTTAGATGTACAGAAATAAATCGATATATATTAGCTTGAATCAATCCACGACCCAGTGTGTACACGTCTCAGGCTAGATCATAACTCAAAGTATATATATTTTTGGAATCAACCTCAACCCTGTATAGTAACTCAAACATTACTGCATATAGAGTGTCTATGGTTATTCCAAATAATATATATACATTGGTCGATATGTTATGTCAAAACATTTGTATACGTGTCTATGGTATCCCAAGATTACATAATATATTAGAATACATGTATAATACAATATAAGTTAGGTAGGATATGATTAATATAGATTTGTTACCAATTTTCACGCAGCTACAACAAGCAAAATTATCCAATCTTGGTTTACCCATAACTTCTTCGTTTTAAATCCGTTTTGAGTGATTCAAGTTGCTATGGTTTCATATTGAACTTAAGTTTATGAATCTAAACAGAAAAAGTATAAGTTTATAGTCGGAAATACAGGTTACAAGCCAATATTATAAGATGTAGTCATTTCAGTCGAAAGAACGATGTCTTGATGACCATTTTGAAACACATACTTCCACTTTGAGTTTAACCATGATTTTTGGATATAGTTTCATGTTCATAAGAAAAATCATTTTTCCAGAAGAACAACTTTTAAATCAAAGTTTATCATAGTTTTTAATTAACTAACCCAAAAATAGCCCGCGATGTTACTACGACGGCGTATATCCGGTTTTACGGTATTTTTCGTGTTTTCAGGTTTTAAATCATTAAGTTAGCATATCATATAGATATTGAACATGTGTCTAGTTGATTTTAATAGTCAAGTTAGAAGGATTAACTTTTGTTTGCGAACAAGTTTAGAATTAACTAAACTATGTTCTAGTGATTACAAGTTTAAACCTTCGAATAAGATAGTTTTATATATATGATTCGAATGATGTTATGAACATCATTACTACCTCAAGTTTTATGGATAAACCTACTGGAAATGAAAAAAATAGATCTAGCTTCAAGGGATCCTTGGATGGCTTGAAAGTTCTTGAAGCAAAATCATGACACGAAAACAAGTTCAAGTAAGATTTCCACTCAAAATAAGATTGTTATAGTTATAGAAATTGAATCAAAGTTTGAATATGAGTATTACCTTGTATTAGAAAGATATCTTACTATAAATAAGAAAGATTTATTGAGGTTGGATGATCACTTGAAATGGATTTGCAAGATTGAAAGTAAGCTAGCAAACTTGGAAGTGTTGTTGGTGTGTTCTTGAGTAGTTGTATTGTAACTTGGTTTATGTATGGATTTATGAACTAGATTGAGCTAGATTTTGATGAATATGATGAAGAACACTTAGAACAAAGGAAGAACACTTGAGAGAGAGTAATTTGATTCAAGAAAATTGCAAAGTGAATGTGTTTGTGGTACTCCTCTTTCACGATAATATGGGGTAGTCATATAGGATCCATTAGTTTGTAATTTTGTTAGATATTTCATGCTAGATGTTATATGATGGTTCCCACATGTGTTTGTGACTCACAAGGGCTGCTAAGAGCTGATCATTGGAGTGTATATACCAATAGCAAATACATTTAGAAGCTGTGTATTGTACGAGTACGAATATGGGTGCATACGAGTAGAATTATTGATGAAAACGAATGAGGACGTAATTGTAAGCATTTTTGTTAAGTAGACGTACTTTGATAAGTGTCTTGAAGTTTTTCAAAAGTGTATGAATACATATTAAAACACTACATGTATATACTGTAGTGACCCAAACTTTTCCATGTTTATATATATTAAATGAAATTGATATTTACATGATTAAATATTTCCAACATGTTAAGCAATCAAACTTGTTAAGACTTGATTAATTGAAATAGGTTTCATATAGACAATTGACCACCCAAATTGACCGGCGATTCACGAACGTTACAAATTCGTAAAAACTATATGATGTTATATATATAGACATATATAAGGTTAACATGAAATTATGATAAGTAAGTATCTCACTAAGTATGTTAACAATGAGTGATATACATAAAAAATGAGTTTATTGAATTAAGAAACTTGAAACGATATATATAACGATTATCGTTATAACAACGTCTTACTAAATACATATGAATCATATTAAGATATTGTTACACTATGTTTAAATATGATAAATGATAAGTAAACATATCATTAAGTGTATTAACAATGAACTACATATGTAAAAACAAGACTTCTAACTTAAGGATTTCGAAACGAGTCATATATGTAACGATTATCGTTGTAATGACATTTAAATGTATATATATATATATATATATATATATATATATATATATATATATATATATATATATATATATATATATATATATATATATATATATCATATTAAGATATATTAATACATAATAATATCATGATAATGTAATAATTTAACATCTCATTAGATATTATAAACAATGGGTTAACAACATTTAACAAGATCGTTAACTTAAAGGTTTCAAAACAACACTTACATGTAATGACTAACGATGACTTAACGACTCAGTTAAATGTATATACATGTAGTGTATTATGTTGTAATAATACACTTTTGGAAGACTTCAAGACACATATCAAAGTACTTCTATTTAACAAAAATGCTTACAATTACATTCTCGTTCAATTTCATCAACAATTCTACTCGTATGCAACCGTATTCGTACTCGTACAATACCCAGCTCCTAGACGTATATACAATTGGTATATACACATAATAATTCATCTATTAGCAGCCCTAGATAGTCAACAAACATGTGGAACCAACAATTAGAAAACTAGCATGACTTATGAGCAAGGAAACAAAAACAAGAACTCCTTTTAACCCCACTCACCTTCACCACTCACCACCTACTCCATTTCACTTCCAAATTTCTTCTAAATTCTCTCTCAAAACACACACACTCTTCCATGAACATCTAAGTTACTATTTTTCCAGCAAAAATCATCAAATACAAGCTTTGGTTATTATCTATAATCATCATAAAAACAATTACTCAAGAACATATCAAGAACACTTCCAAGTTTACAAGTTTACTTCCAAGTTTCCTAATCCATTCCAAGCAATCATCTAAGATCAAGAAACCTTTGTTATTTACAGTAGGTTATATTTCTAAATCAAGGTAATATTCATATTCAAGCTCCGATTCAATTTCTATAACTATAACTATCTTAATTCGAGTAATAATCTTACTTGAACTTGTTTTTGTGTCATGATTCTATTTCAAGAACTTCCAAACCATCAAAGATCCTTTGAAGCTCAAGTTATTTTTTCATCATTTCCAGTATGTTTACCTACTAAACTTGAGGTAGTAATGATGTTCATAACATCATTCGATTCATATATGTATAACTATCTTATTCGAAGATTTGAACATGTAATCGCTAGAACATAGTTTAGTTAATTCTAAACTTGTTCGCAAACAAAGTTAATCCTTCTAACTTGACTTTTAGAATCAACTAAACACATGTTCTATATCTATATGATATGCTAACTTAATGATTTAAAATCTGGAAACACGAAAAAACATCGTAAAACCGGACATACGCCGTCATAGTAACACCGCGGGCTGTTTTGGGTTAGTTAATTAAAAACTTTGATAAAATTTGATTTAAAAGTTGTTCTTCTGGGAAAATGATTTTTCTTATGAACATGAAACTATATCCAAAAATCATGGTTAAACTCAAAGTGAAACTATGTTTTTCAAAATGGTCATCAAGACGTCGTTCTTTCGACTGAAATGACTACCTTTACAAAAAAGACTTGTAATCTGTGTTTCCGACTATAAACTTATACTTTTTCTGTTTTTATTCATAAACTTAAGTTCAATATGAAACCATAGCAACTTGAATCACTCAAAACGGATTTAAAACGAAGTAGTTATGGGTAAAACAAGATTGGATAATTTTGCTTGATGTAGCTACGTGAAAATTGGTAACAAATCTATATTAATCATATCCTAGCTAACTTATATTGTATCATACATGTATTCTAATATATTATGTAATCTTGGGATACCATATACACGTATGCAAATTTTTTGACATATCATATCGACCCATGTATATATATTATTTGGAACAACTATAGACACTCTATATGCAGTAATGATTGACTTAGCTATACAGAGTTGAGGTTGATCCCAAAAATATATATACTTTGAGTTGTGATCTAGCCTGAGACGTGTATACACTGGGTCGTGGATTGATTCAAGATAATATATATATATATATATATCGATTTATTTCTGTACGTCTAACTGTGGACAACTAGTTATAGGTTACTAACGAGGACAGCTGACTTAATAAATTTAAAACATTAAAAAGTATTAAAAATGTTGTAAATATATTTTGAACATACTTTGATATATATATATATATATGTACATATTTGTTATAGGTTCGTGAATCGACCAGTGGCCAAGTCTTACTTCCCGGCGAAGTAAAAATCTGTGAAAGTGAGTTATAGTCCCACTTTTAAAATCTATTATTTTTTTGGGATGAGAATACATGCGATTTTATAAATGTTTTACAAAATAGACACAAGTAATCGAAAATACTTTCTATGTTGGATTATCGAACCGAATATGCCCCTTTTTAGCTTGGTAGCCTAAGAATTAGGGAAATGGCCCCTAATTGACGCGAATCCTAAAGATAGATCTATTGGGCTCAACAAACCCCATCCGTTGTAGCGGATGATTTAGTACTTCGATATTGTTTTATCTTGTCCGATGGATGTTCCGGAATGATAGAGGATATTCTTATATGCATCTAGTTAATGTAGGTTACCAGGTGTTCAAACCATATGAATGATTTTTATCTCTATGTATGGGATGTATATTGAAATATGAAATCTTGTGGTCTATTATTACAATTTGATAAATATATAGGTTAAACCTATAACTCACCAACATTTTTGTTGATGTTTAAAGCATGTTTATTCTCAGGTGATTATTAAGAGCTCCCGCTGTTGCATGCTAATATATGGACAAGATTTGGTGTCAGCATGCTTGTATAATATTGTTTAAAACTGTATTCGAGATTTATTTTGTTGTAACATATTAATATTGTAAACCAATATGTATTGGTAGTGTGTAAGTGTGATATTTTTAGATAATCATTTCTGGATAATCTAGATGGTGTCTTTTTAACCTTGTCGATAAAATAAAGGTTATGGTTTATTTTAAAAACGAATGCAGTCTTTGAAAAACGTCTCATATAGAGGTCAAAACCTCGCAAAGAAATCCATTAATATGGAACGTTTATAATCGATATGAATGGGACATTTCATATACATTTTAACTGAGTCGTTAAGTCATCATTAGTCGTTACATGTAAGTGTTTTTTTGAAACCTTTAAGTTAACGATCTTGTTAAATGTTGTTAACCCATTGTTTATTATATCTAATGAGATGTTAAATTATTACATTATCATGATATTATGATGTATTAATATATCTTAATATGATATATATACATTTAAATGTCATTACAACGATAATCGTTACATATATGTCTCGTTTCGAAATTCTTAAGTTAGTAGTCTTGTTTTTACATATGTAGTTCATTGTTAATACACTTAATGATATGTTTATTTATCATTTATCATGTTTAAATATAGTGTATCAATATCTTAATATGATTCATATGTATTTTGTAAGACGTTGTTATAACGATAATCGTTATATATATATCGTTTTCGAGTTTCTTAATTCAATGGTCTCATTTTTATGTATATAACTCATTGTTAAAATACCTAATGAGATACTTAATTATCATAATATCATGTTAACTATATATATTTCCATATATATGTCATCATATAGTTTTTACAAGTTTTAACGTTCGTGAATCGCTGGTCAACTTGGGTGGTCAATTGTCTATATGAAACCTATTTCAATTAATCAAGTCTTAACAAGTTTGATTGCTTAACATGTTGGAAACATTTAATCATGTAAAATATCAATTTCATTTAGTATATAAGGACATGGAAAAGTTAGGGTCACTACAGTACCTACCCGTTAAATAAATTTCGTCCCGAAATTTTAAGCAATTGGAGATGTTGACGTATCTTCTAGAAATACGTGCGGGTATTTCTTCTTCATCTGATCTTCTTATTCCCAGGTGAACTCGGGTCCTCTACGAGCATTCTATCAAACCTTAACAATTGGTATCTTGTTTTGCTTGAGTGTTTTAACCTCACGATCCATTATTTCGACGGGTTCTTCAATGAATTGTAGTTTTTCATTAATTTGGATTTTGCCTAACGGAATAGTGAGATCTTCTTTAGCAAAACATTTTTTTAAATTCGAGATGTGGAAAGTGTTATGTACAGCCGCGAGTTGTTGAGGTAACTCAAGTCGGTAAGCTACTAGTCCGACACGATCAATAATCTTGAATGGCCCAATGTACCTTGGATTTAGTTTCCCCCGTTTACCAAATCGAACAACGCCTTTCCAAGGTGAAACCTTAAGCATGACATCTCCCCAATTTCAAATTCTATATCTTTTCTCTTAATGTCCGCATAGCTCTTTTGTCGACTTTGAGCGGTTTTCAACCGTTGTTGGATTTGAATGATTTTCTCCGTGATTTTTTGAATAATTTCTGGACCCGTAATATGTCTATCCCCCACTTCTCTCCAAAAAATCGGAGATATGCACTTTCTACCATAAAGTGCCTCAAACGGCGCCATTTCAATGCTCGAGTGGTAACTATTGTTGTAGGAAAATTCTGCTAACGGTAGATGTCGATCCCAATTGTTTCCAAAATCAATAACACATACTCGTAGCATGTCTTCAAGCGTTTGTATCGTCCTTTCGCTCTGCCCATCAGTTTGTGGATGATAGGCAGTACTCATGTCTAAACGAGTTCCTAATGCTTGCTGTAATGTCTGCCAGAATCTTGTAATAAATCTGCCATCCCTATCAGAGATAATAAAGATTGGTATTCCATGTCTGGAGACGACTTCCTTCAAATATAGTCGTGCTAACTTCTCCATTTTGTCATCTTCTCTTATTGGCAGGAAGTGTACTGATTTGGTGAGACGATAAACTATTACCCAAATAGTATCAAAACCACTTGCAGTCCTTGGCAATTTAGTGATGAAATCCATGGTAATGTTTTCCCATTTCCATTCCGTGATTTCGGGTTGTTGAAGTAGATCTGATGGTTTCTGATGCTCATCTTTGACCTTAGAACACGTCAAACATTCTTCTACGTATTTAGCAACATCGGCTTTCATACCCGGCCACCAAAAATGTTTCTTGAGATCCTTGTACATCTTCTCCGCTCCAGGATGTATTGAGTATCTGGTTTTATGAGCTTCTCTAAGTACCATTTAGAGGAACTACATATCGACGACAAACTTCATTTCATTGAAGAACCTGTCGAAATTTTGGGCCGTGAGGTCAAACAGTTGAAACAAAGCAGAATTCCTATCGTTAAAGTTCGGTGGAACCCGAGAAGAGGACCAGAGTTCACGTGGGAGTGTGAAGACTAGATGAGACTGAAATACCTGCAACTGTTCCCCTAGGAAACTACTTCAGCGGACGTCCACTAAAATTTTGGGACAAAATTTTCAATAACAGGTGGGTAATGTAACAACCCTGCTTTTTCCGTTACTTCCGTTAACCTTCCGTTAGTTTATTTAACGGCGATTATTTGACTTTTATGTGTTTATGTGTAATAAATGCATACTTGATCTTTGGAGGGTTACAATAATTAATATGGATTGATATTAATTCAAATAAATATTTCGCATAATGAAATACGATAAAAACGATACGATTTTGATAACTGCTTTTTGAGCAACGAAACGCTCGGGTTTATTTTAATAATTAAATTATTAACTTTTCAAAAATAATTAATTTATTTGATTTTTAATAAATTAACGTTTGGTTGCGTTTAACAATTGGTTTAGCGTTCCGGGTCCTCGGTACGACTAAACGGCATTTGAAACGGACCACGATTACACGGAATTTCAAAACACGAGCCCGGGAGTAACCCATGGGGCCCATTCGTCCGAACACCCCCCTCCCCACCCTTTTATGCTTAATTTTTGCAACTTGGAGGACTTAGGTGCAATTTAAGAGAACTAGGGCTAGTATAAAGGCTTAAGTGATAACTTAAACACTGTAAACCCTCACAATTACACATACCAGTCGATTTTTTTGTTCCCTCCCTCCTTTGTCTGCCGTCGATCACCATCACCAATACCACCATCAATTTTTAATTTTTGCTCAAGCCTTGAACACGAAAAATGTAATTCTCGATCTCCTCTACGTATTGGTGTGCTTTAATTTTTGATCTAAGGTATAAACACATGAACCCTAATATTAAAAAATCTGATTTTTATTAAAGTTTCCTAGTTATGTTGTCAATTGCTTAAGTCTATACGCGTACGTGTTAATTGTAATCGTTATATTGATTGTTTGATGCGTTAGGGTTTAAAACCGAATTTGTTTATGCATGATCAGAAAAATTAAGTTTTTCAAATGTTAATTATTATGTTATATCCAGATTCCTTGCGAAAAACTATTGAGTTTAGGCTTTGGATTCGCTTGATTTCGTTTCCGGATGATCAAGTTATGCTTAATTGAAATTAACGTTGTGTTTTTGTGATTGATCAGAAATCTGGATTTGATAGACCACAAATTGGAATGTGAAACTTATACCACTGGAAATATAATTTAAAAACACACAATTTAGACTAGGATATCATGTCGTTTGCTTATGTAAAACCCGAGATCTGCTTGAATTAGTGTAAAAGTAGTTTTATACAGCACTTGCATGAAAATAACCTTGTATGATAAAATGTGTTAACTTTTGTGATTAAAGCTTTGCATATTTGAAATGTACACAAAAATTACTTCACATTTCATGTAGATATCATAGGCTAATTATATCTTGATCTTCGAATAATCGCGTGCGAATGTGACTAGCAAAACTAGAATCGAATCTGTAAATTGCTCTTTGTTTTATACTCTGTGGATTGTGTTTATTGAATGAGCATGTAAGCTTCTGGAATATAAATTTTTACATGATATGTGACTTATTGTTAGTTTATGTCAATCTCTGAAACTTTATGCATTGGGCACACTAGTGTCATACTTTGTGTGACTTCTGAATTGAGCTGAAAAACTGAACATTCCACTTGCATGAAAAAACTGTACAAATTGGCTAAAAGAAAAATTGCTCGATTTTTGATATGTATTAGTTTGACTTTTCCTTGAACTATGGCCACTGGTCTTGTATCAATTTCATGTTACTAACTCCGGTTATAGCCAAAACGAAATCAGTGCGCGGTCAGAAACTGACTTGGCAAACCTCAAATGTACCCCCTTCTGATTCCTGACTTTTAATTATCGTATGAGACCCTGGCTGGACTTTTTGGAATCTATTTTAAGTATATTTATGAACTGGAGTTTTCCATGTTTACGTGAATTTTGTACTATGAGATAATGTGCTAAGTATGCTACGTGTTCATGAACTTTGTGCACAACGATAAACTGAAATTGTGAAAATGATCATTCATGACCTGAAACGTATTGTTTGACTTAGGTTTGACACGTTGACCAACATTTAACATGAACCTACTGATGTTGACTTTAGTTGACCACATTGATCAAGTTTGACTTTCGGTTTGACTTCGGTTGACTTTGTTTGACTTGCATGAATTACTTGACTATATGTTGACTTTTACTTTAAAACGCGTCGAGTCGAGCAATAAGACAACTTATACTATGAAACCACACTTGTTTAAGATACATATATTGACCAACCTAAATACGTATACTTAGGTTACATTACTCAGCTGTAAACCGTACAAGTTTTGTCTGTCATCCAAGCTTATTCACATGTGAGTCTACAGTCCCACTTTTTACATGTTTTCAGGGATGAGAATACACACTGTTATACTTACATTTTCAAATGCTTTTGTATTGACACGAGTACAATATATGCATATTGAGTTTGTTCAAAAAGCCTCTAGCTTGAATACTTTTAATACCATCGGTGTAAGCACAATTTGGATGGACGGATCCGTTATGTTGACAACCTCACCCTGCAATATTTACTGTGGTGCATTTATTTTGAACATTAGATACACTCGAACAAGTGTATAACATTTTAGGAGGTAAAGGCGGGTATAGTGGTTTCTATACTCCGGTCATTGCTAGTATTCAGGTGCTCATATATTATGCAAACGTTTTGCAACTTGGTGTTGTACTTGTAAAATCTCTTGGTCAAGGTAACTAAACTATTTTTCTGATAACTGTTTTTCAGATACTGTTACTTAACTTTAAACCTGTAGATTCACCAACATTATTTGTTGACCTGTTTTTGCGTGTTTTTATTCTCAGGTCCTTAAGAGGTAGACTTCCACTGTGTTTGCTGCATGTCTGGCCGTGGAGTCAGCATTTGATTTAATGAACATTATTTACTTTCGCATTTAAAACTTTTATAACTGTTTAAATACTGTTGGCTTGTGGTTACGATCACAACAGTGTTTCTATTTTGGGATTATTGACTTATATATTTGAAAGTCAACTTTTAATAAAATTAAATGCGATTGCTTTAAACGTCTCATATAGAGGGCGTAACTGTTAACTGTGGGACCTGGATTAACACGCCGTCAGATGGAAATTTGGCAGGGTGTTAAAGTTGGTATCAGAGCTAACGGTTCGTAGGGAAACTAGGACTTGCATTAGTGTATCTGATATGGTCATTAGGACACCTTGATGAGTCAACACTACGACTAGGACTTAGTCATTACATGAGTACTTTGTGACTAACGTTATTTACCTGACTAATCTGTTCGTATGTGTTCTTGCATTGTGATCTAGATGTCACAGGATTCAGGAAACAGTAGCAACGACTCAAGTGTGGCTGAGGTGAATGCACCTGCTCCTGCCCCAGCACCAGCACCTGCTCCGCATCATATACCTAACCATCCCGTGAACCTTTATGCATTGGATTTGATTCATACTAATCGCAACAGGGATGTAGTTGATCATGTTAATGCTTTGAGTGATATTGCTAGGACATACCCGCACCCCGATGATCTTGATAGGTTGGACGCAAGGGTCACATGTATAAATACTTATACGTATGAGGCTGAAGCGAGGTTCATTGAGTTGACGAGATTGATAGCAACCTTGACTGGTGGGGTTGCTACGTTGGAGGCGGAACGTAATAGGCCGAGGAATGATGGACCTGCCTCCTGTACCCGAAAGAAGAGAAAGTGAAGGGTCATTGACCATGAGCTTCTTTTACTTTTCATCCACCATCCTTTCTTTAATTGGTTATATAAAACTTACCGGGTGTTATAAACCGGACTACTAGCACATTATGTTTATTGTTTGGGTTACTACTTTTGGAATTTGGTTTATCACTTTTGGATTTTATTTATAATAATGGTGGATTATGCTATTAATAACTATTATCTTTTATTGCATGCGGTACTATTCTTAGTTAGTAACATTGTATGATTTATGATGCTTGTGTTTTGTGATACTGCCATGATTACCATTAATGTTACTACTTAGTGTTACTACTTAGTGTAGTGACCCGAACTTTTCCATGTTTATATATATTAATTGAGATTGATATTTACATGATTAAATGTTTCCAACATGTTAAGCAATCAAACATGTTAAGACTTGATTAATTGAAATATGTTTCATATAGACAATTGACCACCCAAGTTGACCGGTGATTCACGAACGTTAAAACTTGTAAAAACTATATGATGACATATATATGGATATATATATAGTTAACATGATACTATGATAAGTAAACATATCATTAAGTATATTAACAATGAACTACATATGTAAAAACAAGACTACTAACTTAATGATTTTTAAACCAGACATATATGTAACGATTATCGTTGTAAAGACATTTAATGGATATATATCATATTAAGAGATATTCATACATGATAATATCATGATAATATAATAATTTAAAATCTCATTTGATATTATAAACATTGGATTAACAACATTTAACAAGATCGTTAACCTAAAGGTTTCAAAACAACACTTACATGTAACGACTAACGATGACTTAACGACTCAGTTAAAATGTATATACATGTAGTGTTTTAATATGTATTTATACACTTTTGAAAGACTTCAATACACTTATCAAAATACTTCTACTTAACAAAAATGCTTACAATTACATCCTCGTTCAGTTTCATCAACAATTCTACTCGTATGCACCCGTATTCGTACTCGTACAATACACAGCTTTTAGATGTATGTACTATTGGTATATACACTCCAATGATCAGCTCTTAGCAGCCCATGTGAGTCACCTAACACATGTGGGAACCATCATTTGGCAACTAGCATGAAATATCTCATAAAATTACAAAAATATGAGTAATCATTCATGACTTATTTACATGAAAACAAAATTACATATCCTTTATATCTAATCCATACACCAACGACCAAAAACACCTACAAACACTTTCATTCTTCAATTTTATTCATCTAATTGATCTCTCTCAAGTTCTATCTTCAAGTTCTAAGTGTTCTTCATAAATTCTACAAGTTCTAGTTACATAAAATCAAGAATACTTTCAAGTTTGCTAGCTCACTTCCAATCTTGTAAGGTGATCATCTAACCTCAAGAAATCTTTGTTTCTTATAGTAGGTTATCATTCTAATACAAGGTAATAATCATATTCAAACATTGGTTCAATTTCTATAACTATAACAATCTTATTTCAAGTGATGATCTTACTTGAACTTGTTTTCGTGTCATGATTCTGCTTCAAGAACTTCGAGCCATCCAAAGATCCGTTGAAGCTAGATCCATTTTTCCCTTTTCCAGTAGGTTTATCCAAGGAACTTAAGGTAGTAATGATGTTCATAACATCATTCGATTCATACATATAAAGCTATCTTATTCGAAGGTTTAAACTTATAATCACGAGAACATAGTTTAGTTAATTCTAAACTTGTTCGCAAACAAAAGTTAATCCTTCTAACTTGACTTTTAAAATCAACTAAACACATGTTCTATATCTATATGATATGCTAACTTAATGATTTAAAACCTGGAAACACGAAAAACACCGTAAAACCGGATTTACGCCGTCGTAGTAACACCGCGGGCTGTTTTGGGTTAGTTAATTAAAAACTATGATAAAATTTGATTTAAAAGATGTTATTCTGAGAAAATGATTTTTATTATGAACATGAAACTATATCCAAAAATTATGGTTAAACTCAAAGTGGAAGTATGTTTTCTAAAATGGTCATCTAGACGTCGTTCTTTCGACTGAAATGACTACCTTTACAAAAACGACTTGTAACTTATTTTTCCGACTATAAACCTATACATTTTCTGTTTAGATTCATAAAATAGAGTTCAATATGAAACCATAGCAATTTAATTCACTCAAAACGGATTTAAAATGAAGAAGTTATGGGTAAAACAAGATTGGATAATTTTTCTCATTTTAGCTACGTAAAAATTGGTAACAAATCTATTCCAACCATAACTTAATCAACTTGTATTGTATATTATGTAATCTTGAGATACCATAGACACGTATACAATGTTTCGACCTATCATTTCGACACATCTATATATATTTCGGAACAACCATAGACACTCTATATGTGAATGTTGGAGTTAGCTATACAGGGTTGAGGTTGATTCCACAATATATATAGTTTGAGTTGTGATCAATACTGAGATACGTATACACTGGGTCGTGGATTGATTCAAGATAATATTTATCGATTTATTTCTGTACATCTAACTGTGGACAACTAGTTGTAGGTTACTAACGAGGACAGCTGACTTAATAAACTTAAAACATCAAAATATATTAAAAGTGTTGTAAATATATTTTGAACATACTTTGATATATATGTATATATTGTTATAGGTTCGTGAATCAACCAGTGGCCAAGTCTTACTTCCTGACGAAGTAAAAATCTGTGAAAGTGAGTTATAGTCCCACTTTTAAAATCTAATATTTTTGGGATGAGAATACATGCAGGTTTTATAAATGATTTACAAAATAGACACAAGTACGTGAAACTACATTCTATGGTTGAATTATCGAAATCGAATATGCCCCTTTTTATTAAGTCTGGTAATCTAAGAATTAGGGAACAGACACCCTAATTGACGCGAATCCTAAAGATAGATCTATTGGGCCTAACAAACCCCATCCAAAGTACCGGATGCTTTAGTACTTCGAAATTTATATCATATCCGAAGGGTGTCCCGGAATGATGGGGATATTCTTATATATGCATCTTGTTAATGTCGGTTACCAGATGTTCACCATATGAATGATTTTTATCTCTATGTATGGGATGTGTATTGAAATATGAAATCTTGTGGTCTATTATTATGATTTGATATATATAGGTTAAACCTATAACTCACCAACATTTTTTTTGACGTTTTAAGCATGTTTATTCTCAGGTGATTATTAAGAGCTTCCGCTGTCGCATACTTAAATATGGACGAGATTTGGAGTCCATGCTTGTATGATATTGTGTAAAAACTGCATTCAAGAAACTTATTTTGTTGTAACATATTTGTATTGTAAACCATTATGTAATGGTTGTGTGTAAACAGGATATTTTAGATTATCATTATTTGATAATCTACGTAAAGCTTTTTAAACCTTTATTGATGAAATAAAGGTTATGGTTTGTTTTAAAATGAATGCAGTCTTTGAAAAACGTCTCATATAGAGGTCAAAACCTCGCAACGAAATCAATTAATATGGAACGTTTTTAATCAATAAGAACGGGACATTTCAGTTGGTATCCGAGCGTTGGTCTTAGAGAACCAGAATTTTGCATTAGTGTGTCTTATCGAGTTTGTTAGGATGCATTAGTGAGTCTGGACTTCGACCGTGTTTACTTGAAAAATGATTGCTTAACAAATTTTGTTGGAAACTATATATTTTTAACATGTGAATATTATGTGATATATTAATCTCTTAACGCGTTTGATATTATGTGATAGATGTCTACCTCTAGAACAAGTCCCATTGACTCATCTAATAATAATGAAGAGTCAAATGTAAATTGGAATGATTCGTGGACTGATTCACAAGTTCCCGAAGAGGAACCGGAAGAAGAGTCGGAACCGGAAGAAGAATCGGAACCGGATGAAGAAATAGAACCGGTGGGGGAAATAATAAAACGGTTAAGTAAAAGAAAATCCTCAACCAACCGACCAAGGTTAATTATGGTCAATGGTGTTTCCGCCAAGGAAGCAAAATATTGGGAGGATTACCAATTCTCTGATGAATCGGATTCCGACGAGAATTCCGATGATGTTATAGAAATTACCCCAACTGAATTTAAAAAGGCAAAAGAAAATAATAAGGGAAAGGGCATAAAAATAGAGAAATCTAATTCCAACCCCGATGAACTTTATATGTATCGTCAACCCCCGAAGTCCTTAAGTTGTAACAATGACCCGGGAACCTCTAAACCACCAGGTTTTTCTAAACCAATGTGGAAAACGACGGCTCGTATTAGGGGAACATCATATATCCCTAGAAACTTGGCAAAACGAACCAAAACCGAAGAAGAAGAAACAAGCGAGTCGGAATAAGATAGTTGTATTCGTGTGGTGTAATATATGTAATATAGTGTGCTTATGCTTTATGATATATGTAAAAATTGCTTGTATTAATAAGTATTTTTTTATGAATCTAACTCTTGTCTATTTTACAGTATAAAAACACAAAATGGATAGACAACCCAATATTTTAAGAGACTTACCCGGAGACATGATTGATGAAATCTTGTCTAGAGTCGGTCAGAATTCTTCGGTACAACTATTTAAGGCGAAATCAGTTTGTAAGACATTCGAAGAACGTTCCAAGAATGCCTTGGTTTATAAAAGGCTTTTGTTCGAAAGATGGGGGATATCACATTGGGAAATCCATAAGTTACGATGTGTTTACTTTGACGCATATATTGCGGGGAACCCAAATGCTATTTTACGCAATGGGTTAAGAAATTATTTTGACTCAATATATCCGAATATTGGACTTCGTGATTTAGAAAAAGCGGCTAACATGCAACATAAAGAAGCATGTTATGCTTACGGATTAGTAATGTTCGCTTCTCACCAAAGTGAGAACAAGAACATCGGGCTACAACTATTAAACAAAACGTTCCCACAAGTGACGGAGTCGGTAATTGGGGTAAGAAATGAGGTTTTTAGATTGTTACGGGACTGTTGGACATTACGTAACCCTCGTCCCTTTGACGACGTTACAACACGCTATCTTATCAACAGCCATAACGGTTATGTTCCACAAGACCAAGGATGGGAAGTAATCCTAGTAAAACCAGAATGCATGACTTGTTTCTGGACGTATGAATTACGTGTCTTTATTGCCTTTGCTGAACGACTTGTGTACTAGCTAGAATTATCTTCACAACCATCTTGTATCAAATTTATTGTGTGCTATATTTCATGCTATATGTAAAATAAGCGGTATTGTAAGTTTGTAAAATATTGTGTAAAAGTTTGAACGCGAAATATTATTATAATCAGTTTTTCATATAGAATTGTAGTAGTTGAATTGTATATTAGCTACTAAGTATGAACTTAACGGGTAGGTACTACCCGAATTTAAACTTATAAAACGCTAATATGAAGAAAAAGCTTTTATAAATGAGTTCATATTTTGCTACGAAATACTATTAACTACTCTTAATATTCTGTATGATTAACTTGTTCCATTTGACTATTTTGAAGGAAATGGCACCGACTACTCGACACACCGTGAATATGAATGAAGAGGAATTCCGTACTTTTCTAGCTTCAAACATAGCCGCAGTACAGGCTGCGCTACATACCAACTATAACCTTGGATCTAGCAGTACAGAAAATCGTGTAGGATGCACCTACAAAGAATTCACTGCCTGCAAACCTTTGGAATTTGATGGAACCGAAGGACCGATCGGATTGAAACGGTGGACCAAGAAGGTTGAATCGGTGTTTGCCATAAGTAAGTGTACTGAAGAGGACAAAGTGAAGTACGCTACGCATACCTTCACAGGTTCTGCGTTAACATGGTGGAATACCTATCTAGAGCAAGTGGGACAAGACGATGCGTATGCACTACCGTGGTCAGCATTCAAGCACTTGATGAACGAGAAGTACCGTTCCAGAACCGAGGTCAATAAGCTCAAGACAGAACTTAGAGGGTTACGAACCCAAGGATTTGATATTACCACGTACGAAAGACGATTCACAGAATTGTGCCTATTGTGTCCGGGAGCATTCGAAGATGAGGAAGAGAAGATTGACTCGTTTGTGAAAGGATTACCGGAAAGAATCCAAGAAGATATAAGTTCACACGAGCCCGCCTCCATACAACAGGCTTTTAGAATGGCTCACAAACTAGTGAACCAGATTGAAGAAAGAATTAAAGAACAGACTGCTGAAGAGGCCAATGTGAAGCAAGTCAAAAGAAAGTGGGAGGAAAACGGTGATAAGAATCACCAATACAACAAAACAGCAATTACAACAATAATCGCAACAATTATCCCAACAATCGCAACATCAATCGCAACTACAACAAACGGCCCAACAACAACAACAACAACATCAACTACAACAATCATCCTAATAACAATAATAACCGCAACAACAACAACAATCAGAAGCAGCTATGCCAAAGGTGTGAAAAGTATCACTCGGGGTTCTGCACCAAACTTTGCAACAAGTGTAAAAGAAATGGTCATAGCGCGGCGAAGTGTGAGGTTTACGGACCAGGGGTTAATAGAACGAAAGGAACAAATGGTGTCGGAACGAGTAATGGCGGAGCAAGTAGTGTCGGAGCAAGTTATGCCAATGTAGTTTGTTATAAATGTGGAAAATCGGGCCACATTATTAGAAATTGCCCGAACCAGGAGAACACGAATGGACAAGGCCGCGGAAGAGTTTTCAATATTAATGCGGCAGAGGCACAGGAAGACCCGGAGCTTGTTACGGGTACGTTTCTTATTGACAATAAATCTGCTTACGTTTTATTTGATTCGGGTGCGGATAGAAGCTATATGAGTAGAGATTTTTGTGCTAAATTAAGTTGTCCATTGACGCCTTTGGATAGTAAATTTTTACTCGAATTAGCAAATGGTAAATTAATTTCAGCAGATAATATATGTCGGAATCGAGAAATTAAACTGGTTAGCGAAACATTTAAGATTGATTTGATACCAGTAGAGTTAGGGAGTTTTGATGTGATAATCGGTATGGACTGGTTGAAAGAAGTGAAAGCAGAGATCGTTTGTTACAAAAATGCAATTCGCATTATACGAGAAAAAGGAAAACCCTTAATGGTGTACGGAGAAAAGGGCAACACGAAGCTACATCTTATTAGTAATTTGAAGGCACAAAAACTAATAAGAAAAGGTTGCTATGCTGTTCTAGCACACGTCGAGAAAGTACAAACTGAAGAAAAGAGCATCAATGATGTTCCCATTGCAAAAGAATTTTCCGATGTATTTCTGAAAGAATTACCGGGATTACCCCCACATCGATCTGTTGAATTTCAAATAGATCTTGTACCAGGAGCTGCACCAATAGCTCATGCTCCTTACAGACTCGCACCCAGCGAGATGAAAGAACTGCAAAGCCAATTACAAGAAATTTTAGAGCGTGGTTTCATTCGACCAAGCACATCACCGTGGGGAGCTCCTGTTTTGTTTGTCAAGAAGAAAGATGGTACATTCAGGTTGTGTATCGACTACCGAGAGTTGAACAAACTTACCATCAAGAACCGCTACCCACTACCGAGAATCGACGACTTATTTGATCAACTACAAGGCTCGTCTGTTTATTCAAAGATTGACTTACGTTCCGGGTATCAACAAATGCGGGTGAAAGAAGATGATATTCCAAAGACTGCTTTCAGAACACATTACGGTCATTACGAGTTTATGGTCATGCCGTTTGGTTTAACTAATGCACCAGCTGTGTTCATGGACCTTATGAACCGAGTGTGTGGACCATACCTTGACAAGTTTGTCATTGTTTTCATTGATGACATACTTATTTACTCAAAGAATGACCAAGAACACGGTGAACATTTGAGAAAGGTGTTAGAAGTATTGAGGAAGGAAGAATTGTACGCTAAGTTTTCAAAGTGTGCATTTTGGTTGGAAGAAGTTCAATTCCTCGGTCACATAGTGAACAAAGAAGGTATTAAGGTGGATCCGGCAAAGATAGAAACTGTTAAAAAGTGGGAAACCCCGAAAACTCCAAAACACATACGCCAGTTTTTAGGACTAGCCGGTTACTACAGAAGGTTCATCCAAGACTTTTCCAGAATAGTAAAACCCTTGACTGCATTAACGCATAAAGGGAAGAAATTTGAATGGAATGATGAACAAGAGAAAGCGTTTCAGTTATTGAAGAAAAAGTTAACTACGACACCTATATTGTCATTGCCTGAAGGGAATGATGATTTTGTGATTTATTGTGACGCATCAAAGCAAGGTTTCGGTTGTGTATTAATGCAACGAACGAAGGTGATTGCTTATGCGTCTAGACAATTGAAGATTCACGAACAAAATTATACAACGCATGATTTGGAATTAGGCGCGGTTGTTTTTGCATTAAAGACTTGGAGGCACTACTTATATGGGGTTAAAAGTATTATATATACCGACCACAAAAGTCTTCAACACATATTTAATCAGAAACAACTGAATATGAGGCAGCGTAGGTGGATTGAATTATTGAATGATTACGACTTTGAGATTCGTTACCACCCAGGGAAGGCAAATGTGGTAGCCGATGCCTTGAGCAGGAAGGACAGAGAACCCATTTGAGTAAAATCTATGAATATAATGATTCATAATAACCTTACTACTCAAATAAAGGAGGCGCAACAAGGAGTTTTAAAAGAGGGAAATTTAAAGGATGAAATACTCAAAGGATCGGAGAAGCACCTTAATATTCAGGAAGACGGAACCCGGTATAGGGCTGAAAGGATTTGGGTACCAAAATTTGGAGATATGAGAGAAATGGTACTTAGAGAAGCTCATAAAACCAGATACTCAATACATCCTGGAACGGGGAAGATGTACAAGGATCTCAAGAAACATTTTTGGTGGCCGGGTATGAAAGCCGACGTTGCTAAATACGTAGGAGAATGTTTGACGTGTTCTAAGGTCAAAGCTGAGCATCAGAAACCATCAGGTCTACTTCAACAACCCGAAATCCCGGAATGGAAATGGGAAAAAATTACCATGGATTTCATCACTAAATTGCCAAGGACTGCAAGTGGTTTTGATACTATTTGGGTAATAGTTGATCGTCTCACCAAATCAGCACACTTCCTGCCAATAAGAGAAGATGACAAGATGGAGAAGTTAGCACGACTGTATTTGAAGGAAGTCGTCTCCAGACATGGAATACCAATCTCTATTATCTCTGATAGGGATGGCAGATTTATTTCAAGATTCTGGCAGACATTGCAGCAAGCATTAGGAACTCGTCTAGACATGAGTACTGCCTATCATCCACAAACTGATGGGCAGAGCGAAAGGACGATACAAACGCTTGAAGACATGCTACGAGCATGTGTTATTGATTTCGGAAACAGTTGGGATCGACATTTACCGTTAGCAGAATTTTCCTACAACAACAGCTACCATTCAAGCATTGAGATGGCGCCGTTTGAAGCACTTTATGGTAGAAAGTGCAGGTCTCCGATTTGTTGGAGTGAAGTGGGGGATAGACAGATTACGGGTCCGGAGATTATACAAGAAACTACCGAGAAGATCATCCAAATTCAACAACGGTTGAAAACCGCCCAAAGTCGACAAAAGAGCTACGCTGACATTAAAAGAAAAGATATAGAATTTGAAATTGGAGAGATGGTCATGCTTAAAGTTGCACCTTGGAAAGGCGTTGTTCGATTTGGTAAACGAGGGAAATTAAATCCAAGGTATATTGGACCATTCAAGATTATTGATCGTGTCAGACCAGTAGCTTACCGACTTGAGTTACCTCAACAACTCGCGGCAGTACATAACACTTTCCATGTCTTGAATTTGAAGAAATGTTTTGCTAAAGAAGATCTCACTATTCCGTTAGATGAAATCCAAATCAACGAAAAACTTCAATTCATCGAAGAACCCGTCGAAATAATGGATCGTGAGGTTAAAAGACTTAAGCAAAACAAGATACCAATTGTTAAGGTTTGATGGAATGCTCGTAGAGGACCCAAGTTCACCTAGGAGCGTGAAGATCAGATGAAGAAGAAATACCCGCATCTATTTCCAGAAGATTCGTCAACACCTTCAACAGCTTAAAATTTCGGGACGAAATTTATTTAACGGGTAGGTACTGTAGTGACCCGAACTTTTCCATGTTTATATATATTAATTGAGATTGATATTTACATGATTAAATGTTTCCAACATGTTAAGCAATCAAACTTGTTAAGACTTGATTAATTGAAATATGTTTCATATAGACAATTGACCACCCAAGTTGACCGGTGATTCACGAACGTTAAAACTTGTAAAAACTATATGATGACATATATATGGATATATATATAGTTAACATAATACTATGATAAGTAAACATATCATTAAGTATATTAACAATGAACTACATATGTAAAAACAAGACTACTAACTTAATGATTTTTAAACGAGACATATATGTAACGATTATCGTTGTAAAGACATTTAATGTATATATATCATATTAAGAGATATTCATACATGATAATATCATGATAATATAATAATTTAAAAATCTCATTTGATATTATAAACATTGAGTTAACAACATTTAACAAGATCGTTAACCTAAAGGTTTCAAAACAACACTTACATGTAACGCCTAACGATGACTTAACGACTCAGTTAAAATGTATATACATGTAGTGTTTTAATATGTATTTATACACTTTTTAAAGATTTCAATACACTTATCAAAATACTTCTACTTAACAAAAATGCTTACAATTACATCCTCGTTCAGTTTCATCAACAATTCTACTCGTATGCACCCGTATTCGTACTCGTACAATACACAGCTTTTAGATGTATGTACTATTGGTATATACACTCCAATGATCAGCTTTTAGCAGCCCATGTGAGTCACCTAACACATGTGGGAACCATCATTTGGCAACTAGCATGAAATATCTCATAAAATTATAAAAATATGAGTAATCATTCATGACTTATTTACATGAAAACAAAATTACATATCCTCTATATCTAATCCATACACCAACGACCAAAAACACCTAAAAACACTTTCATTCTTCAATTTTCTTCATCTAATTGATCTCTCTCAAGTTCTATCTTCAAGTTCTAAGTGTTCTTCATATATTCTACAAGTTCTAGTTACATAAAATCAAGAATACTTTCAAGTTTGCTAGCTCACTTCCAATCTTGTAAGGTGATCATCCAACCTCAAAAAATCTTTGTTTCTTACAGTAGGTTATCATTCTAATACAAGGTAATAATCATATTCAAACTTTGGTTCAATTTCTATAACTATAACAATCTTATTTCAAGTGATGATCTTACTTGAACTTGTTTTCGTGTCATGATTCTGCTTCAAGAACTTTGAGCCATCCAAGGATCCATTGAAGCTAGATCCATTTTTCTCTTTTCCAGTAGGTTTATCCAAGGAACTTAAGGTAGTAATGATGTTCATAACATCATTCGATTCATATATATAAAGCTATCTTATTCGAAGGTTTAAACTTGTAATCACTAGAACATAGTTTAGTTAATTCTAAACTTGTTCGCAAACAAAAGTTAATCCTTCTAACTTGACTTTTAAAATCAACTAAACACATGTTCTATATCTATATGATATGCTAACTTAATGATTTAAAACCTGGAAACACGAAAAACACCGTAAAACCGGATTTACGCCGTCGTAGTAACACCGCGGGCTGTTTTGGGTTAGTTAATTAAAAACTATGATAAACTTTGATTTAAAAGTTGTTATTCTGAGAAAATGATTTTTATTATGAACATGAAACTATATCCAAAAATTATGGTTAAACTCAAAGTGGAAGTATGTTTTCTAAAATGGTCATCTAGACGTCGTTCTTTCGACTGAAATGACTACCCTTACAAAAACGACTTGTAACTTATTTTTCCGACTATAAACCTATACTTTTTCTGTTTAGATTCATAAAATAGAGTTCAATATGAAACCATAGCAATTTGATTCACTCAAAACGGATTTAAAATGAAAAAGTTATGGGTAAAACAAGATTGGATAATTTTTCTCATTTTAGCTACGTGAAAATTGGTAACAAATCTATTACAACCATAACTTAATCAACTTGTATTGTATATTATGTAATCTTGAGATACCATAGACACGTATACAATGTTTCGACCTATCATGTCGACACATCTATATATATTTCGGAACAACCATAGACACTCTATATGTGAATGTTGGAGTTAGCTATACAGGGTTGAGGTTGATTCCAAAATATATATAGTTTGAGTTGTGATCAATACTGAGATACGTATACACTGGGTCGTGGATTGATTCAAGATAATATTTATCGATTTATTTCTGTACATCTAACTGTGGACAACTAGTTGTAGGTTACTAACGAGGACAGCTGACTTAATAAACTTAAAACATCAAAATATATTAAAAGTGTTGTAAATATATTTTGAACATACTTTGATATATATGTATATATTGTTATAGGTTCGTGAATCAACCAGTGGCCAAGTCTTACTTCCCGACGAAGTAAAAATCTGTGAAAGTGAGTTATAGTCCCACTTTTAAAATCTAATATTTTTGGGATGAGAATACATGCAGGTTTTATAAATGATTTACAAAATAGACACAAGTACGTGAAACTACATTCTATGGTTGAATTATCGAAATCGAATATGCCCCTTTTTATTAAGTCTGGTAATCTAAGAATTAGGAAACAGACACCCTAATTGACGCGAATCCTAAAGATAGATCTATTGGGCCTAACAAACCCCATCCAAAGTACCGGATGCTTTAGTACTTCGAAATTTATATCATATCCGAAGGGTGTCCCGGAATGATGGGGATATTCTTATATATGCATCTTGTTAATGTCGGTTACCAGGTGTTCACCATATGAATGATTTTTATCTCTGTAGCGACCCCGACAAATCGTCAAGTGACGACGTCGACTACGTATGGTCCCATTACATGGTTATAAGCATTTATAACAAAGTTTGACCGAAAATATGTCGCATTCATTTCATAAAAGGATGTTTCAATGTTTACAAAAGTAATTCCCAAGACAAGTACATAACAAAAGTTATAGTTCATATGAAACACGTGCGACATAGTTTAAAGTAGCCAAAAAGACGCTCCACGTATGCAAGTATACTCGACATCCAATGCAAGTATCAAAAAGTATGAGCGGAAGCATGTATCACCTAAGTTCAAGGACCTGAGAAAACATAGAGAATCTGTCAACGAAAACGTTGGTGAAATCATAGGTTTAAATAAGTAAGTGAATGAAGGTAAGTCGAACCACAAGATTTGCAACATTAATAAAGTAGTAATACATTCTAAAAGTTAATATTCACGAGCACCCAATTATCAAGGCTTAACGTTTCCTTCCATTGAACCCCATCATAATAGTGTTAGAACATACACTGTTTCTCGAAAATATATTTCACCCGTAGACGGTAGCGAACCGTCCGAAGTGAGGGTTTGTCAAACCCATATGGCCATATAACATAAGTTCTCGCTTACACCCGTCAAGTGTAACTAATGATAATCGAATTGAGGATTTGTGTTCAAACTCGTATGTAGAATGTTTGTTTTCCTGTACTTGTGTTCACTTAGTTTAAAAGAACGTTTATGTTTTCTCATCCCAAAAGTAAGTTCAAAAAAAAAAGGTAAAAGTGGGACTATGATCTCACCTTGTATGCACGAACAAAAAGTACTTCGACAAGTAACGTGTGCAAAGAACAATGCTAGTCTTGACCTAAACAAATAGGTTGTATCAATAACGATAGTCACGAAGGGTCAAAGATGTTCAGTTAGTCCTATGGCTCAATACGACTCGATTAATAAAGCATGTGAATCAAATTGTCAAGTCTCATGCAAGATACAAGTAGTTGAGCATGTTAGAACGATTGTATAATCGTTTGGTTAAGGTTGACTAAAAGTCAAAGTTGGTCAAAGTCAAAGTCAACGAGGTCGGGTCGGGTGTCCGACAATTTTCTCATGATGAGAAGTCATATACGAGCATAATAGTCAAGTTTCATGTTAATCGGAGTTACGGTTAAGCGGGAAACATTTTGGGAGCGTTTAAAGACAAGGAAGTTGGCCTGGGCCATTTGCGCGGTGCGCAATGGGTTGCGCGGCGCGCACCCATGTGCAATACCAGGTCAGAACTCGACCAAGGGAACCATTTATTTGGTTTTTCTGATTTGCGCGGTGCGCAGGTGCACGCGCGGCGCGCATAACCTGGGGAAGTGCTGATTGCAGAAAAAAAATAACTTAAGTAACGAACCAAAACTCATTTTAACATATTTCATGCACCGAAAACACTTAAAACGCATATCATATAACATGAGAAAGGTAATTTGACAAGGAGAATAACTAAACGCATTTACTCAATCAAAACCAAACAACTTATATCAAAATCACCATTAATGCTCATCATTTATTACTCCAAGTTCATAAATGCCATATTATGATTCGGTAAATTAATGCACATGTGTAATACGCCGTTTTGAAGATAATCAAGCATACAACACAACTAGACACTTACAATTAACATTGCTAAGCATTTAATGCATCAAATATTCAATTTACTTTTATCAAACCCTAACCCAAAATCATAAAATCAACAATCTTGCTTATGAAACTAATCCATGTCAAACTACATACCAATTTGAAGCTAGTGATGTTAGGAACACAATTAAAACATGAATTTTCATCATCAAATAACATATGTACACCTAAAACTCAAGATTAAACAAGCATTCTTTCAATATGAGCTAGTTACACCAAAATAGCAAGAACAAGCATACAAAACACATAATCATACTAGACTTGAGCCATAGACACTAATTAACAACCTTTTAATTCAAAAACTCAAGAACACATAAAATTAGTGATTTTAGAAAGTTACCCAAATTTGATGAAATCGGTATGGAATCGAAGAGGAGATCACGAGGAGTTCAAATATGTAATTTGTTTGGCCCGAAGCTTGATCGATTGAATATGGATGATGAATTGCTTTTTGATGGAATTAAAGAAATGGTGGAAGTATTAGATGAAAAGGAAAATTAAATGGAGAAATGAGGTGGAAGAGGTTGACTAGTCAAGTGGCTAGTCACCACTTTGGTGTCTTGGCGAAACTAGTCCCTCAAGTTGCAATCGGGTGCGTTAAATTACCTAAAACAAGATAATTGAAACGCGTATTAGCGGGAGATGTTATAAACATATAACGGAGTTTAAAATAGTTAAACGGAAAAGTTGACGGAAAAAGGCGGGATGTTACATTACCTACACCTTAAAAGAAATTTCGTCCCGAAATTTAGGTAGGCGTAGTAGTCGTTGTTTCTTCCTCGGAATCTGACGTTTCCGGAACCGGGAATAGATGAGGGTGTTTCTTTCGCATTTGATCTTCTCTTTCCCAAGTAAACTCGGGTCCCCTTTTGGCGTTCCAACGGACCTTGACAATCGGGATCCGGCTTTGTTTCAATTCCTTCTCGACGTAGTCCACAATTTCAACCGGTTCCTCCACAAAATGAAGTTTGTCATTAATAGTAAGTTCCTCGAGAGGAACGACGATATCGGGCTTGGCAAGACATTTCTTCAAGTTAGATACATGAAAAGTAGGATGGACGGAGCTTAGTTGAGGCAGAAGATCCAAACGATACGCAACGGTTCCAACACGTTCTAAGATTTCGAAAGGACCAACGTACCGCGGATTTAGTTTCCCACATTTCCCAAAACGGATGACACCTTTCCAAGGTGCGACTTTTAACATGACGCGGTCACCGACTTGAAATTCGAGGTCTTTGCGTCTTTTGTAGGTATAGCATTTTTGACGACTCCGGGCCGTCCGAAGCCTATCTCGGATTTGAAGAATCTTCTCGGTGGTTTCGTGAATGAGGTCGGGCCCGGAAATTTGCACGTCACCCACTTCGGCCCAACAAAGAGGAGAGCGACATTTTCGGCCATATAATGCTTCAAAAGGTGCGGCCTTAATACTCGCGTGATAACTATTGTTATATGAGAACTCGGCGAGGGGTAAGTGCTTGTCCCAAGCTTTTCCAAAATCAACAACGCAAGCCCGTAACATATCCTCCAATGTTTGTATGGTACGTTCACTTTGCCCATCGGTTTGGGGATGATATGCGGTACTCATGTCTAAACGCGTCCCCAACGCTTCTTGTAACGTACGCCAAAATCTAGAGACGAAACGACCATCTCGGTCGGAGATAATCGATAAAGGTACACCGTGTCGGGCTACAATCTCCTTAACGTAAAGTCGTGCAAGTTTCTCCATTTTGTCGGTTTCTTTCATGGCAAGAAAGTGCGCGGATTTAGTGAGGCGGTCAACAATGACCCAAATAGTATCATAACCGCCCGACGTTTTCGGTAGTTTGGTGATAAAATCCATCGTGATCCTTTCCCACTTCCATTGTGGGATCTCGGGTTGTTGAAGTAACCCGGACGGTCTTTGGTGTTCGGCTTTGACTTTAGCGCAAGTCAAACATTTGGCAACGTATCTAGCAACTTCCTTTTTGATATTCGGCCACCAATATTGTTCTTTAAGGTCATGGTACATCTTATTGGCGCCGGGATGAATCGAGTATCGCGATTTGTGGGCTTCGTCTAGGATGAGGTTTCGTAAGTCGCCATATCTAGGCACCCAAATTCTTCCGGCGTAATATCGAAGTCCGTTCTCCTTAACTTCGAATCGAGAGACGAGGATGTTTAAAAGTTCACGTCCGATGTGGTTGTCTTTAAGAGCCTCCTCTTGGACTACACGAATTTGGCTATTAAGGTTGGAGTGAATGGTGATGTTTAAAGCTCGGACACGAAGAGGCACCGCTCTTTCTTTTCGACTTAAGGCATCGGCCACTACATTTGCCTTCCCGGGGTGGTAACGAAGCTCGCAATTATAATCGTTCAAGGTCTCAATCCACCTTCGTTGTCTCATGTTTAGTTGCTTTTGATCGAAGATATGTTGGAGACTTTTGTGATCGGTAAAGATGGTACTTTTGGTACCAAGAAGATGGTGTCTCCATAACTTAAGTGCAAAGATGACGGCACCGAGTTCAAGATCATGTGTCGTGTAGTTTCGTTCGTGAACCTTGAGTTGTCGAGAGGCATAAGCAATGACTTTATTTCGTTGCATTAGCACACACCCATAACCGTTTTTCGAGGCATCGCAATATACAACAAAATCATCATTACCTTCGGGAAGTGACAAGATAGGAGCGGTGGTTAGCTTAGTTTTCAAGATTTGGAATGCGGTTTCTTGTTCGGATGTCCAAACGAATTTTCGTTCCTTGTGAGTTAACGCGGTTAAAGGACGAGCGATTAAGGAGAAGTCCTTGATGAATTTACGGTAGTATCCGGCAAGACCCAAGAATTGACGAATTTGAGTAGGAGTAGTAGGAGCCTCCCATTTACTAATGGCTTCGATCTTTGCGGGATCGACTTTAATGCCTTGATCACTTACGACGTGACCGAGGAATTGAACTTCCTTCAACCAAAATTCACACTTGGAGAACTTGGCATAGAGTTGTTCTTTTCTCAAGAGTTCAAGCACGAGTCGGAGATGTTCTTTGTGTTCCTCTTCGCTTTTAGAATAGACCAAAATATCGTCAATGAACACGATAACGAATTTGTTGAGGTATGGTTTGCACACGCGGTTCATGAGATCCATGAACACCGCCGGAGCGTTAGTGAGACCAAAAGGCATGACAAGGAATTCGTAACTACCGTAACGAGTCCGGAAAGCGGTTTTGGAGACATCTTCCCCCTTAACCCTTAGTTGATGATAACCCGAACGGAGATCAATTTTTGAATATACACAAGACCCTTGTAGTTGATCAAAGAGGTCATCGATGCGAGGAAGAGGATATCGGTTTTTAACCGTCAATTTGTTTAGTTCACGATAATCAATGCACATTTGTAGGGATCCGTCTTTCTTCTTAACGAACAAAATCGGAGCGCCCCATGGTGAATGGCTAGGTTGAATGAAACCACGGTCAAGTAACTCTTGGATTTGACTTTGCAATTCTTGCAATTCGGATGGAGCGAGTCTATACGGTGCACGCGCTACGGGTGCGGCTCCTGGAATAAGATCGATTTGAAATTCAACCGGTCGATGAAGTGGAAGACCCGGTAATTCGTCGGGAAATACATCGGAATAGTCACTAACAATTGGCACATCATCGATGCGCTTTTCATCGGCCTCGACTTTCTTAACGTGAGCAAGAATCGCGAAACAACCCTTGCGAAGTAGCTTTCGAACTTTAAGGCACGAAACGAGATTGAGTCCGGTGCAATTTTTGTCGCCATAGACAATCAATGGTTCACCATTCTCGATAGGAATTTGGATTGCGTGAAGATCGCAAAGAATGTGAGATTTATTTTTGACCATCCAATTCATACCGATTATTACATCAAAACTCCCTAGTTCCATGGGTATCAAGTCAATTTCAAATTTATTACCCAAAATGTTTAAAGTACACCCCCGGTAATATGTGTCGGCACTTAAGAGTTTTCCATCGGCCACTTCGATGGAGTAAGTAGTATCTAAAGGGTGTGGTGGAGTGCAAAGAGTAGGAGCCAAAGTCTTAGACACAAAACATTTATCGGCACCCGAATAGAATAAGCATGTAACATAAGTGTTGTTGAGAAGAAACGTACCCGTGACTAATTTGTTATCGTCTCGGGCTTCCTCGGTGTTGATGTTGAAGGCTCGGCCTCGGTTGTTGGGGTTGGCTTTCTTCTTCGGGCATTCGTTCCTATAGTGACCCGGTTGACCACATTCATAACAAGTGGCCGTTCTTGGAGGATTGGGCCCCTTTCGAGCGACGGGGGCGGCGCTTGTGCAATTGTTGGCCCTATGACCAACTCCTTGGCAACGGTGACAAACTAGCTTGTTACATTCACCGTAATGATGTTTGTGGCATTTGTTGCAAAGAGGTAAGTTTCCGACATAACCCTTCTTGCCGTCGTTGTTGAAAGGCTTTTTGGTGAAGGTGTTGTTGTTGTAGTTAGTTGATGGAGTGGCTTCCCATTTCCTTTTGTTGCCACCCGACTTGTCCTCGGCCTTAGGAGCCGGTACTACAATTTCGTCAACCGTTTCAATTAATTGGCGAGCCATGTTCATAGCGGCTTGATGAGTAGTGGGTTTGGATGACATCACCCCTTGTTTGATGCTTTTTGGAAGACCGAGCATGTAGAGCTCAATCCTTTGAGATTCGGGGTTAACAAGATTAGGACACATCAAGGATAGTTCGGCGAAGCGTTGATTATAAGCTTTAAGATCGTTTCCGACCGCTTTCAAAGCTCTTAGTTCTTCCTCAAGCTTGCGGGTTTCTTCACGCGGAAAATATTCAACAATCATCTTTTCCCTTAGATCGGCCCAAGAGAGGGCATGAGCTTCATCTGTACCCACCGATTGAACATAGGTGTTCCACCATGTTAGAGCAATCCTGGAAAAAGTGTGGGTGGAGTATTTGACCTTGTCTTGATCCCGACAACCGCTTATGCTAAAGACGGCCTCGGTTTGTTCAAACCAACGAGTAAGCACAACCGGTCCACCGGTCCCATCATAAGAGTGAGGTTTGCACCCCATGAAAGCTTTGTAGGAGCACCCTTCGCTAGAGTTACCGGCTCCTTGGTTGTTGTTGTTGTTGTTGTTATTATTGTTGTTGTTGGACGAGTGACCGGCCATGGCCGCATCCACGGCGGTGGCTATCATGCGTTGCAAAGCTTGTTCGGGAGTTTCGGGAGGGGCGCGTCGACGAGCCATTGTTCCTTCAAAACACAAGAATACCGTTGGTTAGTATTCTAAATAATACTAACCGTGATATGGAATAAAGATAAAGAGAAAATTATCCTTGACTTGCCTTAAATTCTTTATGTCATAATGTCGGTATGTTCATATGAGTAGATATGATTTCCGGGAATTATATTACCCTAATTCATATGTGCATTCGACATTACATCATATAGTCAAGGTGGCGTGTCAATTAAATTATACAACGCAAGGTTTAGATAGAATAAGAGTAGATATGAGTGAGAGAGTTCGAGTATAAATGCACAAGTAGTCAAGTAATTCCTATGTCAAGTCTATATGCCGGTTGTAGTCTAGACTCACCAATGTACCCTATGACTTGGGTTTGACACCAATGAACTCTAAATCCCTACAACCAAGGCTCTGATACCACTTGTAGTGACAGATGGGGTAGAAACCCACCCAGTGCCTTTCCAGCTAACCGCTTGGTGACCACTGAGTGTACCTCAGACACTGATTTTACGGCCCGCATTTCTGCCAAACTGCCAACCCTCAAATTCCAAGGGATCGCAAGGGGTAAGAGCCAATGCTTCGTCACAGGTAACACTGTGAGAACCCCCTCTACGATTAACCCGCCAAAAAGCATAGTCCGTATGAGTGCCCGGCCTGACAGCCGGCGCGCGTGACTACCTTTACGGCTAAGGTTAAACCAGCTCTGATACCACTTGTAGCGACCCCGACAAATCGTCAAGTGACGACGTCGACTACGTATGGTCCCATTACATGGTTATAAGCATTTATAACAAAGTTTGACCGAAAATATGTCGCATTCATTTCATAAAAGGATGTTTCAATGTTTACAAAAGTAATTCCCAAGACAAGTACATAACAAAAGTTATAGTTCATATGAAACACGTGCGACATAGTTTAAAGTAGCCAAAAAGACGCTCCACGTATGCAAGTATACTCGACATCCAATGCAAGTATCAAAAAGTATGAGCGGAAGCATGTATCACCTAAGTTCAAGGACCTGAGAAAAACATAGAGAATTTGTCAACGAAAACGTTGGTGAAATCATAGGTTTAAATAAGTAAGTGAATGAAGGTAAGTCGAACCACAAGATTTGCAACATTAATAAAGTAGTAATACATTCTAAAAGTTAATATTCACGAGCACCCAATTATCAAGGCTTAACGTTTCCTTCCATTGAACCCCATCATAATAGTGTTAGAACATACACTGTTTCTCGAAAATATATTTCACCCGTAGACGGTAGCGAACCGTCCAAAGTGAGGGTTTGTCAAACCCATATGGCCATATAACATAAGTTCTCGCTTACACCCGTCAAGTGTAACTAATGATAATCAAATTGAGGATTTGTGTTCAAACTCGTATGTAGAATGTTTGTTTTCCTGTACTTGTGTTCACTTAGTTTAAAAGAACGTTTATGTTTTCTCATCCCAAAAGTAAGTTCAAAAAAAAAGGTAAAAGTGGGACTATGATCTCACCTTGTATGCACGAACAAAAAGTACTTCGACAAGTAACGTGTGCAAAGAACAATGCTAGTCTTGACCTAAACAAATAGGTTGTATCAATAACGATAGTCACGAAGGGTCAAAGATGTTCAGTTAGTCCTATGGCTCAATACGACTCGATTAATAAAGCATGTGAATCAAATTGTCAAGTCTCATGCAAGATACAAGTAGTTGAGCATGTTAGAACGATTGTATAATCGTTTGGTTAAGGTTGACTAAAAGTCAAAGTTGGTCAAAGTCAAAGTCAACGAGGTCGGGTCGGGTGTCCGACAATTTTCTCATGATGAGAAGTCATATACGAGCATAATAGTCAAGTTTCATGTTAATCGGAGTTACGGTTAAGCGGGAAACATTTTGGGAGCGTTTAAAGACAAGGAAGTTGGCCTGGGCCATTTGCGCGGTGCGCAATGGGTTGCGCGGCGCGCACCCATGTGCAATACCAGGTCAGAACTCGACCAAGGGAACCATTTATTTGGTTTTTCCGATTTGCGCGGTGCGCAGGTGCACGCGCGGCGCGCATAACCTGGGGAAGTGCTGATTGCAGAAAAAAAATAACTTAAGTAACGAACCAAAACTCATTTTAACATATTTCATGCACCGAAAACACTTAAAACGCATATCATATAACATGAGAAAGGTAATTTAACAAGGAGAATAACTAAATGCATTTACTCAATCAAAACCAAACAACTTATATCAAAATCACCATTAATGCTCATCATTTATTACTCCAAGTTCATAAATGCCATATTATGATTCGGTAAATTAATGCACATGTGTAATACGCCGTTTTGAAGATAATCAAGCATACAACACAACTAGACACTTACAATTAACATTGCTAAGCATTTAATGCATCAAATATTCAATTTACTTTTATCAAACCCTAACCCAAAATCATAAAATCAACAATCTTGCTTATGAAACTAATCCATGTCAAACTACATACCAATTTGAAGCTAGTGATGTTAGGAACACAATTAAAACATGAATTTTCATCATCAAATAACATATGTACACCTAAAACTCAAGATTAAACAAGCATTCTTTCAATATGAGCTAGTTACACCAAAATAGCAAGAACAAGCATACAAAACACATAATCATACTAGACTTGAGCCATAGACACTAATTAACAACCTTTTAATTCAAAAACTCAAGAACACATAAAATTAGTGATTTTAGAAAGTTACCCAAATTTGATGAAATCGGTATGGAATCGAAGAGGAGATCACGAGGAGTTCAAATATGTAATTTGTTTGGCCCGAAGCTTGATCGATTGAATATGGATGATGAATTGCTTTTTGATGGAATTAAAGAAATGGTGGAAGTATTAGATGAAAAGGAAAATTAAATGGAGAAATGAGGTGGAAGAGGTTGACTAGTCAAGTGGCTAGTCACCACTTTGGTGTCTTGGCGAAACTAGTCCCTCAAGTTGTAATCGGGTGCGTTAAATTACCTAAAACAAGATAATTGAAACGCGTATTAGCGGGAGATGTTATAAACATATAACGGAGTTTAAAATAGTTAAACGGAAAAGTTGACGGAAAAAGGCGGGATGTTACAATCTCTATGTATGGGATGTGTATTGAAATATGAAATCTTGTGGTCTATTATTATGATTTGATATATATAGGTTAAACCTATAACTCACCAACATTTTTGTTGACGTTTTAAGCATGTTTATTCTCAGGTGATTATTAAGAGCTACCGCTGTCGCATACTTAAATAAGGACGAGATTTGGAGTCCATGCTTGTATGATATTGTGTAAAAACTGCATTCAAGAAACTTATTTTGTTGTAACATATTTGTATTGTAAACCATTATGTAATGGTCGTGTGTAAACAGGATATTTTAGATTATCATTATTTGATAATCTACGTAAAGCTTTTTAAACCTTTAATGATGAAATAAAGGTTATGGTTTGTTTTACAATGAATGCAGTCTTTGAAAAACGTCTCATATAGAGGTCAAAACCTCGCAACGAAATCAATTAATATGGAACGTTTTTAATCAATAAGAACGGGACATTTCACTATTGGTATATACACTCTAATGATCAGCTCTTAGCAGCCCATGTGAGTCACCTAACACATGTGGAAACCATCATTTGGCAACTAGCATGAAATATCTCATAAAATTACAAAAATATGAGTAATCATTCATGACTTATTTACATGAAAACAAAATTACATATCCTTTATATCTAATCCATACACCAACGACCAAAAACACCTACAAACACTTTCATTCTTCAATTTTATTCATCTAATTGATCTCTCTCAAGTTCTATATTCAAGTTCTAAGTGTTCTTCATAAATTCTACAAGTTCTAGTTACATAAAATCAAAAATACTTTCAAGTTTGCTAGCTCACTTCCAATCTTGTAAGGTGATCATCCAACCTCAAGAAATCTTTGTTTATTATAGTAGGTTATCATTCTAATACAAGGTAATAATCATATTCAAACTTTGGTTCAATTTCTATAACTATAACAATCTTATTTCAAGTGATGATCTTACTTGAACTTGTTTTCGTGTCATGATTCTGCTTCAAGAACTTCGAGCCATCCAAAGATCCGTTGAAGCTAGATCCATTTTTCTCTTTTCCAGTAGGTTTATCCAAGGAACTTAAGGTAGTAATGATGTTCATAACATCATTCGATTCATACATATAAAGCTATCTTATTCGAAGGTTTAAACTTATAATCACTAGAACATAGTTTAGTTAATTATAAACTTGTTCGCAAACAAAAGTTAATCCTTCTAACTTGACTTTTAAAATCAAATAAACACATGTTCTATATCTATATGTTATGCTAACTTAATGATTTAAAACTTGGAAACACGAAAAATACCGTAAAACCGGATTTACGCCGTCGTAGTAACACCGCGGGCTGTTTTGGGTTAGTTAATTAAAAACTATGATAAAATTTGATTTAAAAGATGTTATTTTGAGAAAATTATTTTTATTATGAACATGAAACTATATCCAAAAATTATGGTTAAACTCAAAGTGGAAGTATGTTTTCTAAAATGGTCATCTAGACGTCGTTCTTTCGACTGAAATGACTACCTTTACAAAAATGACTTGTAACTTATTTTTCCGACTATAAATCTATACTTTTTCTGTTTAGATTCATAAAATAGAGTTCAATATGAAACCATAGCAATTTGATTCACTCAAAACGGATTTAAAATGAAGAAGTTATGGGTAAAACAAGATTGGATAATTTTTCTCATTTTAGCTACGTGAAAATTGGTAACAAATCTATTCCAACCATAACTTAATCAACTTGTATTGTATATTATGTAATCTTGAGATACCATAGACACGTATACAATGTTTCGACCTATCATGTCGACACATCTATATATATTTCGGAACAACCATAGACACTCTATATGTGAATGTTGGAGTTAGCTATACAGGGTTGAGGTTGATTCCAAAATATATATAGTTTGAGTTGTGATCAATACTGAGATACGTATACACTGGGTCGTGGATTGATTCAAGATAATATTTATCGATTTATTTCTGTACATCTAACTGTGGACAACTAGTTGTAGGTTACTAACGAGGACAGCTGACTTAATAAACTTAAAACATCAAAATATATTAAAAGTGTTGTAAATATATTTTGAACATACTTTGATATATATGTATATATTGTTATAGGTTCGTGAATCAACCAGTGGCCAAGTCATACTTCCCGATGAAGTAAAAATCTGTGAAAGTGAGTTATAGTCCCACTTTTAAAATCTAATATTTTTGGGATGAGAATACATGCAAGTTTTATAAATGATTTACAAAATAGACACAAGTACGTGAAACTACATTCTATGGTTGAATTATCGAAATCGAATATGCCCCTTTTTATTAAGTCTGGTAATCTAAGAATTAGGGAATAGACACCCTAATTGACGCGAATCCTAAATATAGATCTATTGGGCCTAACAAACCTCATCCAAAGTACCGGATGCTTTAGTACTTCGAAATTTATATCATATCCGAAGGTGTCCCAGGATGATGGGGATATTCTTATATATGCATCTTGTTAATGTCGGTTACCAGGTGTTCACCATATGAATAATTTTTATCTCTATGTATGGGATGTGTATTGAAATATGAAATCTTGTGGTCTATTATTATGATTTGATATATATAGGTTAAACCTATAACTCACCAACATTTTTGTTGACGTTTTAAGCATGTTTATTCTCAGGTGATTATTAAGAGCTTCCGCTGTCGCATACTTAAATAAGGACGAGATTTGGAGTCCATGCTTGTATGATATTGTGTAAAAACTGCATTCAAGAAACTTATTTTGTTGTAACATATTTGTATTGTAAACCATTATGTAATGGTTGTGTGTAAACAGGATATTTTAGATTATCATTATTTGATAATCTACGTAAAGATTTTTAAACCTTTATTGATGAAATAAAGGTTATGGTTTGTTTTAAAATGAATGCAGTCTTTGAAAAACGTCTCATATAGAGGTCAAAACCTCGCAACGAAATCAATTAATATGGAACATTTTTAATCAATAAGAACGGGACATTTCACTTAGTGTTACTACTACTGCTACTACTACATAACGCTAGTGACACTACTATCACCACTAGTGTCACTACTACCACTACTAACACTACTATCACTATTCATAGCTACTAATACTACTTACACTACTTCTCACTACTAACGAATCTTTTCGTACTATTATTATTTACTAGTCTTCAACACTCATTGCTAGTATATTTTTAATAACTCTATTTTTCATTGATCTTACTTCGATGTATCGTTTGTGTAGAAGGAGACCATGTTTACTTCAGAAATGTTCGAGGATTAAGTTGAAGAACTCGTTACTTAACGAGTGACAGAAGCTCTTGTAGCTGCAGGTTTTGATTGCACGATTGAGAAATACTATCCCAGACGAGAGCTGAAGTTAGTAGGCAACAATCTCACTGCCTATAACAAGAGGTTCTTTGAGCTGGCGTTAATGTATCCTGAAATGGTTACTCCTGAAAGGCGTAAGGTGGAGTTGTACATCGAAGGTCTAAGTGAGAATATTCAAGGCGGGGTCACTACTTCTAAACCCGCAAACGTGAAAGAAGCTATTGACATGGCTAGTTTGCTATTGGATCAGATTATCTAGAGAGGGAAGGGCACTACAGTCAATGAGAATAAGTCCAACGATGGTAAGAGGAAGTGGAACGGTGCTCAGGACAAGAATTTTAATCAGCAGCCGTTCAAGAAGCAAGATTATTACCGCAACAACACTGGGGTCACATGAACTAACTCCGGGTATAAGGGCAAAAAGCCACAATGTCATAAGTGTGGCAAGCATCACACTGGAAACTGTTATGTTCTAAATTATAACCGTTGTAAGGAGTTTGGCCATTTGGCAAAAGATTGCAAGGTTAATCTCAACGGCAACACCAACAACAACAACACTGCAAGCAATCCGAACAATGCTAATAATGGTAAGAACTGTTATGGTTGTGGACAGCCGGGTCATTTCAAGAGAGACTGTCCTAAGAACAACAACAATGGGAATGCTCGAGGCAGGGCATTCAACATCAATTCTAAGGAAGCTCATGATGATCCGAAGCTAGTCACGGGTACGTTTTCACTCGATAATCAACCTATTTATGTTTTATTTGATACTGGTGCTGATAGAAGTTTTATAACTAAGGATATTTGTTAGAATGTTAAGAATCCTGTTTCTCCCTTATATAACGTGTATTCCATAGAACTAGGGAATGGTAACTTGATGAGAGCTGATAAGATTTATCACGGTTGTACTTTGACGTTAGAGGGTAAGCCTTTTAGCATTGATGTAATACCTATTAAACTAGGAAGTTTTGACCTTGTGGTTGGAATTGACTGGTTAGCCGATAACAAAACTGAGGTGGTCTGTGACCTAAAGGCTATTCGTATTCCTATTGCTGATGGTGAACCTATGATGATTTATGGAGAGAATAATGGCTCACAATTACATCTCATTAACTGCTTGAAAGTTCGGAAGTATGTGAGAAAGGGATGTATCGCGTTTATGGCACACGTAAGCCAGATTGTACCTAAATAAAGGAGACCCGAAGATGTTCCTATAGTTAAGAAATTTCTTGAAGTTTTTCCGAAGGAATTACCGGGTCTTCCACCGCATCGAGAAGTTGAGTTTCAGATAGACTTAGTGCCAGGAGCAGCACCGGTGGCTCGCGCACCGTACAGACTTGCACCCAAGAGCTTCAAGAGTTGTCTAGTCAATTGCAAGAGTTGTTAGACAAGGGATTTATTCGACCGAGTTCTTCACCTTGGGGAGCTCCAGTCTTGTTTGTTAAAAAGAAAGATGGGTCGATGAGGTTGTGTATCGATTACAGAGAATTGAACAAGTTGACAATCAAGAATCGATATCCGCTGCCGAGGATTGATGACTTATTTGATCAACTACAGGGATCGAGTTGTTATTCAAAGATTTATTTGAGATCCGGGTATCACCAATTGAGAGTCAAAGAAGCTGATGTTTCAAAGACAACGTTTAGAACACGTTATGGATATTATGAGTTTACAGTGATGCCATTTGGTTTGACGAACGCACCAGCAGTGTTCATGGACCTCATGAACTGTGTGTGTAAGCCATACCTAGATAAATTTGTCATTGTGTTTATTGATGATATATTGGTGTACTCTAAGAACGAGGAAGAGCACGAACAGCATCTACGTTCGATATTGACTATGCTTAGAAAAGAGTAGTTGTATGCAAAATTCTCTAAGTGTGACTTTTGGTTACCAGAGGTACAATTTCTTGGCCATGTTGTAGGGACCAATGGAATACAGGTCAATCCAGTAAAGATTGAGTCGGTTAAGAATTGTGAAACTCCAAAGATGCCAACTTAGATCTGGCAATTTTTGGGTCTAGCTGGTTACTACCGGAGATTCATCGAAGGATTCTCTAAGATCGCCCCACCATTGACCGCGTTGACTAATAAGGGCAAGAAGTATGAGTGGTCAGAACCACAAGAGTCCGCATTTCAGTTGCTGAAAGAGAAGTTAACAACTGCACCAGTATTGTCTCTACCCGAGGGAAGTGAAGATTTTGTTGTTTATTGTGATGCCTCACGTCAAGGAATGGGTTGCGTGCTTATGCAACGAAATAAAGTTATTGCTTATGGATCGCGACAGTTAAAGATTCACGAGCAGGACTACACTACGCACGACCTTGAACTAGGAGCTATTGTCTTTGCACTTAAAATGTGGAGGCACTACCTGTATGGAACCAAGTTTACTATCTTCACTAACCATAATAGTTTACAGCACATATTCGATCAGAAACAGCTCAACATGAGACAACGACGTTGGATGGAACTACTTAACGATTATAACTGCGAACTTCAATACCATCCAGGCAAGGCGAATGTTGTGGCGGATGCTTTAAGCAGAAAAGAGCGAGAGAGACCTCTTAGGGTTAAAGCTCTTAACATAGTTGTCCGTACGAATCTCACATCACAAATCCGCAAAGCACAACAAGAAGCCATGAAACAAGAAAATGTCGATGTTGAATTTCTCAGAGGAATAGATAAGAAATTTGACATCAAAGAGGACGGAACATGATACTTTGCTAATCGAATCTGGGTACCAAAGTTTGGTGGATTGAGAGAACTAGTGTTGGAGGAAGCACACAAGTCAATGTACTCAATTCATCCGGGATCAGATAAAATGTACCAGGATTTTAAGGCATTCTATTGGTGGCTAAATTTGAAAGCTGACATTGCTACCTATGTCGGAAAGTGCTTGACTTGCGCTAAAGTTAAGGCTGAGCATTAGAAGCCATCAGGATTATTAACTCAACCAGAGATTCCCCAGTAGAAGTGGGAAGGTATTACCATGGACTTCATCACGAAACTATCGAGAACGGCGGGAGGTTACGATACTATTTGGGTTATCGTGGATCGTCTCACTAAGTCTGCACACTTCCTACCGATAAGAGAAACTGATAAAATAGAGAAGTTGACTCAGATCTACATTAAAGAAGTCTTCTCTAGGCATGGAGTGCCTATATCCATTATATCTGATCGCGACAGCAGATTTACTTCCAGGTTTTGGCAATCATTAGAGAAAGCAATGGGGACCCGTTTAGATATGAGTACAACATATCACCCCCAGACAGATGGCCAGAGCGAACGAACTATTCAGACTTTTAAGGACATGTTGCGAGCATGTGTCATTAATTTTGGAAACGAATGGGATAAGTACTTACCACTAGATGAGTTCTCATACAATAACAGATACCATGCAAGCATTAAAGCTGCACCTTTCGAGGCGTTGTACGGAAGGAAGTGTAGATCTCCCGTTTGTTAGAGCGAATTGGGAGATAGTCAGTTGACAGGCCCTGAGATTATTCAGGAGACAACTGAGAAAGTTCTACAGATTTAGGAACGATTGAGAACGGCTCAAAGTCGTTAAAAGAGTTACATCGATATTAGACGGAAGGATATAGAGTTCCAAGTTGGTGATAAAGTTATGCTTAAAGTATCACCTTGGAAGGGTATTGTACGATTTGGGAAATGAGGTAAACTGAGTCCTAGATATGTTGGACCATTCGAAATAACTGAAAGAGTTGGACCGGTAGCTTACAGATTGGAACTGCCACAAGCACTCAGTGGTATACACGACGTTTTTCATGTATCTAATCTAAAGAAGTGCCTAGCCGATGATAATTTGATTATTCCTTTAGAGAAACTACGTATCGACGACAAACTTCATTTCATTGAAGAACCTGTCAAAATCTTGGGCCGTGAGGTCAAACAGTTGAAACAAAGCAGAATTCCTATTGTTAAAGTTCGGTGGAACGCGAGAAGAGGACCAAAGTTCACGTGAGAGCATGAAGACCAGATGAGACTGAAATATCCGCAACTGTTTCCCCAGGAAACTACTTCAGCGGATGTCCACTAAAATTTCGGGATGAAATTTTCAATAACAGGTGGGTAATGTAACAACCCTGCTTTTTTCGTTACTTTCGTTAACCTTCTGTTAGTTTATTTAACGGCGATTATTTGACTTTTATGTGTTTATGTGTAATAAATGCATACTTGATCTTTGGAGGGTTACAATAATTAATATGGGTTGATATTAATTCAAATAAATATTTCGGATAATGAAATACGATAAAAACGATACGATTTTGATAACTGCTTTTTGAGCAACGAAACGCTCGAGTTTATTTTAATAATTAAATTATTAATTATTAACTTTTCAAAAATAATTAATTTATTGGATTTTTAATAAATTAACGTTTGGTTGCGTTTAACGATCGGTTTAGCGTTCCGGGTCCTCGGTACGACTAAATGGCACTTGAAACGGACCACGATTACACGAAATTGCAAAACACGAGCCCGGGAGTACCCCATGGGGCCTATTCGGCCGAACACCCCCCTCCCCACCCTTTTATGTTTAATTTTTGCAACTTGGAGGACTTAGGTGCAATTTAAGAGAACTAGGGCTAGTATAAAGGCTTAAGTGATTACTTAAACACTGTAAACCTCACAATTACACATACCAGTCGATTTTTTTGTTCCCTCCCTCCTTTGTCTGCCATCGATCACCATCACCAATACCACCATCAATTTTCAATTTTTGCTCAAGCCTTGAACACGAAAAGTGTAATTCTCGATCTCCTCTACGTATTGGTGTGCTTTAATTGTTGATCTAAGGTATAAACACATGAACCCTAATATAAAAAATTTTGATTTTTATTAAAGTTTCATAGTTATGTTGTCAATTGCTTAAGTCTATACACGTATGTGTTAATTGTAATCGTTATATTGATTGTTTGATGCGTTAGGGTTTAAAACCGAATTTGTTTATGCATGATCAGAAAAATTAAGTTTTTCAAATGTTAATAATTATGTTATATCCAGATTCCTTGCGAAAGCCTATTGAGTTTAGGTTTTGGATTCGCTTGATTTCGTTTCCGGATGATCAAGTTATGCTTAATTGAAATTAACGTTGTGTTTTTGTGATTGATCAGAAATCTGGATTTGATAGATCACGAATTGGCATGTGAAACTTATACCACTGGAAAGATAATTTAAAAACACACAATTTAGACTAGGATAATATGTCGTTTGCTTATGTAAAACCCGAGATATGCTTGAATTAGTGTAAAAGTAGTTTTATACAGCACTTGCATGAAAATAACCTTGTATGATAAAATGTGTTAACTTTTGTGATTAAAGATTTGCATATTTGAAATGTACCCAAAAATTACTTCACCTTTCATGTAGATATCATAGGCTAATTATATCTAGATCTTCGGATAATCGCGTGCGAATGTGACTAGCTAAACTAGAATCGAATCTGTAAATTGCTCTCTGTTTTATACTGTGTTTATTGAATGAGCATGTAAGCTTCTGGAATATAAATTTTAACATGATATGTGACATATTGTTAGTTTATGTAAATCTCTGAAACTTTATGCATTGGGCACACTAGTGTCATACTTTGTGTGACTTCTGAATTGAGCTGAAAAACTGAACATTCAACTTGCATGAATAAAATTTACAAATTGGCTAAATAAAAATTGCTCGATTTTTGATATGTGTTAGTTTGACTTGTCCTTAAACTATGGCCACTGGTCTTGTATCAATTTCATGTTTCTAACTCCGGTTATAGCCAAAACGAAATTAGTGCGCGGTCAGAAACTGACTTGGCAAACCCCAAATGTATCCCATCTGATTCCTAACTTTTAATTATCGTATGAGACCCTAGCCAGACTTTTTGGAATTGATTTTAAGTATATTTATGATCTGGAGTTTTCCATGTTTACATGAATTTTGTACTATGAGATAATGTGCTAAGTATGCTACGTGTTCATGAACTTTGTGCACAATGATAAACTGAAATTGTGAAAATGATCATTCATGACCTGAAACGTATTGTTTGACATAGGTTTGACATGTTGACCAACATTTGACATGAACCTACTGATGTTGACTTTAGTTGACCACCTTGACCAAGTTTGACTTTCGGTTGACTTCGGTTGACTTTGTTTAACTTGCATGAATTACTTGACTATATGTTGACTTTTACTTTGAAACGCGTCGAGTAGAGCAATAAGACAACTTATACTATGAAACCACACTTGTTTAAGATACATATATTGACCAACCTAAATACGTATACTTAAGTTGCATTACTCAGCTGTAAACCGTACAAGTTTTGTCTGTCATCCAAGCTTATTCACAGGTGAGTCTACAGTCCCACTTTTTACATGTTTTTAGGGATGAGAATACACGCTGTTATACTTACATTTTCAAATGCTTTTGTATTGACACGAGTACTATATATGCATATTGAGTTTGTTCAAAAAGCCTCTAGCTTGAATACTTTTAATACCATCGGTGTAAGTACAAATTAGATGGACAGATCCGTTAGGTTGACAACCTCACCCTGCAATATTAACTGTGGTGCATTTATTTTGAACATTAGATACACTCGAACAAGTGTATAACATTTTAGGAGGTAAAGGCGGGTATAGTGGTTTTTATACTCGGGTCATTGCTAGTATTCAGGTGCTCATATATTATGCAAATGTTTTGCAACTTGGTGTTGTACTTGTAAAATCTCGTGGTCAAGGAAACTAAACTATTTTTCTGATAACTGTTTTTCAGATACTGTTACTTAACTTTAAACCTGTAGATTCACCAACATTATTTGTTGACCTGTTTTTGCGTGTTTTTATTCTTAGGTCCTTAAGAGGTAGACTTCCGCTGTGTTTGCTTCATGTTCTGGCCGTGGAGTCAGCATTTGATTTAATGAACATTATTTGTTTTCGCATTTAAAACTTTTATGACTATTTAAATACTGTTGGCTTGTGGTTATGATCACAACAGTGTTACTTAACTTTAAACCTGTAGATTCACCAACATTATTTGTTGACCTGTTTTTGCGTGTTTTTATTCTTAGGTCCTTAAGAGGTAGACTTCCGCTGTGTTTGCTTCATGTTCTGGCCGTGGAGTCAGCATTTGATTTAATGAACATTATTTGTTTTCGCATTTAAAACTTTTATGACTATTTAAATACTGTTGGCTTGTGGTTATGATCACAACAGTGTTTATATTTTGGGATTATTGACTTATGTTTTTGAAAGTCAACTTTTAATAAAATTAAATGCGATTGCTTTAAACGTCTCATATATAGGGCGTAACTATTAACTGTGGGACCTGGATTAACGCGCCGTCAGATGGAAATTTGGCGGGGTGTTAAAATAGTAAAATGTCATTTTCGAAATCTAAACAGCTTCGAATGGGGGAAAGCCATAGGGAAGTCTTACTCGTAGCGCCGTTTATAGTTATGTTGCGAAAATGGGCCAAATCTGCAATTGGAAATTTTTCGAAAATTTCTCCACAAAATTTTGCCCGATTTTGTGGGAAATGTAGTGACTTCAAATATATGTTTTGCGGCCATTAATTATCATCAAAACAAAACTATACTCTCATATATTCGTATCCAATAAGAAATTTAGAAACAAAAACTAAAATAAGGTTATGAATCTAGAGAAATAAAAAAGCGGTTAAAAATACTCGAACAATAAAACAAAGACGTTATAAAAACAGCAAAGTTTTATAGCTAGTGATGAGATAGTGGCCCTAACATGATTCTCGATGTAACCTAAATACAATATTAAATAAAAACAAGTATCATAGTGGTATTTAAACGGGCACAACAATTCACATATGAAAGTATTACTTATCCTAAGATTTAAAAGTGCAAAATGCACCTTTAAAAATAGTAAAATGTCATTTTCAGAATCTAAACTGCTTCGAACGGGGGAAAGCCTTAAGGAACTTTTGCTCGTAGCGTCATTTTCGAATTATGTTGCGAAAATGGACCGAATCTGCAATTGAAAATTTTTCGAAAATTTCTCCACAAAATTTTGCCCGATTTTGTGGGGAATGTAGTGACTTCAAATATGTGTTTTGCGGCCATTAATTATCTTTAAAATGAAATTACACTATAAAATATTCGCATTCTATAAGAAATTTATAAACAAAAACAAAAATAAGGTTATGAATCTAGAGAAATAAAAAAGCGGCTAAAAATACTCGAACAATAAAACAAAGACGTTATAAAAGCAGCAAGTTTTGTAGCTAGTGGTGAGATAGTGGCCCCAACATGATTCTCGATGTAACTTAAATACAAGATTAAATAAAAACATGCATCATAGTGGTATTTAAACGGGCACAATAATTCACATGTGAAGGTATTACTTATCCTAAGATCTAAAAGTGCAAAATTCACATTTAAAAATAGTAAAATATCATTTTCAGAATCTAAACTGCTTCAAAAGTGGGAAAGCCTTAAGGAAGTATTTCTCGTAGCGCCGTTTTATAGTTATGTTGCGAAAATGGGCCAAATCTGCAATTGAAAATTTTTTGAAAAATTCTCGACAAAATTTTACCCGATTTTATGGGGAATGTAGTGACTTCAAATATATATTTTGCGGTCATTAATTATCATCAAAACGAAACTACACTCTCATATATTCGCATGCAATATGAAATTTAGAAACAAAAACAAAAATAAGGTTATCAATCAATAGAAATAAAAAAGCGGTTAAAAATACTCGAACAATAAAACAAAGACGTTATAAAAACAACAAAATTTTTTAGCTAGTGGTGAGATAGTGGCCCCAACACGATTCTCGATGTAACCAAAATACAATAATAAATAAAAACAAGTATCATAGTGGTATTTAAACGGGCACAACAATTCACATGTGAAGGTATTACTTATCCTAAGATTTAAAAGTGCAAAATTCACCTTTAAAAATAGTAAAATGTAATTTTCGGAATCTAAACTGCTTCGAACAGGGGAAAGCCTTAAGGAAGTCTTGCTCATACTGCCGTTTTCTAGTTATGTTGTAAAAATTGGACAAATCTGCAATTGGAAATTTTTTCGAAAAATTCTCCACAAAATTTTGCCCGATTTTGTGGGGAATGTACTTACTTCAAATATGTGTTTTGCGACCATTAATTATCATCAAAACGAAACTACACTCACATATATTCGCATTCTATATGAAATTTATAAACAAAAATAAAAATAAGGTTATGAATCTAGAGAAATAAAAAAACGGTTAAAAATACTCGAACAATAAAACAAAAACATTATAAAAGGAGTAAAGTTTTGTAGCTAGTGTTGAGATGGTGGCCCCAACATGATTCTCAATGTCTAAATACAACATTAAATAAAAACAAGGATCTTAGTGGTATTTAAACGGGCACAATAATTCACATGTGAAGGTATTACTTATCTTAAGAACTAAAAGTGCAAAATTCATCTTTAAAAATAGTAAAATGTCATTTTTGGAATCTAAACTGCTTCGAACTTGGAAAAGCCATAAGGAAGTCTTGCTCGTAGCGCCGTTTTATAGTTATGTTGCAAAAATGGGCCAAATCTGCAATTGGAAATTTTTCGAAAATTTCTCTATAAAATTTTGCCCGATTTTGTGGGGAATGTAGTGACTTCAAATATATGTTTTGCGACCATTAATTATCATCAAAACAAAACTACACTCTTATATATTCACATCCAATAAGAAATTTAAAAACAAAAACAAAAATAAGGTTATGAATCTAGAGAAATAAAAAAGCGGTTTAAAATACTCGAACAATAAAACAAAGACGTTATAAAACAGCAAAGTTTTTGTAGCTAGTGGTGAGATAGTGGCCCCAACATGATTCTTGATGTTACCTAAATACAATATTAAATAAAAACAAGTATCATAGTGGTATTTAAACGGGCACAACAATTCACATGTGAAGGTATTACATATCCTAAGATTTAAAAGTGCAAAATTCACCTTTGAAAAAAGTAAAATAACTGTTATTTTCAGAATCTAAACTGCTTCGAACGGGGGAAAGCCTTAAGGAAGACTTGCTCGTAGCATCGTTTTCTAATTATGTTGCGAAAATGGGCCAAATCTGCAATTGGAAATTTTTCGAAAATTTCTCCACAAAATTTTGCCCGATTTTGTGGGGAATGTGGTGACTTCAAATATGTGTTTTGCGGCCATTAATTATCATCAAAACGAAACTACACTCTAATATATTCGCATTCTATAAGAAATTTATAAACAAAAACAAAAATAAGGTTATGAATCTAGAGAAATAAAAAAGCGGCTAAAAATACTCGAACAATAAAACAAAGACGTTATAAAAGCAGCAAGGTTTTGTAGCTAGTGGTGAGATAGTGTCCCCAACATGATTCTCGATGTACCTAAATACAATATTAAATAAAAACAAGTATCATAGTGGTATTTAAACGGGCACAACAATTCACATGTGAAGGTATTACTTATCCTAAGATCTAAAAGTGCAAAATTCACCTTTAAAAATAGTATAATTTCATTTTCAGAATATAAACTGCTTCGAACGGGGGAAAGCCTTAAAGATGTCTTGCTCGTAGTGCCGTTTTCTAATTATGTTGCGAAAATGGGCCGAATCTACATTTGGAAATTTTTCGAAAATTTCTCCACAAAATTTTACCCCATTTTGTGGGGAATGTAGTGACTTCAAATATGTATTTTGCGGCCATTAATTATCATCAAATGAAACTACACTATAATATATTCGCATTTTATATGAAATTTAGAAAGAAAAACAAAAATAAGGTTATGAATCTAGTGTGATGACCCGGAGATTTCCGACCAAATTTAAACTTAATCTATTTATGAATTCGACACGATAAGCAAAGTCTGTAATGTTGAGTCTCAAAATTTTTGAACTGTTTCATGTATTCGTTTACCCTTCGACTGCTCTCGACGATTCACGAACAATTAAATGTAAATAGATATGTGTGTGTGTGTATATATATATATACTTATAAATAATAATTATAAATATAATTTGAAATATTATATGTAGAAATGTATAATAGTTATTATGAAATAACATAACATCTTACATAAAGATATAATGCTTAAATATATATAAAAGATGGTTAATATGTTCATATTTATATGTATAATTATAATGTAATTAATATGTAAACACATATTATATAATAATATACAGTTATATTAAAATGCACAAACATTAAAAATTCAATATTCGTTATCACACACACACACACACACACACATATATATATATATATATATATATATATATATATATATACATATATATATATATATATATATATATATATATATATATATATATATATATATATATATATCAGTTAATTGTTAAACACTACATAATTAACAATATGTAATATTAATATATTAAATATAACTACAAATCAAAAATATAGTTATTATAGTAATATTATTATTATTTTCATTATTACTATTAATATTAATATATATATCAGTTAATATTAATGTTATTATTATTGTTATAATTTTAATTAAAAAGTTATGATTATTAAATTTAAGATGATAAATAGAAAAATTATTATAAGGATAATTAAAAATACAATTTTAAGTATCGTTATGATTATTTATTATTATTATTACTAAAAATTACCATTTTTATTAGAATCAATATTATCATATTAATATTTATCATTTATTATTACTAATTCCTTTATCAATAATATTATTATTATTATTTTTATGAATATTAGTATTATTATTATTATTATTATTATTATTTATTATTAATACAATTATTATTATTATTAAAATAATTATTAATATTAATTATATAAATCATATACACATGAAATCGTACAATTCTTGTTACCCTTAGCTATCAAACTGTATCATGATTTTGTTTTGAGTCCATCAGCTGGTACAATTTGATTCCAATCTTTCCATTAACAAACAAATGCAGTTAGAGTCAATTTTATTTTTTATTTTTTTAATTCTAATAGAATAATTCTTGTCGAGCAATTCAAGTTACAAAACAAACGTGAATTGAGTCAATATAGCTGTAATAATAACAGTTAACCTCTATATAATCATCTATAGAAACAATTCGAGTGGAACACAGAATAATTAAATTAAAAACTGAAGAAAACTCAGTTTCGTCCCCTGTTCTTGCTCCTATTCTTAAAAAATTCGATTTCTTAAAAATTTTTAACTCCTTAAATGCAGTTCAGTTAGAAATAATGTGTTTAAACTATCTGCAAAGCTTCAAGAGCCAATTTTTCCTATCGTGTATGAATTTTGGAGTCAAAGTGTCGATGATAAAAGTCAAACGATCTATGATTTGTAAAATTCTAAGTCATGTTTGAGTTATTGGAAAAATTGACGATCTGTAAAGATTCTATTACTGATTTAGAACACATTTCATGTTGTAAGTATGAGGTAAATCATTCTTGAAATCGAAAAACTGGAATTGAGTTATTAACGGGTTACAGTTTTATTATTATTTTTATTTATTTTGTTCTTTCCTTTTTCTGTAAATCCTACTCACCTCAAATCAATGTTTATACTTCATTTGGATAGGCCTAAATCTCGTTAGTTAATAAATTGATACTTGGTTTGTGGATTCTGGTCGATTTTGATTGTGAGGGAGGAGAAGAATTAAGAACACAGATAGATAAATGATATATAAATATAAGATGGAGTAATAACAGAAAAGCAAAAGTGGTTTGATGGTCTTGAGTGTATATGTGTGAGCGGGAGGTCTCGGGTTCGATTCTCGTATGGGACATTTCTTTTTTGGAAAAGCTTTTGAGGTAGTCTTTATATATTTATTTATCATTACTTATTAACATTAATTATTATTATTATTATTAACATGATTATTATTGTTTTGATTATTATTGTTATTGTTATGAATATTAGTATTATTATTATTATTATTATTATTATTATTATTATTATTATTATTATTATTATTATTATTATTATTATTATTATTATTATTATTATTATTATTAGTAATATCATTAAAATAAGTAGTAAAAATCAAATTTTATTATTAGATATTAGTAATATTATGATTATTATTATCATTTTGTTATTATGTAACATCATTAAGTATTATTAATATCTATATTAAATAAAAACAAGTATCATAGTGGTATTAAAATGGGCACAACAATTTACATGTGAAGGTATTACTTATCCTAAGATCTAAAAGTGAAAAATTCACATTTAAAAATAGTATAATGTCATTTTCGGAATCTAAACTGCTTCGAACGGGGGAAAGCCTTAAGGAAGTATTGCTCGTAGCGCCGTTTTCTAGTTATGTTGCGAAAATGGGCCGAATCTACAGTTGGAAATTTTTAGGAAAATTCTCCACAAAATATTGTCCGATTTTGTGGGGAATGTAGTGACTTCAAATATATTTTTTGTGGCAATTAATTATCATCAAAACGAACCGACACTTTAGTATATTCGCATTCAATATGAAATTTATAAACAAAAACAAAAATAAGGTTATGAATCTAGAAAAATAAAAAAGTGGCTAAAAATACTCGAACAATAAAACAAAGACGTTATAAAAATAAAGGTTTTATAGCTAGTGGTGAGATAGTGGCCCCACATGATTCTCGGTGTACCTAAATACAATATTAAATAAAAACAAGTATCATAGTGGTATTTAAACGGGATCAACAATTCACATGTGAAGGTATTACTTATCCAAAGATCTAAAAGCGCAAAATTCACTTTTAAGAATCGTAAAATGTCATTTTCGGAATCTAAACTGCTTCGAACGGAGGAAAGCCTTAAGGAAGTCTTGCCTGTAGCGCTGATTTCTAGTTATGTTGTGAAAATTGGCCGAATCTGCAATTGAAAATTTTTCAAAAATTCTCCATAAAATTTTGCGCGATATTGTGGGGAATGTAGTGACTTCAAGTATGTGTTTACAGCCATTAATTATTATCAAAACGAAACTACACTCTCATATATTTGCATTCAATATGAAATTTAAAAAAGAAAAACAAAAATAAGGTTATGAATCTAGAGAAATAAAAAAGTGGCTAAAAATACTCGAACAATAAAACAAAGACTTAATAAAAGCAGTAAGATTTTGTAGCTAGTGGTGAGATAGTGACCCCAACATGATTCTCGATGTACCTAAATAAAATATTAAAAAAAAACAAGTATTATAGTGATATTTAAACGAGCACAACAATTTAAATGTGAAGGTATTACTTATCCTAAGATCTAAAAGTGCAAAATTCACCTTTAAAAATAATAAAATGTCATTTTCGGAATCTAAACTGCTTTGAACGGGGAAAGCCTTAAGGAAGTCTTGCTCGTAGAGACGTTTTCTAGTTATGTTGTGAAAATAGGCCGAATCTGCAAATGAAAATTTTTCAAAAAATTCTTCACAAAATTTTGCCCGATTTCGTGGGGAATGTAGTGACTGCAAATATGTGTTTTGTCGCCATTAATTATCATCATAACAAAACTACACTCTAATATATTCGCATTCTATATGAAATTTATAAACAAAAATAAAAATAAGGTTATGAATATAGAGAAATAAAAATGTGGCTAAAAATACTTGAACAATAAAACAAAGTCGTTATAAAAGAAGCAAAGTTTGTAGCTAGTGGTGAGATAGTGGCCCCAATATGATTCTCGATGTAACCTAAATACTATATTAAATAAAAACAAGTATCATAGTGGTATTTAAATGGGCACAACAATTTACATGTGAATGTATTACTTATCCTAAGATCTAAAAGTGCAAAATTCACATTTAAAAATAGTATAATGTCAGTTTTGGAATCAAAACTGCTTTGAACAGGAGAAAGCCTTAAGGAAGTATTGCTCGTAATGTCGTTTTTTTGTTATGTTGCGAAAATGGGCCGAATCTGCAGTTGGAAATTTTTAGGAAAATTCTCCACAAAATATTTCCCGATTTTGTGGGGAATGTAGTGACTTCAAATATGTGTTTTGAGGTAATTAATTATCATCAAAATGAACCGACACTTTAATATATTCACATTCAATATGAAATTTATAAACAAAAACAAAAATAAGGTTATGACTCTAGAAAAATAAAAAAGCGGCTAAAAATACTCGAATAATAAAACAAAGACGTTATAAAAGCAAAGGTTTTGTAGCTAGTGGTGAGATAGTGGCCCCAACATTATTCTCGGTGTACCTAAATTCAATATTAAATAAAAACAAGCATCATAGTGGTATTTAAAAGGGCACAACAATTCACATGTGAAGGTATTACTTATCCAAAGATCTAAAAGCGCAAAATTCACCTTTAAAAATCGTAAAATGTCATTTTCGGAATCTAAACTACTTCGAACGGAGGAAAGCCTTAAGGAAGTCTTTCCTGTAGCGCTGTTTCTAGTTATGTTGTGAAAATGGGCCGAATCTACAATTGAAAATTTTTTAAAAAATTCTCCACAAAATTTTGCGTGATATTGTGGGGAATGTAGTGACTTCAAATATGTGTTTTGCGGCCCTTAATTATCATTAAAACGAAACTACACTCTCATATATTCGCATTCAATATGAAATTTAAAAAACAAAAACAAAAATAAGGTTATGAATCTAGAGAAATAAAAAAGCGGCTAAAAATACTCGAATAATAAAACAAAGACTTAATAAAAGCAGCAAGATTTTGTAGCTAGTGGTGAGATAGTGGCCCCAACATGATTCTCGATGTACCTAAATATAAAATATTAAATAAAAACAAGTATCATAGTGATATTTAAACGCGCACAACAATTCACATGTGAAGGTATTACTTATCCTAAGATCTAAAAGTGTAAAATTCACCTTTAAAAATAATAAAATGTCATTTTCGGAATCTAAACTGCTTCAAACGGGGAATGCCTTAAGGAAGTCTTGATCGTAGTGCCGTTTTCTAGTTATGTTGTGAAAATGTGCCGAATCTGCAATTGGAAATTTTTTGGAAAATTCTCCACAAATTTTTTCCCGATTTTGTGGGGAATGTAGTGACTTCAAATATGTGTTTTGCGGCCAACATGATTCTCGATGTACCTAAATACAATATTAAATAAACACAAATATCATAGTTTTGACAACCCAGAAATTTCCGAACAAATTTAAACTTGATCTTTATATGTTTCCGACACGATAAGCAAAGTCTGTAATGTTGAAATCTCAAAAACTTTGAACTGTGTTCATGTATTCATTTAACCTCGACCAAGTTCCGACGATTCACGAATCATTATATAAATGGATATGATATTATATGTGTATAGATATGTATATATAATACATAGTTATATTAATTGAAAATGTTAACAAAGTAGTAGACGTATAATACTTTACATAAATGTATTTGTTTCAATATAAGTTTATTTATCAACGAGATTAAAGGATAATATCAAAGGATTGAATTATCAAGATTCATAGTGATATGGTTACGGGTCTCTGTTGAGAGGTCCACTTTGATTTAGGAAACCTTTCCTTTTTAACGATATTCGAAATAAATGGTAAAGTGATTACAAGTAAAAACAAAGTGTCACTTAACGAGAGATAGACAAAAGTTAGTGGAGATTCTTGTTGATTGCCAATACATGCTTTACTATATTTCACTCGTGACTTTTATTAAGATAACAATTTAGTTTTCATATTAATTAACATAAAAGTTATGGAGTATAGATAACTTAGAAAATAGATATCGATGTTTAACATTAAGATGATTTCATACCATTAGACTTTATCCCACGCTTCATCAACAAACGGTAATTTTTAAACTTGAAACCTATTATATATAATTTTACCTTTTCTAATACGTTTTATGATATAACAATTTTCCTTATTTTAAACTTTTAACAAAATGGTTCTTAAATATATTTAGTTTTAAAAAACAAAATTATCATATTTATTTGATTAAGTTTCAAACGTACAAAAATGTTTTCAGTTTAAAAAGAACTTTATTATTAAAACGTTTTATAAGATAATTTGTTTATTAATTTTGAAGGATTTAATTAAAGCTTATATTATAAATTACAAGTATATATATAGTGTTTCAAAAACGTAAACGTGATACGACATAATATTTTTTTTATTTGAACAATTATAAGTGAACTTTGAAATATGATTACTTTTGAAAAACTAAAATATAATATTATAAAATAAATATTTCAATCCTATATAATATGTACAAATTTATATTGAGAATATATATATATATATATATATATATATATATATATATATATATATATATATATATATATATATATATGTATATATATATTACAAAAAGATAAAATATAATATTAACTTAATCATAAAATAATATTATTAAATATATTTTAATGAATAACGAGGCGTTGATTTAAAGAAGTAAATGACCAAAACACTCAAATGAATAAGTTACATTTCAATTAGTATAATTATTGGTGATATAAGTCTAATTATTGATAAAGGTACCTGTCGCGAAACGTAAAGTACAATTTTTCTAAGCATACGAAAGGATGTTCGAAAAACCGAAAACAGTACGTAAGTCGATCATCAACGTATAATTCATCGGTGCTAAAATTACAAATCAACTATGCACGAGAATATAATATAATATTTAATTAATTCTAAAGATTAAATAATATATTTATATATAATATTAACTAAATGGAGTGTCGGTAGCTATGTTTGAATGTGAATTGCATTTTCAGGCCATGCGATCGCATGGCCATATAGGCAAAATCCCATGCGATAGCATGGAGGGGGTAGGTGGGATATATTGCCTATAAATCGAATTCGAGTGTGTTTTCTGATTCATTCCATTCACATCCTCCGTAATATTATTATTATTATTATTATTATTATTATTATTATTATTATTATTATTATTATTATTATTATTATTATTATTATTATTATTATTATTATTATTATTATTATTATTATTATTATTATTATTATTATTATTATTATTTTCATTATTATTATTATTATTATTATTATTAAGATTAATATTATTATTAATTGTATTATTATTAGAGTTATTATTATTAGTAGTATTATACATAAAATACTACGACGAGGTCATGAGCGAGTTATTTCAAAACATGTTTTTTTTTTACGGGAAGGAGCTAAGGAAATTATGGGTTATAGCTTAGGAGGTTATGGGTATGGTTCGGGGGTATGCTCGTAAGGTCAAACTAGTGTTTATCATCTCCGTTGCATCTACATACTTTCCTGTAATATTGAATCACAATATTGATACGTGAGTACTCATAACTTAACTTTTATATATTAATAGTGTATCCCTGACTAGTGCTCGAGTATATATGATTATGCATGCTTGTATGTTTAATTTTTTTGTCGTTAGATAGTTTATAATAAATCACGAATTTGATACATATGAGATTAAGATAAGGTATATGATATGCATGTCGTTGGAAAGCTAGCGAAAAATTAATAACTTTTCATTTAGAAAGAGTATAATTTCGATGAACGATTTAAAAGATATAGTCATTTGAATAATCATTAATCTTAGTATTATTATTAAAAATGATTATTATTATTACCATCGTCGTTATTATCGTCGTTATTATTATTATTAGTATTATTATTATTATCGTTATCAATTTAAATATTATCAATAAAATTGTTATTATTATTAATACTATCGTTATTATCACTAAGGTTATTATTATTATTATTATTATTATTATTATTATTATTATTATTATTATTATTATTATTATTATTATTATTATTATTATTATTATTATTATTATTATTATCATTATAATAATTATTAGTATTATCATTAGTATTATTATAATTATTATTATTATTATTATTATTATTATCATTATCATTATCATTAAAACTAATATTAGTATCATCTAATTATTATGATTACTATTATTATCATTATTATGAATGCGATATAAAAGAGGACAAAAAACTATTAAACAAATCTATTAGGAAATAATGAGTATATTTATCATGATGAGATTAAAATATTGTAAGATATTGATCTAGATAAAAATATTTTCATTATTTTTATCATTATTATTATTATTAAAAGTACCATTAATATTAAAACTACCACTTTTATTAAAATTATCATTTTTAATAAAAATATCATTGTTATTATAAAATATCATTTTTATTACCATTTTAGTATAATTATTATTAAAAACTATCATTTTGAATAGAATTATTTTTTATATAAAATATTATTACTGTTAGTAGAATAATAATAATAATTATTATTATTACTAAATAATACAAATTTTACTTATTATTATTATTATCAATATTATTTTATCAAATAAATATGTGATACAGAGATATTTTTACCGCACGTAATATAATTACATTAATAATACATACTACTATATTTTTAAGATCTTAAATGAACTTTATAGATTATATTACTTAAGATATATAAAAGTATATTTTTATCATATATTAATTTTAATATAAATTTTAATATAAATTTTTATTTATTAATAAATGACTTGTATTATTTTTTCTCTAATAAAATCTGATAAATATATTTAAATATATAAAATGACTATCTAAGTTATATAATAAACATGTATAGATTTTGGAAGACATTTTAGGGTCAAATTGACTTTTGTTGACTTTTGCATGATAATCTCGAGCATTAGGATTGTGATACACTACGACTTGACCTAAATTGTTAGACAAATATTGACCAACATATAAATATATATATATATATATATATATATATATATATATATATATATATATATATATATATATATATATATATATATATATATATATATATATATATATATATATATACTTAATATATGTTCGTGAATCCGAGGCCAACCCTACACTTTTTCAATGCCGTCATATGTATTTTTACTACAAAATACAGTATTGTGAGTTTCATTTGCTCCCTTTTAAATGCTTTTGCAATATATATTTTTGGGACTGAGAATACATGCGCTGTTTTTATAAATGTTTTACGAAATAGACACAAGTAATCGAAACTACATTCTATGGTTGGATTATCGAAATCGAATATGCCCCTTTTAGTCCGGTAATCTAAGAATTAGGGAACAGACACCCTAATTGACGCGAATCCTAAAGATAGATCTATCGGGCCTAACAAGTCCCATCAAAAGTACCGGATGCTTTAGTACTTCGAATTTATCATGTCCGAAGGGAGTCCCGGAATGATGGGGATATTCTATATGCATCTTGTTAAGGTCGGTTACCAGGTGTTCACCATATGAATGATTTTTATCTCTATGCAGTGCGAAATGCCTGATATGAGTTGATGTTTATGAGAAATGGAAATGAAAATCTTGTAGTCTATTAAATTAATGGAAATGATTGTTTATGATAAACTAATGAACTCACCAACCTTTTGGTTGACACTTGAAAGCATGTTTATTCTCATGTATTAAAGAAATCTTCCGCCGTGCATTTGCTCATTTTAAAGATATTACTTGGAGTCATTCATGATATATTTCAAAAGACGTTGCATTCAAGTCATTGAGTTCAATAAAGATTATTATTAAGTAAATGACAGATTAGGTCATTTATAGTTAGATATTATGAAATGGTATGCATGCCTGTCAACTTTCGATGAAATGAAAGTTTATCTTTTAAAAACGAATGCAATGTTTGTAAAATGTATCATATAGAGGTCAAATACCTCGCGATGTAATCATATGTTATTGTATTCATCCTTATGGATTGTGTAATACCACGTCAGAATCCACTAACGGCGTATTAACTCTGGTCCCAATGCTTGGCTTGAATTCTACATAACAGCAATGTTCTACAGTAGAAGCAACTAATACCTGAGATAAAACATGCAAAATGGATCAACATAAAGTTGAGTGAATCTACAGGTTTAGTAAATCATTTCGTAAGTTAGGCCACAAGATTTTCTTAAAAAACATCATTGGAAAAGTATACATTATCATGAGCACTTGATTATAAAGCTTTAACCTTTACGTATGATGAGCCAACGTCTTTAGTTTACCCTATACATTGCACTACACCGACCAAGTGTACGAGTAACAACAGAATAGACGCCTGCTATGTTTTAGGCGAGGTTTGTCAAACCTAACGGTACCGTCCCTATAAGTCGAGCTTACAAAGTAACTAATATAATCAAGCTAAGGGATTTTTTATCTGATCTCATATGTATAGTCATTTAAGTACTTGTGCCTAATATGTAAAACATTTGTAAAAAGCATGCATCTCATCCCTGTAAAAACGTAGTAGGGACTGTAGACTCACCTGAGCAAAAGCACTGAAATATCTTAGCAAATCGTACTGTAGTCGAACAATCACGACCGAACAATGTAACCTAGTCAAATAGGTTATCTTAAGTATACACATATAGGTCATAATGTCAACCCATAGTATACGCAAAGTCCTAGTGCTCAGACTGACTCAACAAGCAAGTAAAAGTCAACAAAAGTCAACAAAAGTCAACCAAAGTCAACCCTAAAGTCAACTCGGTCAAAGTGGTCAACTAAAGTCAAACATCTTAGTAGATCATGCAATCTTGGTCAACATGTCAAACATAGGTCAAATAACACTTTACAATTCATAGTTTAAGCAAATTGCACATTCGCAGTTTAAAGCATGCCTTCGAAAAACGTACATCGTAGAAAGTTTCAACTATAGCTCATAACACACAAATCATTAAATTATGACCAAATCCAGATCACATATATACTTAAAATAGATTCCAACAAGTCCAGCCAAAGCCTCATACGATAATTAAAAGCCAGAAATCAGAAGAGGTCTAGTTATGGTTTACTAAATAAGTTTCAGCACGCGCATCAGTTTTGTAACATTTCTAAACAAATATAGAAAATATATTTTGACGAACGGCCAATTGAAAATTACTCCAGACATCTGAAAATATTAGTGATAAAATAAACAAGAACATTACTTTAGCCAATTCGTACAGTTTAACAAACCTTCACTGACCTTCCAGTTTCGAACAACAAATATACATATCATTTAGTCGAGCATATATCTCATGGCAAATCATGTTTTCACAAGTTTTCATACAAATGAAAGATGTCAAGGAACACCTAAAATAACATATTCCAGAAGATCAAGGTCTCAAACAATTTCCGGTTTACTCTAGAAATTTTTATCTAACTTTAAAAATAGTTTCAGCTCACTTAAAAATACGAATCTTTGTTTTATCATATCGGAAGCATTACAAAAGCGTTTAACGTAAATCTTAAGTCTAACATGCATAATTTTTCACAAGGATTACAGTAGTACACTTATCGTTAGCCAAATCATAAAGCACACAACTCAGAAAATTCAGATTACATGTGAAACCCTAACAAAACTTCGATTAATCATAACTTAAGCATCCGGTAACGAAATCATGCAAATCCAAAGTCCAAATTTATTAATTTTTCGAGATATATCCATATAGATACATTATATGATCAGTCTAAAAGTCAATTTTATTAGATCATTAAAATACAAATTCATTTTTCATGCAAATAACATCAATCGAGCAATTAAACGATAAACGATACACAAGACACCATTAATTGAGCACTAGACTTGATTACACTATGTAATTGAACAAAAATCAGATCTAATAAGATTAGGGTTTTCAATTATATCTTAGAATCACAAATTGCAAGTACTATCTCGTAGAGGATGAAGAAAGCAACAACTTTAATGCACGAGACTTCTTCTAATTTTGAGATTTTAGTGGTGTTCTTATGGGGATGGTAATCAATGATGGGAGAGGGTTTGGGGGTTGAAAATTTCATGGATGGGGTTAGGGTATCAAGAATGTATGTATTTTCTAGGTTAGGGCTAATTATGCACTAATTTATATATGGTAATAAGTTTAATGAAGCACAAGCCCACAATTTAACAAGGAATGGAGCCCCATGGGATGGATTTTGGCCAAGAGCTGTAAAAAGGAGTCCATGGTCTCACAAATGTTGCTAGACAAGTTTCCTAAGTGTACCCATTAAGTGTCGTTAGTCGAAAACACAAAATTAGAACGTTAAATGAGCGTTTTAGCGAATTCTACGCATTTTAAATTCTTAAAACTTCTAATAAATTAAAAGTATTCTTAAAACATAATAATTACATAAAATAATTATTAAAAGTAAAATACAATTCGTTTCGCTATTTTCTTGTATGCGCGCGGTCCGTTTCGAGTGCCATTAACCGTACCGAATCTCCGGAACATTAACTAGTCGTTGAAACGAATTTACCGGATTTAATTTAGTAAATAAATAATAAATTAAATAAGTTTTATCATTTTTCTGAGTTCCGTAAACTGAAAAGATTTCTAGGCGATTAACTTAACCGTAACGTTTTCTAGTTATTTTGCTATCCGAAATAAGTTCATAAATTAATATAACATATTAATTCAAGTAATCCACTAGGATCAAATATGCATTTAATTCTGTTAAACACATAAGGTTCTAAGTAATCACCGTTAAATATTTAACGGACAAGTAACGATAGTAACGGAAAAAGTCGGGTTGTTACAGATTGGGACGGGTCGCTTCATGTGAAATCAGAGTGGTGGTCTTAGCGAATCAGGTCTTGCATTAGTGTGTCTAACTGATACATATTAAGATGCATTAATGAGTCTGGACTTCGACCGTGTCTACATGTCAAAAATTTTGCTTATCATTTTTGTCGGAAATTACCTGCTTATCATTCTTAGTCTAGACACATTATACTGCATTGATTGCATGAATAGTGTATAGACAATATTCATATCTTAGCGTATCTGCTAAATCATATCTTAGCGTATCTGTTACTGTAAACTTTGCCTGGCATATTCCGTAAATTCCTCCGTAATCTACAAAATCTTTTGTTCTATATATATAGATATTCTACGTAATTAGAATACCATCCGATAGCCGAAAATCATTTCATATCGAAAAATCCTTTATTCAATCGTACGAAATGGAACTCGCCACTAGTTCAAGTCCCTCGGATTCCGATATGGAGTTTCACTCGAGCTCCGAAAGCAGTGTAACCAGAATTGATCAACCAATTAGCCATCATCTATTCTAGATGAATTGGGGATGGGTTCGTAGTCTACTTAATCATTGGAGACAAGAAGAAGGTGATCCCTTCCACCCACCACATTTCCCTCTTGGCGATGAACCTGAAGCACTTACCGGCGAACCTGTTCGTAATACAATTTTCTCTCTCATTTCCAGAGTATCTCATCACGATAATATACTATCTCACATTCTAGATCTTATTCATCCGCTCGTACAAACCACCGATCATCTCGGTGTAATAGAAGAAGTCAACGCACTTCGCGCTCGAGTATTGGCTTTGGAGAATATGGTGCAAAGATTACAAGCACCATCAACAACACCAGTACCACCAACAACATCCACATTGCAATTCTCAATACCACAGGCACCAGCAGCATCACCGGCATCAACAGTACCACCATTATCAACAACAACAACAGTACCATTATCTCTACCAACAATAACATCCGCATCCCACACCTAAACATCACAATCTGTACCCCGGGCATCAACGTCATATGCACCATAGATACCAAGGAGTACCAACAACAATAACCAATGAAGTATTAATTTATAACTTCATTGGAGTAACATTATGCGGCGATTATGTGATCTTCAAAGTCTTAAAGATTATGTATTTTAGCCCTAACCCTAAATTGGGTGAGTGAACCAAAAATGATAGAAGGAAGAGTAGAAACCCTGACAAGAATGATGCGTGATTTACAAGCTAGACTTGTTATACTGAAACGACCCGTCCATATTACTATAAATGCAGTACGTTCTCATTGGTTCCATAGCGAGGTATTTGACCTCTATATGATACGTTTTAGAAAATATTACATTCGTTTCATAAAAAGCACATCATTATTATACATGATGCATGTTCTAAACAAGTGGGCGATTATTTAAGAAATAATCCCCAAAATACATCAGTTTCCAAATACTACACACGTGACGTAACAGTCGAATATAATACATGATAAAGGTTTTATTGAATGCAACACTTTATTTAAATAAAAGTATGAGACTCCATGTGAAATGTCCCGTTCTTATTGATTAAAAACGTTCCATATTAATTGATTTCGTTGCGAGGTTTTGACCTCTATATGAGACGTTTTTCAAAGACTGCATTCATTTTAAAACAAACCATAACCTTTATTTCATCAATAAAGGTTTAAAAAGCTTTACGTAGATTATCAAATAATGATAATCTAAAATATCCTGTTTACACACGACTATTACATAATGGTTTACAATACAAATATGTTACAATGAAATAAGTTTCTTGAATGCAGTTTTTACACAATATCATACAAGCATGGACTCCAAATCTCGTCCTTATTTAAGTATGCGACAGCGGAAGCTCTTAATAATCACCTGAGAATAAACATGCTTAAAACGTCAACAAAAATGTTGGTGAGTTATAGGTTTAACCTATATATTATCAAATCATAATAATAGACCACAAGATTTCATATTTCAATACACATCCCATACATAGAGATAAAAATCATTCATATGGTGAATACCTGGTAACCGACATTAACAAGATGCATATTTAAGAATATCCCCATCATTCCGGGACACCCTTCGGATATGATATAAATTTCGAAGTACTAAAGCATCCGGTACTTTGGATGAGGTTTGTTAGGCCCAATAGATCTATCTTTAGAATTCGCGTCAATTAGGGTGTCTGTTCCCCAATTCGTAGATTACCAGACTTAATAAAAAGGGGCATATTCGATTTCGATAATTCAACCATAGAATGTAGTTTCACGTACTTGTGTCTATTTTGTAAATCATTTATAAAACCTGCATGTATTCTCATCCCAAAAATATTAGATTTTAAAAGTGGGACTATAACTCACTTTCACAGATTTTTTACTTCGTCGGGAAGTAAGACTTGGCCATTGGTCGATTCACGAACCTATAACAAATATGTACATATATATCAAAGTATGTTCAAAATATATTTACAACACTTTTAATACATTTTGATGTTTTAAGTTTATTAAGTCAGCTGTCCTCGTTAGTAACCTACAACTAGTTGTCCACAGTTAGATGTACAGAAATAAATCGATATATATTATCTTGAATCAATTCACGACCCAGTGTATACATATCTCAGTATTGATCACAACTCAAACTATATATATTTTGGAATCAACCTCAACCCTGTATAGCTAACTCCAACATTCACATATAGAGTGTCTATGGTTGTTCCGAAATATATATAGATGTGTCGACATGATAGGTCGAAACATTGTATACGTGTCTATGGTATCTCAAGATTACATAATATACAATACAAGTTGATTAAGTTATGGTTGGAATAGATTTGTTACCAATTTTCACGTAGCTAAAATGAGTAGTTTTTACCAATTTTGTTTTGCTCGCCATTTCTTCGTTTCTAATCCGTTTTGAGTGATTTAAGCGACCACGGTTTCGTATTGAACTTGAATTTATGAAAATAAACAGAAAAGGTATAGGTTTATAGTCGGAAATACAAGTTACAAGTCGTTTTTGAAAGAGGTAGTCATTTCCGTCGAAAGAACGACATCTTGATGACTGTTTTGAAAAACATACTTTCACTTTGAGTTTAACCATGATTTTTGGATATGGTTTCATGTTCATAAGAAAAATCATTTTCCCAGAAGTATAGCTTTTAAATCAAAATTTTTCATAGTTTTTAATTATCCAAACCAAAACAGCCCTCGGTTGTAACTACGACGGCGTAAATCCGGTTTTATGGTGTTTATCGTGTTTCCGGGTTTTAAATCATTAAGTTAGCATATCATATAGATATAGATCATGTGTATAGTTGATTTTAAAAGTGTAGTTAGAAGGATTAACTTTATTTGCGAACAAGTTTAGAATTAACTAAACTATGTTCTAGTGATTACTAGTTTACCACTTCGAATGTGATAGCTTTTTATGTATGAATCGAATGATGTTATTGTGATGACCCGGGAATTTCTGACCAAATTTAAACTTAATATTTATATGAATTCGACACGATAAGCAAAGTCTGTTAGGTTGAGTCTCAAAAATTTTGAACTATTTTCATATATGCAAATACCCTTCGACCGTTTCTGATGATTCACGAATAATTAATTATAATTAAAATGTGTGTATATATTTATATATAATAACTTGAAATAGTAATATATGATTTAAATGTTAGAACTAAAAATGTATTGTAATAATTTATTTCTTTACATAATTATAAAATGTATTTTATAAAATATATAATTTATAGATATTACAAATACAAAAATTTTAAATATTGGGGTAGACTATATCTAGATCTCTTCTTATTTTTTTTATGCACTTAGTTATAGTGAGACTATTATATGTAACTATATATGTACGTCTCCTTTTTGTGAATGTATTCATCAATTTCAATCACTCTACTTCTTTGTGCCGTAACTGTTGTAACATCGACCCAAAAGCTACAAGTAAAGCATATTATTTGATTACCATCTTCTTTATCACCAACTACCAATTATCTTCACATTTCATGCTAGTATGATGTGGACTTGTTGTTTTGTTCCATTTAAACATTTGCATATATGCATGCATATTCATCGACAATATCATAATATATATCTTTAGCTTTCTTTTCTTCTATTTCTTTATGTGTTTGTTTGTGCAACTAGTACAACCAATCATCTCTAAATATATTATTCTTCTTTCTTTGCTATTCGACAAAACCCATCTAATCACTCTTAAACTGACCACCACCAACATGAATACTTACACAAGTTGAAACATTATTGATTTTATTTTTCCCGTATCTTCTTTTCAAACATATGAAACAAATTTTCCTTCTCTCCTATTATTGCACATAAGCTACTGCTTCGTCCCCTATTTTATTCAACATAACCACCATCATCTTTTTCACACACCCTCAACAAATAACTAGAATTCGATTACTTTCTACACAATTTCCTTATGTTATCTAATTGATCAACACCAAGACACCACACCTCTAACAATACCATCACCGAAACTCACCAATCTCAAATTGTCGAGACTACTAGCTGCTAGTTTCTATTTATTATTCGAACCTCAAACCACCTTTGATCACCACTACCACCATTACACTCCTATTTTTCTGTTTTCTATTCTATTCGCAAAACTCACAATCCATCACCATCTAAACTATTATGGCTACTACATGCTTCTGTTTGGCAGTCCAACAAGAAACCATCGGTTGCTACTGTAGACGAATGAAACTCATTTGTGGAAGTTACTGCTCCTATTCGATTTACAGGTTACCACTACTATAGTACTTTTGTTTTGCTTCTACTCGACAAACACTTTAATGACCACCTTCTTTACGGCTAACTACTCTTGTATTCTGTTTCTACTTCGAACAATCCCCATCACCATCACAAGACCTGCAACCCATCTTTCTACTTCCTATTTTATGTCCGATTACCACAACTCATTTCCACCATGAATCATCAACTCTAACTCACTCGTCTTCTCTCTCTTTTCTGATTACAACTGGAACAAACACCACTACCAACCGCTGTAATGGTCCCTCTGTTGCAACCAACAAACACGAACCCAATCTGCTGCAAACCGAACCCAAAAACACTACCCTTACACTCCTGTTTTTTTCTGCTGTTTTAAACAAGGCCATGATGATATAATGAATGAATATTTTATGTGGGTAATGGTGAGCTGTAAAGAATGATGAAGATGAAGTAATACTGCAGCTTTTGTTTCTCTGATCTAGTTTGATTTGGGTCAATCATCACCATCAAATATCAAATATTTTTATTATTTGAGCTCCCACTTGCCTACTAGCAACTTTTGTGGACCAAGGTTGGTTCCTTAAAGTAATGGTACCACTAAAACCACTACTATGATTACTGTAACTAGATGCAAATATATATAAGAAATTAATATGCATACAAGCTAAAAAGTGATACTTCAAAGACTTCTTTATATCACGTATAGCATTTAATTAACGACTAGCAATATTGAAATTGAGTTGTCTTTATTTCTCCAACGGACTGGGTCTTTGACGTTCAATACATGTAGTGGGCCTTTAGGCCGTTAGTTTGGGTTACCATCAGCTTCCTTCGGATCCTATAAGAATTAGGGTATACTGCTCGGTTTTAAATGATAACATAATGATGATACTTCATGATGATGATGATCATGATTGACTATGATTAAGGATGAGGGCGTATGATGAATCGTGAATATGATAATTATAATGATGATTATGTATCACGATATTGGACAATGATGGGATTAGGTGACAATAAAGATAAGTAGATGGGGTCGGCTTTCACTTTTCTATTTCGAATTCTAAAGACAACATCATTGAGCCGTGATGTTATTTGCATACTTGGGCAGTGATTTGTTTCCACAAATGGGCCGAGATCCAAGTTCATAGTTAGGCCGAGGTTTGATTTAACTTTGGGCCAGGTAACTATGGTGTTCATTGGGCCGTGGCCTATGGGTTTCGATTAGGCTAATAAGGTAGATTATAAACGTTGATGATGATTATGAAGACGATGATAACGAATAACGAATTAAATATAATGATACATAAAAATAATAAGATGATGTAGCATGATGATGATTATGATTCATTACTGATAGGCGAAATAACAATAATAATAAATATGGTTAAGGATGTTATCGAGTTAGCAGGACGTCGCGGGTTCAGACCCGGACTTGGGCATTTTTTTAAGGCTACTTCTTTGAGGTAGTTTACTTATTACTCATTGTTATTATTATTATTATTTTTATTATCATTATTATTATTAACATGATTTTTATATAATTTTATTTACATTATTTTTATTAACATTATTATTATTATCATTAATATTATTATGATTACAGTATTATTATTGCTACTAACAAAATGGCTATTATTATTATCAAAATTATTATTTTCATTATCACTATTAAGATTATTATTATTAATGTACTAAATAAATATTATATATATAAGAAAAATATATTTACTACATATAACATAACTATATTAATACTTTTATAATAAATATTAATAAATGTAATTAATTAGGTTATTAATGAAACACATAATTAAAATAACAATTAAAACACTAATGATATATAAGTTTGTTCGATTACCTTTTTATGTGTTAATATTATATAAATGATATACGTTTGTGAATCCGAGGCCAGTCCTGCTTTGTTCAGTTTCGTCGTATGAATATTTTTACTACAAAATATTGTAGAGTGAGTTTATTTATTCCCTTTTTCTTATTACATTTTTGGGACTGAGAATACATACACTGTTTTTATAACTGTTTTACGAAATAGACACAAGTAATTGAAATTACGTTCTATGGTTGAATGATCGAAACTAAATATGCCCCCTTTTAGTCTGGTAATCTAAGAATTAGGGAACAGACACCCTAATTGACGCGAATCCTAAAGATAGATCTATCGGGCCCAACAAGCCCCATCCAAAGTACCGGATGCTTTAGTACTTCTAAATTTATATCATGTCCGAAGGAGGATCCCGGAATGATGGGGATATTCTTATATGTATATTGTGAATGTCGATTACCAGGTGTTCAATCCATATGAATGATATTTTTGTCTCTATGCATGGGACGTATATTTATGAGAAATGGAAATCTTGTGGTCTATTAAAATTATGAAATGATTATTTATGTTAAAATAATGAACTCACCAACCTTTTGGTTGACACTTGAAAGCATGTTTATTCTCAGGTACGAAAGAAATCTTCCGCTGTGCATTTGATCATTTTAAAGATATTACTTGAAGTCATTCATGACATATTTCAAAAGACGTTGCATTCGAGTCGTTGAGTTTATCAAGATCATTATTAAGTCAATTATAGTTGGATATATTATGAAATGGTATACATGTCTGTCAACTTTAGATGTAATGAAAGATTGTCTTTTCAAAATGAATGCAATATTTGTAAAATGTATCATATAGAGGTCAAGTACCTCGCGATGAAATCAACTGTTGTGAATCATTTATAATCGATATGGACTTCGTCCGGATAGATTAGGACAGGTCCTTTCAGTTGGTATCAAAGCGGTGGTCTTAGCGAACCAGGTCTTGCATTAGTATGTCTAACTGATAGTCGTTAGGATGCATTAGTGAGTCTGGACTTCGACCGTGTCTGCATGTCAAAAGATTTGCTTATCATTTTTGTCGGAAATTATCTGTTTATCATCCTTAGAAAATCACCTGTTTATCATTCTTAGTCTAGACACATCTTACTGCAATGATTGCATAAATAGTGTATAGTCAAAATTCATATCTTAGCGTATCTGTTACTGTAGACGTTGCCTGACATCTTCCGTAGATTCCTCCGTAACTTATGTGATTTTAGTATTATATATGCATATGTAAATTATGTATTGCAGGTTACTAATCTACATCCTATTCTATTCCTTATCGAAAATCCTTCATCTGATCGTACGAGATGAATCCCTCAACCAGCTCGAGTCCCTCAGATTCCGATAGCTATTCCGATAGTTATTCCGACAGCTATTCCGATATGGAGTTTCACCTAAGCTCCGAAAGCAGTGTCACCAGAATGAATCAACCAATCATCCATTCCCAATTCATCTGATGAGTTCGTAGTCGATTTAATCAATGGAGACGGGAAAAAAAAAAAAAATCCCTTCCACCAACCGAATTCACCTCTTGACAATGAACCTGAAGCGCTTACCGGCGAACCTGTTCGAGACACCTTTTTCTCTCTCATTTTCAGAGTATCTTGTCACGATCATATACTATCTTAGATTCTAAACCTTATTCGTTCGCTCGTTTAGATCGACAATCATCCCGGAATAATATAAGAAGTCAACGAACTTCGCGCTCGAGTAATCCATTTAGAGAATATGGTGCAAAACGTACCAGCTTCAGCAACATTACCGACACCAACAGTACCACCAACATCAATACCAGTATCACCAACAACCCAAGTTTCAACATCACACGCCTCAAAATCTCATTATGTACCTCGAGTATAATCAATGTTTTACATATCGTTCTACATCATTTATCTTCGTTCTACCTGGCGATTATGTAATCTCTAATGTTTTAGAGATTATGTATTCTAGTTCTAACGATAAATCAGATGATATTAATATGATATAAATTCATCAAATCCAAGATTTCATCTAAAGAAAATATATGAGTATATATATTTTCATAAGGATTGTAATTAAAAATTCTTTCGTACAAACTGTTAATGATGAAAAGATTTTAACGGGTAGGTAATACCCGAGGAATATTTAGATTTCACATTAATAAGTTACACTGTACATTCTTCGAATCTGATTCAACGGTCAATTACCATCCTACCTACATCTATCGATATACGAATCCGTTCACCACAGAATAACCATTTTCATTCAAATTCAATTTCATATTTGGATTTTGACTTACCAGAATCCAACAAGTGGCATAATGAAGAAATAAGAGACACAATAAAAGTTGATTAGAAACAGACTAATTAACAATATGAAATTTTGTTAAGAAACCACGCTACCAAGATCCTAGCTAACTGTTCCTAGCTAACTATTAATTCCGTATTACATTTTATTTATCACAATTTAATTCTCGCAATTTACATTCTCGCAATTTTATTTATCGTCATTTAATTTTTGTTATTTATTTTACGCACTTTAAATATCGGGACACGTATACAAGGTTTTGACATATCATATCGACGCATCTATATATATTATTTGGAATCGCCATAGACACTCTATATGCAGTAATGATCGAGTTCTCTATACAGGGTTGAGGTTGATTCTATAATAATATATATACTTTGAGTTGTGATCGAGTCTGAGACATGTACAAGGGTCACGATACGTATTAATTAATTCGAATATTGTATATTAAACTATATATGAATTATTGGACTGTCAACTGTGGACTATCGACTGTGGACTAATAACATTGGACAATTAAAATGAATTAAAATATTGATTATAACATATGAAACTAAATAATTCTTTAAGTTTGCCACTTGAGTTCATCATAAACCTGGTTTGTATCTTGACGATTGCAATCTGCGTTCAAACCTTTCATGATTCTTGAAAACACCTCAATCGATAGGATGAACCAACCGCACTTCATCTACGGAAGAAAAGATTGATGCGTATAGTTATGCACCTGAAAACTCTCGGAGACTGAGTAAACGTTTAACGCGTAGCTGTGCAAATTTCCTTTAGCGTTATTATTACCGAAAATAGCTTTTCAATCTCTTTCCAAATTAGTCAATTTTGTCACAGCTCCAACAAATCAACTTCGATTTTCATTCGGATTAACCTTATTATAATCTTGATATATATGCGTGCTCTTTTGTTGTTACCGGGGAACCTTTTATATCCCACCATATTATCAGTAGACGTACCAGCAACCTCGTTGCTCCTTGGCTTAAATCTCTCCGACAAATTACTATATTTATCTATTGAATTCTTATCATATACTCATCCGCATCTTGTAACGAGAACTGCCATACAAATTATCGGGAATCAACAATCAGTACTTTGAAAACTCACAGCATATCTACATCAAATATGTATAACATTTATCTCTTAGAATTATGATCTTTCATTCTGAAATTCTGAAAAGCACTCAGTCTATAAATCAATACTCTGAATGTTAAAAAAAGCTGAATGAAGTAGCAGAAACCGTAGACAACCGTAAACGACCTTAATCATCAGGAGTTTGATGATAAAGAATAGTATGTTGGGAAAGCTCAGAAAAGTTGGAAGTGGAAAACGGATCGAGCTAACCACGAAGGAGACCAAGGACAAATACAAGGACCATACCCTATATTCAAAGAATCCAGGTAATTCTGGATCCGTTGAGATCTTTAGAGAATATCTTGCTTCGAAATCATGTTAAAATCGCGGAAAATTTTTCTTCATCAACCCTCAAATTTAGAAATTCCAAAATATCATCATAAATATCTTCGATATTTCTGAGGATATTTTCATAAATATTCTCGTCCAAAATTATATACCTCTTCGTGCTATCAGTGTTACATCATATAGAAACTGTTAGTTTCTATACTCTGTAAACTTTCGAGCTTAAAATATGAATGTTATTGAAGTAATGTTGGGAACTGATGCATAAGTTAGTATAATATAATGACACTTGATTAATGTGATTATATTACAGTAAGTCATGCTGAGTTTCTAATGGAACGTGATGATTCACAGATCCTAACATCATCACATGCCATGTTACATAACTCTTTCATTCTGATTAACTTCCGAACATTTCAAGAAAATATATTCTTGATAGTCCTATCTTTTCCTTGAATTCTAGTAATTTGACAAGTCATAATGTGCTATTACCGTTTCTTTCTTAGAACATTAACAATTTTCATTCTAAAACTTATATATGCGAATTCTGGACCATTATTCGCTTGACTTGAAGTCGGGAAGAGAAAACAAAAGCATAGAGCTTTGAAATAGAAGGAAGAATATAAAGCCCGATAACAACAAATAAATTACAAACCGTGTATATCAATGTTTATCGCAACATAAAGACACGGGAGAATTAAAAACATTATAATCCCAAGGGCGAAGTAGAAGAAAACAGATTCCTCTTGTGGAAGTTGGAAAAGGAGAATGATTGTTGCGATAGTAAGAATGAGGACAAGGATCAGAACTGGATTAAGCATTTTTAGACTCTTTTGGATGTATGAAACAAGAAAGAAAATATAGGAATGGTGAGAATAATAGAACAGAAGAGTTTAATTTATAATGGAAATATCAGACAGAGTAATCGAAGCAGGTCACCGTATTTAATTAGAGAGATCTTAATTCCCTTACTCGCTGAAGAATCAAATCTTTTAGATTTTGTGGATTTTCTCTAAAATCCCTTGAATTCCGGAAATCAACCCTGACTCTGTCAAAAGTTAAGATGCACCTCATTTTCTAAATTCAACTCTGGTTACGTCAAAAGCTAAGAAAAATCTTATTTTTCTTCAAATCACTCTTTTGCGATAGCTTCATACGTATCCTTAGAATAATCGAATTATTTTATCATTATTACTCAATGATGATAAAACTCCAATTATCAGCTCGTATGTGTCATGAAAACATTTTTATTGTTAGCCATGACCACCTCACTCAAATTTCGGGACGAAATTTCTTTAATGGGTAGGTACTGTGACGACCCGGGAATTTCTGACCAAATTTAAACTTAATATTTATATGAATTCGACACGATAAGCAAAGTCTGTTAGGTTGAGTCTCAAAAATTTTGAACTGTTTTCATATATGCAAATACCCTTCGACCGTTTCTGACAATTCACGAATAATTAATTATAATTAAAATGTGTGTATATATTTATATATAATAACTTGAAATAGTAATATATGATTTAAATGTTAGAACTAAAAATGTATTGTAATAATTTATTTCTTTACATACTTATAAAATGTATTTTATAAAATATATAATTTATAGATATTACAAATACAGAAATTTTAAATATTGGGGTAGACTATATCTAGATCTCTTCTTATTTTTTTATGCACTTAGTTATAGTGAGACTATTGTATGTAACTATATATGTACGTCTCCTTTTTGTGAATGTATTCATCAATTTCAATCACTCTACTTCTTTGTGCCGTAACTGTTGTAACATCGACCCAAAAGCTACAAGTAAAGCATATTATTTGATTACCATCTTCTTTATCACCAACTACCAATTATCTTCACATTTCATGCTAGTATGATGTGGACTTGTTGTTTTGTTCCATTTAAACATTTGCATATATGCATGCATATTCATCGACAATATCATAATATATATCTTTAGCTTTCTTTTCTTCTATTTCTTTATGTGTTTGTTTGTGCAACTAGTACAACCAATCATCTCTAAATATATTATTCTTCTTTCTTTGCTATTCGACAAAACCCATCTAATCACTCTTAAATTGACCACCACCAACATGAATACTTACACAAGTTGAAACATTATTCATTTTATTTTTCCTGTATCTTCTTTTTAAACATATGAAACAAATTTTCCTTCTCTCCTATTATTGCACATAAGCTACTGCTTCGTCCCCTATTTTATTCAACATAACCACCATCATCTTTTTCACACACCCTCAACAAATAACTAGAATTCGATTACTTTCTACACAATTTCCTTATGTTATCTAATTGGTCAACACCAAGACACCACACCTCTAACAATACCATCACCGAAACTCACCAATCTCAAATTGTCGAGACTACTAGCTGCTAGTTTCTATTTATTATTCGAACCTCAAACCACCTTTGATCACCACTACCACCATTACACTCCTATTTTTCTGTTTTCTATTCTATTCGCAAAACTCACAATCCATCACCATCTAAACTATTATGGCTACTACATGCTTCTGTTTGGCAGTCCAACAAGAAACCATCGGTTGCTACTGTAGACGAATGAAACCCATTTGTGGAAGTTACTGCTCCTATTCGATTTACAGGTTACCACTACTATAGTACTTTTGTTTTGCTTCTACTCGACAAACACTTTAATCACCACCTTCTTTACGGCTAACTACTCTTGTATTCTATTTCTACTTCGAACAATCCCCATCACCATCACAAGACCTGCAACCCATCTTTCTACTTCCTATTTTATGTCCGATTACCACAACTCATTTCCACCATGAATCATCAACTCTAACTCACTCGTCTTCTCTCTCTTTTCTGATTACAACTGGAACAAACACCACTACCAACCGCTGTAATGGTCCCTCTGTTGCAACTAACAAACACGAACCCAATCTGCTGCAAACCGAACCCAAAAACACTACCCTTACGCTCCTGTTTTTTTCTGCTGTTTTAAACAAGGCCATGATGATATAATGAATGAATATTTTATGTGGGTAATGGTGAGCTGTAAAGAATGATGAAGATGAAGTAATACTGCAGCTTTTGTTTCTCTGATCTAGTTTGATTTGGGTCAATCATCACCATCAAATATCAAATATTTTTATTATTTGAGCTCCCACTTGCCTACTAGCAACTTTTGTGGACCAAGGTTGGTTCCTTAAAGTAATGGTACCACTAAAACCACTACTATGATTACTGTAACTAGATGCAAATATATATAAGAAATTAATATGCATACAAGCTAAAAAGTGATACTTCAATGACTTCTTTATATCACGTATAGCATTTAATTAACGGCTAGCAATATTGAAATTGAGTTGTCTTTATTTCTCCAACGGACTGGGTCTTTGACGTTCAATCCATGTAGTGAGCCTTTAGGCCGTTAGTTTGGGTTACCATCAGCTTCCTTCGGATCCTATAAGAATTAGGGTATACTGCTCGGTTTTAAATGATAACATAATGATGATACTTCATGATGATGATGATCATGATTGACTATGATTAAGGATGAGGGCGTATGATGAATCGTGAATATGATAATTATAATGATGATTATGTATCACGATATTGGACAATGATGGGATTAGGTGACAATAAAGATAAGTAGATGGGGCCGGCTTTCACTTTTCTATTTCGAATTCTAAAGACAACATCATTGAGCCGTGATGTTATTTGCATACTTAGGCAGTGATTTGTTTCCACAAATGGGCCGAGATCCAAGTTCATAGTTGGGTCGAGGTTTGATTTAACTTTGGGCCAGGTAACTATGGTTTTCATTGGGCCGTGGCCTATGGGTTTCGATTAGGCTAATAAGGTAGATTATAAACGTTGATGATGATTATGAAGACGATGATAACGAATAACGAATTAAATATAATGATACATAAAAATAATAAGATGATGTAGCATGATGATGATTATGATTCGTTACTGATAGGCGAAATAACAATAATAATAAATATGGTTAAGGATGTTATCGAGTTAGCGGGACGTCGCGGGTTCAGACCCGGACTTGGGCATTTTTTTAAGGCTACTTCTTTGAGGTAGTTTACTTATTACTCATTGTTATTATTATTATTATTTTTATTATCATTATTATTATTAACATGATTTTTATATAATTTTATTTACATTATTTTTATTAACATTATTATTATTATCATTAATATTATTATGATTACAGTATTATTATTGCTACTAACAAAATGGCTATTATTATTATCAAAATTATTATTTTCATTATCACTATTAAGATTATTATTATTAATGTACTAAATAAATATTATATATATAAGAAAAATATATTTACTACATATAACATAACTATATTAATACTTTTATAATAAATATTAATAAATGTAATTAATTAGGTTATTAATGAAACACATAATTAAAATAACAATTAAAACACTAATGAAATATAAGTTTGTTCGATTACCTTTTTATGTGTTAATATTATATAAATGATATAGGTTTGTGAATCCGAGGCCAGTCCTGCTTTGTTCAATTTCGTCGTATGAATATTTTTACTACAAAATATTGTAGATTGAGTTTATTTATTCCCTTTTTCTTATTACATTTTTGGGACTGAGAATACATACACTGTTTTTATAACTGTTTTACGAAATAGACACAAGTAATTGAAATTACGTTCTATGGTTGAATGATCGAAACTGAATATGCCCCCTTTTAGTCTGGTAATCTAAGAATTAGGGAACAGACACCCTAATTGACGCGAATCCTAAAAATAGATCTATCGGGCCCAACAAGCCCCATCCAAAGTACCGGATGCTTTAGTACTTCGAAATTTATATCATGTCCGAAGGAGGATCCCGGAATGATGGGGATATTCTTATATGTATATTGTGAATGTCGGTTACCAGGTGTTCAATCCATATGAATGATATTTTTGTCTCTATGCATGAGACGTATATTTATGAGAAATGGAAATCTTGTGGTCTATTAAAATTATGAAATGATTATTTATGTTAAACTAATGAACTCACCAACCTTTTGGTTGACACTTGAAAGCATGTTTATTCTCAGGTACGAAAGAAATCTTCCGCTGTGCATTTGATCATTTTAAAGATATTACTTGAAGTCATTCATGACATATTTCAAAAGATGTTGCATTCGAGTCGTTGAGTTTATCAAGATCATTATTAAGTCAATTATAGTTGGATATATTATGAAATGGTATACATGTCTGTCAACTTTAGATGTAATGAAAGATTGTCTTTTCAAAACGAATGCAATATTTGTAAAATGTATCATATAGAGGTCAAGTACCTCGCGATGAAATCAACTGTTGTGAATCGTTTATAATCGATATGGACTTCGTCCGGATGGATTAGGACGGGTCCTTTCAGTTATGAACATCATTACTACCTCAAGTTTTCTGGATAAAGCTACTGGAAATGAGAAAAATGGATCTAGCTTCAAAGGATCCTTGGATGGCTTGAAAGTTCTTGAAGCAGAATCATGACACGAAAACAGTTCAAGTAAGATTTTCACTCGAAATAAGATTGTTATAGTTATAGAAATTGAATCAAAGTTTGAGTATGAGTATTACCTTGTATTAGAAAGATATATTACTGTAAATAAGAAAGATTTCTTGAGGTTGGATGATCACTCTACAAGATTGGAAGTAAGCTAACAAACTTGGAAGTATTCTTGATTTTATGAAACTAGAACTTGTAGAATTTATGAAGAACACTTTGAACTTGAAGATAGAACTTGATAGAGATCAATTAGATGAAGAAAATTGAAGAATGAAAGTGTTTGTAGGTGTTTTTGTTCGTTGGTGTATGGATTAGAAATAAAGGATATGTAATTTTGTTTTCATGTAAATAAGTCATGAATGATTACTCATATTTTTGTAATTTTATGAGATATTTCATGCTAGTTGCCAAATGATGGCTCCCATATGTGTTAGGTGACTCAAATGGGCTGCTAAGAGCTGATCATTGGAGTGTATATACCAATAGTACATACATCTAAAAGCTGTGTATTGTACGAGTACGAATACGGGTGCATACGAGTAGAATTGTTGATGAAACTGAACGAGGATGTAATTGTAAGCATTTTTGTTAAGTAGAAGTATTTTGATAAGTGTATTTAAGTCTTTCAAAAGTGTATGAATACATATTAAAACACTACATGTATATACATTTTAACTGAGTCGTTAAGTCATCGTTAGTCGTTACATGTAAGTGTTGTTTTGAAACCTTTAGGTTAACGATCTTGTTAAATGTTGTTAACCCAATGTTTATAATATCAAATGAGATTTTAAATTATTATATTATCATGATATTATGATGTACGAATATCTCTTAATATGATATATATACATTAAATGTCGTTACAACGATAATCGTTACATATATGTCTCGTTTCAAAATCATTAAGTTAGTAGTCTTGTTTTTACATATGTAGTTCATTATTAATATACTTAATGATATGTTTACTCATCATAATATCATGTTAACTATATATATAACCATATATATGTCATCATATAGTTTTTACAAGTTTTAACGTTCGTGAATCACCGGTCAACTTGGGTGGTCAATTGTCTATATGAAACCTATTTCAATTAATCAAGTCTTAACAAGTTTGATTGCTTAACATGTTGGAAACACTTAATCATGTAAATAACAATTTCATTTAATATATATATAAACATGGAAAAGTTCGGGTCACTACAGTACCTACCAGTTAAATAAATTTCGTCCCGAAATTTTAAGCAGTTGGAGGTGTTGACGTATCTTCTGGAAATAAATGCGGGTATTTCTTCTTCATCTGATCTTCTCGTTCCCAGATGAACTCGGGTCCTCTACGAGCATTCCATCGAACCTTAACAATTGGTATCTTGTTTTGCTTAAGTCTTTTAACCTCACAATCGATTATTTCGACGGGTTCTTCGATGAATTGAAGTTTTTCGTTGATTTGGATTTCATCTAACGGAATAGTGAGATCTTCTTTAGCAAAACATTTCTTCAAATTCGAGACGTGGAAAGTGTTATGTACCGCCGCGAGTTGTTGAGGTAACTCAAGTCGGTAAGCTACTGGTCCGACACGATCAATAATCTTGAATGGTCCGATATACCTTGGATTTAATTTCCCTCGTTTACTAAATCGAACAACACCTTTCCAAGGTGCAACTTTAAGCATGACCATCTCTCCAATTTCAAATTCTATATCTTTTCTTTTAATGTCAGCGTAGCTCTTTTGTCGACTTTGGGCGGTTTTCAACCATTGTTGAATTTGGATGATCTTCTCGGTAGTTTCTTGTATTAACTCCGGACCCGTAATCTGTCTATCCCCCACTTCACTCCAACAAATCAGAGACCTGCACTTTCTACCATAAAGTGCTTCAAACGGCGCCATCTCAATGCTTGAATGGTTACTGTTGTTGTAGGAAAATTTTGCTAATGGTAGATGTCGATCCCAACTGTTTCCAAAATCAATAACACATGCTCGTAGCATGTCTTCAAGCATTTGTATCATCCTTTCGCTCTGCCCATCAGTTTGTGGATGATAGGCGGTACTCATGTCTAGACGAGTTCCTAATGCTTGCTGTAATGCCTGCCAGAATCTTGAAATAAATCTGCCATCCCTATCAGAGATAATAGAGATTGGTATTCCATGTCTGGAGATGACTTCCTTCAAATACAGTCGTGCTAACTTCTCCATCTTGTCATCTTCTCTTATTGGCAGGAAGTGTGCTGATTTGGTGAGACGATCAACTATTACCCAAATAGTATCAAAACCACTTGCAGTCCTTGGCAATTTAGTGATGAAATCCATGGTAATGTTTTCCCATTTCCATTCCGGGATTTCGGGTTGTTGAAGTAGACCTGATGGTTTCTGGTGCTCAGCTTTGACCTTAGAACACGTCAAACATTCTCCTACATATTTAGCAACATCGGATTTCATACCCGGCCACCAAAAATGTTTCTTGAGATCCTTGTACATCTTCCCCTTTCCAGGATGTATTGAGTATCTGGTTTTTTGAGCTTCTCTAAGTACCATTTCTCTCATATCTCCAAATTTTGGTACCCAAATCCTTCCAGCCCTATACCGGGTTTCGTCTTCCCGAATATTAAGATGCTTCTCCGATCCTTTGGGTATTTCATCCTTTAAATTTCCCTCTTTTAAAACTCCTTGTTGCGCCTCCTTTATTTGAGTAGTAAGGTTATTGTGAATCATTATATTCATAGATTTTACTCGAATGGGTTCTCTGTCCTTCCTGCTCAAGGCGTCGGCTACCACATTTGCCTTCCCCGGGTGGTAACGAATCTCAAAGTCATAATCATTCAATAATTCAATCCACCTACGCTGCCTCATATTCAGTTGTTTCTGATTAAATATGTGTTGAAGACTTTTGTGGTCGGTATATATAATACTTTTGACCCCATATAAGTAGTGCCTCCAAGTCTTTAATGCAAAAACAACCGCGCCTAATTTCAAATCATGCGTCGTATAATTTTGTTCGTGAATCTTCAATTGTCTAGACGCATAAGCAATCACCTTCGTTCGTTGCATTAATACACAACCGAGACCTTGCTTTGATGCGTCACAATAAATCACAAAATCATCATTCCCTTCAGGCAATGACAATATAGGTGCCGTAGTTAGCTTTTTCTTCAATAACTGAAACGCTTTCTCTTGTTCATCCTTTCATTCAAATTTCTTCCCTTTATGCGTTAATGCAGTCAAGGGTTTTGCTATTCTGGAAAAGTCTTGGATGAACCTTCTGTAGTAACCAGCTAGTCCTAAAAACTGGCGTATGTGTTTCGGAGTTTTCGGGGTTTCCCAATTTTTAACAGTTTCTATCTTTGCCGGATCCACCTTAATACCTTCTTTGTTCACTATGTGACCGAGGAATTGAACTTCTTCCAACCAAAATGTACACTTTGAAAACTTAGCGTACAATTCTTCCTTCCTCAATACTTCTAACACCTTTTTCAAATGTTCACCGTGTTCTTGGTCATTCTTTGAGTAAATAAGTATGTCATCAATGAAAACAATGACAAACTTGCGAAGGTATGGTCCACACACTCGGTTCATAAGGTCCATGAACACAGCTGGTGCATTAGTTAAACCAAACGGCATGACCATAAACTCTTAATGACTTTAACGTGTTCTGAAAGCAGTCTTTGGAATATCATCTTCTTTCACCCGCATTTGATGATACCCGGAACGTAAGTCAATCTTTGAATAAATAGACGAGCCTTGTAGTTGATCAAATAAGTCGTCGATTCTCGGTAGTGGGTAGCGGTTCTTGATGGTAAGTTTGTTCAACTCTCGGTAGTCGATACACAACCTGAATGTACAATCTTTCTTCTTGACAAACAAAACAGGAGCTCCCCACGGTGATGTGCTTGGTCGAATGAAACCACGCTCTAAAAGTTCTTGTAATTGGCTTTGCAGTTCTTTCATCTCGCTGGGTGCGAGTCTGTAAGGAGCACGAGCTATTGGTGCAGCTCCTGGTACAAGATCTATTTGAAATTCAACGGATCGATGTGGGGGTAATCCCGGTAATTCTTTCGGAAATACATCGGGAAATTCTTTTGCGACGGGAACATCATTGATGCTCTTTTCTTCAGTTTGTACTTTCTCGACGTGTGCTAGAACAGCATAGCAACCTTTTCTTATTAGTTTTTGTGCCTTCAAATTACTAATAAGATGTAGCTTCGTGTTGCCCTTTTCTCCGTACACCATTAAGGGTTTTCCTTTTTCTCGTATAATGCGAATTGCATTTTTGTAACAAACGATCTCTGCTTTCACTTATTTCAACCAGTCCATACCGATTATCACATCAAAACTCCCTAACTCTACTGGTATCAAGTCAATCTTAAATGTTTCGCTAACCAGTTTAATTTCTCGATTCCGACATATATTATCTGCTGAAATTAATTTACCATTTGCTAATTCGAGTAAAAATTTACTATCCAAAGGCGTCAATGGACAACTTAATTTAGCACAAAAATCTCTACTCATATAGCTTCTATCCGCACCCGAATCAAATAAAACGTAAGCAGATTTATTGTCAATAAGAAACGTACCCGTAACAAGCTCCGGGTCTTCCTGTGCCTCTGCCGCATTAATATTGAAAACTCTTCCACGGTCTTGTCTATTCGTGTTCTCCTGGTTCGGGAAATTTCTAATAATGTGGCCCGGTTTTCCATATTTATAACAAACTACATTGGCATAACTTGCTCCGACACTACTTGCTTCACCATTACTCGTTCCGACACCATTTGTTCCTTTCGTTATGTTAACCCCTGGTCCGTAGACCTCACACTTCGCCGCGCTATGACCATTTCTTTTACACTTGTTGCAAAATTTGGTGCAGAACCCCGAGTGATACTTTTCACACCTTTGGCATAGCTGCTTCTGATTGTTGTTGTTGTTGCGGTTATTATTATTGTTGGGATGATTGTTGTAGTTGCTGTTGTTGTTGTTGTTGTTGTTGTTGTTGTTGTTGTTGTTGGGCTGTTTGTTGTAGTTGCGATTGATGTTGCGATTGTTGGGATAGTTGTTGCGATTATTGTTGTAATTGCTGTTGTTGTTGTATTGGTGATTCTTATCACCGTTTTCCTCCAATTTTCTTTTAACTTGCTTCACATTGGCCTCTTCAGCAGTCTGTTCTTTAATTCTTTCTTCAATCTGGTTCACTAGTTTGTGAGCCATTCTACATGCCTGTTGTATGGAGGCGGGCTCGTGTGAACTTATATCTTCTTGGATTCTTTCCGGTAATCCTTTCACAAACGCGTCGATCTTCTCTTCCTTATCTTCGAACGCTCCCGGTAACAATAGGCACAATTCTGTGAATCGTCTTTCGTACGTGGTAATATCAAATCCTTGGGTTCGTAACCCTCTAAGTTCTGTCTTGAGCTTATTGACCTCGGTTTTGGGACGGTACTTCTCGTTCACCAAGTGCTTGAATGCTGACCACGGTAGTGCGTAAGCATCATCTTGTCCCACTTGCTCTAGATAGGTATTCCACCATGTTAATGCAGAACCTGTGAAGGTATGCGTAGCGTACTTCACTTTGTCCTCTTCAGTACACTTACTTATGGCAAACACCGATTCGACCTTCTCGGTTGTAACGACCCGGAAATTTCCGACCAAATTTAAACCTTAAACTCTATATGTTTCCGACACGATAAGCAAAAACCTTAATGTTGAGTCTAGAAAGTTTGAAATCTATATTCGGATAACTAGATACCCTTTGACCAAGCCTGACGATTCACGAACATTATGTGTACATATGATTTATACTTATTTGATATTAAACAAGTTAAATTCGAATTTATATGATTTTTTTTAAATAAACGGTGATCCGTAACTGAGTTCTATGAATTATAGATTTAAAAAAAAAGAGTATTTAGGGACTATTTATTAAGTTTTGATATATTTTTATATTTTACCTGAGATCGGGAGTGGACAGTGAGATACTTTTGTTTAATAATTTATGATTAAATTTCATACCATAATGACTGAAATAAATAAAGACATTTAATATAAAAATTTGGGATTTTTAAGAGCATTTTTATCCGTAACTGTTTAGCATTGGACACGATATTATACCCGTGAAAGTGTCGGTAGTGTAATCTCATATAACAGCTGCCATTCACTCATTTATTTCACTTTACATGATTAAAATTTATAATTATGTAACTATGCATTATTACTGTGGTTTACTTTATCATAATATAAATATAAATCATATACGTTTATATGAATTGGCATATGCATATTACGCATACATATGGAGAGCACATCATCTTCTAGCTTTCAACACCCGGCAACCCTCAACCATCCTCTTCAACCTCCGGCCTCCACCACTACACCACCGTGAAAACCGTCATCACCCCATTTCATTTTCTCTCCTGATATTCCTTCAAGAACCCATCACTTAAATCAATTTTTTTTTTCTCTCAAACGAGTCATAACCCGACACCAACCATGCACCAACCTTCGGCTATCATCAAACACCATCACCAAATTACATGCCTTCTATTTTTGTGACGATTACCGACACCACAACACAAACCCATTTGAATTGTTAGTGTAACCGTTTTCTTGTCCGAGACCATCACCACCATTTCAATTACGGCCAATAGGAACCCACCATAACCGTTTTGACAATTGTTGTATTCTGTTTCGAATCAAACCACGGCCACCATCTCCAACAACCACAACCCACCACTTCTCTCTCTTCTCTCTCTCTCCTAAACTCCATCGTGAGTTTCCATCTTTCCACCACCGAAGACCACCATAAAAAAAAAAAAACCACCATTCGTGTTTTCTATTGCAAACCATCGCCACCACCATTGTTGCTGCAGTCCCTACTTTCGATTCTGTATCAGCGATGACATGAAGAAGATGATGAATAGCTATAATCATGGTTATGATTTTATGACGTACATATATGATAACCATGAATCTTTTTTTTTCTTGTTATGACTTGATGAGGATAGTGATTAAAGATGAATATGACGGCTCATGTTTACGGTTACAATACCAAAACACCAACCCTCGTTATTTTTTTTTTCTTCCCTAAACACATCTAACGGATTGAATTATCCATCCCTCTTTTAGGCCGTGAATTTCCTTTCAATTGTTGGGCCATTATTCTCTTATTTAGGCTATTGAGGCAGTGGGCCTCGTATTTTGGTGATGGGCCGAATTACATGGCCATTTGGGTTTGTTGAAGATAAAATAAGAACGAATAACGGGTTACATAAATTTAAATCGGATACTTAAGCAGATAAGTAAAGGGGGACGGATGGTGGAGAGTGTTGTTGAGCTTTGGGGAGGTCGCGGGTTCGAGTCCCCTTCCCTTCAGTTTATTTCTTTTATATACTTCTAAGGTATAATTTGTTAATTATATTTTTATTATTATTATAAATATTATTATTACTATTATTATTATTAACAAGTATTATTATTAAATGTAATTATTACCATTTTTCTAATTATTAACATCAAGTTAGTTATTACTAAATAGAATGGGTATTTTTACTATTATTGTTATAATTATGATAAAATTATTAATAAAATCCATTAATATTGTTAGAAAACCGTTATTATCAAAACTATTATTATTATCTTTAAGATTTTAGTAATAAAATTTTATACTAAAAAAAAAAAATTTAATATATAATAACATTAATGAGTTTTTTTTTTTAGTTACATTAATAATATGTATTAATTAAATGTTTCAAATATTGAAAATGAATATATTATCAATATAACTATATGTATAAATATTAATCATTTTACAAAATAATTATACAATTAAAAATTTAATACATAAAAAAAATATATATATTTTAATTAGAATTTGGTATGAATATTAGAAAACTTCAAAACTCAATATATATAAATATATATAAGTATTACATGGAAATATGTGATTATATGTTTTAATAGATATACAAATGATATAGGTTCGTGAATCCAAGGCCAACCTTACACATATTCAATGATGTTATATGTATTTTTACTACAAAATACATTAGGTGAGTATATAGTCCCTTTTAAACTTTAAATATTTTGGGCTGAGAATACATGCGCTGTTTTTATAAATGATTTACGTTATGGACACAAGTGATTAAAAATGATATTCTGCGGATTGATGTGCTAGGTAATTTAGTTATATGTTATAATAGCATGTAAGCACGAATCCTAAAGATAGATCTATCGGGTTTAACACCCCTATCCAGTAGGCTGCACTAGACATAAGAACTAGTGGGCGGATGTTTAGTACTTCGAGGATTATTTATACACTTGCGAGTGTACATATCCATCTTTGCGAAGATGACTTATTATATTATTGTTAAGGTTGGTTACTGAGGCCTCAACATAAGCAGAATGATTTTATACACTTGCGAGTGTATTATATTTTTATATATGAGATTTTGTGGTCCATAGTTATTACGCTACTAGCATCAAACCTATATATATCTCACCAACTTATTGTTGACGTTTTAAAGCATGTTATTCTCAGGTACAAATTAAGTCTTCCGCTGTGCATTAGCTCATTTTAAGGACATTACTTGGAGTCGATCATCGCAATGGAACCAGATGTTGATGATTTCGTCCAGGGGGATAAGGACGGGTCTTCACAGGTGGTATCAGAGCGTTGGTCTTAGTGAACCAGGTCTTGCATTAGTGTGTCTGACTAGTAGTTGTTAGAATACATTAATGAGTCTGGACTTTGACCGTGTTTATATGTCAAAAGTTTTGCTTATCATATTTAGTCGAAAATCATCTGCTTATCATCCTTAGGAATTGCCTGCTTAGTATTCTTAAGTCTAGACACGTCTTATTGCATTTAGTGCATCGATAGTGTATAGACAAGATTCATATCTTAGCGTATCTGATCACTCATATCTTGGCGCATCCGTAGACTTACCTGACATATGCCGTAGGTCCCTCTATATTCTACGAAATCATTAGTACCATATATATGGATATTCTAAGAAGTTAGAATATCATCCTGTACTCGAAAATCATTTCACATCAAAGATCCTTTTCAAATTGCCCTCTTGGCGATGAACCTGAAAGCACTTACCGGCGAACCTGTTCGAGAAATCATTTACCCTCTCATTTCTAGAGTATCCCGTCACGATTATATATTATCCTATATTTGAATCTTACTCACCCGCTCGTTTCAATCGTCAATCATCTCGACATAATATAAGAAGTTAACGAACTACGTGCTCGAGTAATGGCTTTGGAAAAATCTGGTGCGGAGGTTACAAACACCAGCAGCAGCACCAGCAGCATAAACCGTACCACCATCATCAACGCCGACAATACTCTTATCATCCCAACCACAATCACGTCATAAATCTCAACATCACGATCTGTACCTCGGATATCAACATTACACGCCTCAATATCACCACCTGTACTTCGAGTATGAACTTCGTTCTACACATCGATCTACATCGACTATCTTCGCTTTACGTATCATTTTACCCCATTTTTCCTCGTTCGACATGGCGATTATGTAATGTATAAAGTTTTAGAGATTATGTAATCTAGTATTAATGATAAATCAGATGAGTTTTTGACTCATTAAATCCATGATTACTCCGATGAAAATATATATGCAAGTATATTTTCATAAAGATTGTAATTAAAAAAAAAAAAAAAAAAATTCTTTTGTACAAACTGTTAATGATGAAAATATTTTAACGGGTGGGTAGCACCCGAGGAATATTTAGAATTCACATTAATAAGTTACACTGTACATTCTTCGAATCTGATTCAACGATCATTTACTATCCTACTTACAACTACCGATATACGTATCCGTTCACCACAAAATAACCATTTCTATTCAAATTTCATATTTGGATTTTGATCTATCAGAATCCAACAAGTGGCATAATGAAGAAAACATTGGACAAAAATAAAAGTGTTAGAAACAAACGAATTAATTAATTGGAATTGTGATAGGATTTCACGCTAACTGTTCCGGCTAACTGTTCCCAGCTAACTGATTAACATTTAATTTATCGCAATTTACATTCTCGCAATTTTATTTATCGTCATTTAATTTCTGTTATTTACTTTTACGCATTTTAAATAACGGGACACGTATACAAGGTTTCGATTTATCATATTGACCCATCTATATATATTTCGGAACAACCGTAGACACTCTATATGTGAAGGTGGGAGTTGGCTATACAGGGTCGGAGTTGATTCCAAAATATATATACTTTGAGTTGTGAACGACACAGAGACCGGTACACGGGTCACGATATGTATTATTTAATTCGAATATTATATATATATATATATTATTGAACTATCGGACTATTAGACTGCTAACATTGGACAATTAAAATGAAATAAAATGCTGATTATAACCTATGAAACTAAACAATTCTTCAAGTTTGCCACTTGATTTCACTCTAAACCTCATTTGTATCTCGACAGATTACAATCCGCGTTCAAATCTTTCATAATTCTTGAAAATACCTCAATCGAGAAGTTGAACCAATCGCACTTCATCTACGGAAGAAAGATTATGCATACAGTTAGGCATCTGAAAAACTTTCGAATCCAAATTCATAGTTTAAAACATATCGTGTTGAATCCTTTGCCATTTATTAGCAAAAACAACCCTACAATTCCTTTTCAAGAATCTAATCTTGTCACAGCTCCACTTCGACTTCTCAGTAAGACTACTCCTACTATAACCTCAATATTTATACCTTGTCTTTTCGCCGTCGTTACCGGAGAACCTTTTATATTTCACAAACACCATCAACAAATGTACCAGCAACTCGTTATCTCTTTGGCGAAATCCGCAATCTGTATTTTGAAAATCTCGTAGGAATTCTCCCAGTTATACCGAAAACGTTTATCTCTAAAGAATCGCATATTTCGAATGTGAAGTTTCTGAAAAACACCCTGAACTATGAAGTAGTTCTTGAAATGCTGATAAAGCAGCAAAAACTGTAAACGAATTTAGTAGTCAAAAGTTGACGATAAAGTATAATGTGTTGGTAAAGCTCAGAAAAAGAGGAGGTTGGGAACTGGAAAACGGATTGAGCAAAGTATGAAGGAAGGTGTGGATAAATCACAAGAACGGAATCTGCTTTCAAAGAATCCAAATGATTCAGTGTCTGCTGAAATCATTAGTAAGAACCCTACTCCTTATTCTAAATATTCCCAGATGTTATTCTTCATCATCTTATCTTAGATATTATAAGATATCTTCATATCTTCCGTTAAACATATCCTACATATTTCTGGAGATATTTTCCCAACTATACTTATCCGAGATCATGTATCTCTCCGTAATATCTGCGTTACAACATAAAAGAAACTGTGTTAGTTTCTAAATTCTGAAACCTTCGAGTTTGAAATATGAATGTTTTGAAGTAGTGATAGGAACTGATGCATGAATTAGTATAATATAATGAAACTTGATCAACTTCATTATATTACAGTAAGTTATGTTAAGTTTCTAATGGAATGTGATGATTCACAGTACCATCATCATGTGCCATGTTACACGGCTCTTACATTCTATCCAATCTTCAAACATATCAAGAACATATCATCTTGATAGTTCTATCTTTCTGAATATTCTGGTAATTTGACAAATCAAAATCATGCCATTACCATTCCTTTCTGAGAACATTAGCTATGTTCATTCCAAAACCTACGAATTCCGAATCGTTGATCGCTTGGCTTGAGGACGGGAAGAGGAAATGAAAGAATGAAGTTCCAAAATAGAAACTATAGTATAAATCGCAGCAAATAGGAGAAAGAGTAGAAATTGTGGGATATGGAAATAAGGGAACGAAGGGGGTAGTTTTATAAGTGAAATATCCGACAAAGAAATCACAACAGATTTGCCGCATTAATCAAAGAAGATTTTGATCTCCTAAATCACCGCGGAACTAAATCTTATTATGAAGATTTTCTTTCTGTAAATTTCGGAAATCAATCCTAATCACATCATCGGTTAAAACAATTTCATATTTACTCATTTCGCTCTTTTGTGATAACTTCACTCTTGCGCTTCACATGATCGAATCGTTTTATCTATATATCCCAATAATGATAAAACTCTATTATTATCTCATGTTCGTCATGAAAACATTTCCATTGTTATCTATGACAACCTCTACCAAATTTCGGGGACGAAATTTTTTTAACGGGTGGGTACTGTAACGACCCGGAAATTTCCGACCAAATTTAAACCTTAAACTCTATATGTTTCCGACACGATAAGCAAAAACCTTAATGTTGAGTCTAGAAAGTTTGAAATCTATATTCGGATAACTAGATACCCTTTGACCAAGCCTGACGATTCACGAACATTATGTGTACATATGATTTATACTTATTTGATATTAAACAAGTTAAATTCGAATTTATATGATTTTTTTTAAATAAGCGGTGATCCGTAACTGAGTTCTATGAATTATAGATTTAAAAAAAAAGAGTATTTAGGGACTATTTATTAAGTTTTGATATATTTTTATATTTTACCTGAGATCGGGAGTGGACAGTGAGATACTTTTGTTTAATAATTTATGATTAAATTTCATACCATAATGACTGAAATAAATAAAGACATTTAATATAAAAATTTGGGATTTTTAAGAGCATTTTTATCCGTAACTGTTTAGCATTGGACACGATATTATACCCGTGAAAGTGTCGGTAGTGTAATCTCATATAACAGCTGCCATTCACTCATTTATTTCACTTTACATGATTAAAATTTATAATTATGTAACTATGCATTATTACTGTGGTTTACTTTATCATAATATAAATATAAATCATATACGTTTATATGAATTGGCATATGCATATTACGCATACATATGGAGAGCACATCATCTTCTAGCTTTCAACACCCGGCAACCCTCAACCATCCTCTTCAACCTCCGGCCTCCACCACTACACCACCGTGAAAACCGTCATCACCCCATTTCATTTTCTCTCCTGATATTCCTTCAAGAACCCATCACTTAAATCAATTTTTTTTTTCTCTCAAACGAGTCATAACCCGACACCAACCATGCACCAACCTTCGGCTATCATCAAACACCATCACCAAATTACATGCCTTCTATTTTTGTGACGATTACCGACACCACAACACAAACCCATTTGAATTGTTAGTGTAACCGTTTTCTTGTCCGAGACCATCACCACCATTTCAATTACGGCCAATAGGAACCCACCATAACCGTTTTGACAATTGTTGTATTCTGTTTCGAATCAAACCACGGCCACCATCTCCAACAACCACAACCCACCACTTCTCTCTCTTCTCTCTCTCTCCTAAACTCCATCGTGAGTTTCCATCTTTCCACCACCGAAGACCACCATAAAAAAAAACCACCATTCGTGTTTTCTATTGCAAACCATCGCCACCACCATTGTTGCTGCAGTCCCTACTTTCGATTCTGTATCAGCGATGACATGAAGAAGATGATGAATAGCTATAATCATGGTTATGATTTTATGACGTACATATATGATAACCATGAATCTTTTTTTTTCTTGTTATGACTTGATGAGGATAGTGATTAAAGATGAATATGACGGCTCATGTTTACGGTTACAATACCAAAACACCAACCCTCGTTATTTTTTTTTTTTTCTTTCCTAAACACATCTAACGGATTGAATTATACATCCCTCTTTTAGGCCGTGAATTTCCTTTCAATTGTTGGGCCATTATTCTCTTATTTAGGCTATTGAGGCAGTGGGCCTCGTATTTTGGTGATGGGCCGAATTACATGGCCATTTGGGTTTGTTGAAGATAAAATAAGAACGAATAACGGGTTACATAAATTTAAATCGGATACTTAAGCAGATAAGTAAAGGGGGACGGATGGTGGAGAGTGTTGTTGAGCTTTGGGGAGGTCGCGGGTTCGAGTCCCCTTCCCGTCAGTTTATTTCTTTTATATACTTCTAAGGTATAATTTGTTAATTATATTTTTATTATTATTATAAATATTATTATTACTATTATTATTATTAACAAGTATTATTATTAAATGTAATTATTACCATTTTTCTAATTATTAACATCAAGTTAGTTATTACTAAATAGAATGGGTATTTTTACTATTATTGTTATAATTATGATAAAATTATTATTAAAATCCATTAATATTGTTAGAAAACCGTTATTATCAAAACTATTATTATTATCTTTAAGATTTTAGTAATAAAATTTTATACTAAAAAAAAAAAATTTAATATATAATAACATTAATGAGTTTTTTTTTTAGTTACATTAATAATATGTATTAATTAAATGTTTCAAATATTGAAAATGAATATATTATCAATATAACTATATGTATAAATATTAATCATTTTACAAAATAATTATACAATTAAAAATTTAATACATAAAAAAAATATATATATTTTAATTAGAATTTGGTATGAATATTAGAAAACTTCAAAACTCAATATATATAAATATATATAAGTATTACATGGAAATATGTGATTATATGTTTTAATAGATATACAAATGATATAGGTTCGTGAATCCAAGGCCAACCTTACACATATTCAATGATGTTATATGTATTTTTACTACAAAATACATTAGGTGAGTATATAGTCCCTTTTAAACTTTAAATATTTTGGGCTGAGAATACATGCGCTGTTTTTATAAATGATTTACGTTATGGACACAAGTGATTAAAAATGATATTCTGCGGATTGATGTGCTAGGTAATTTAGTTATATGTTATAATAGCATGTAAGCGCGAATCCTAAAGATAGATCTATCGGGTTTAACAACCCTATCCAGTAGGCTGCACTAGACATAAGAACTAGTGGGCGGATGTTTAGTACTTCGAGGATTATTTATACACTTGCGAGTGTACATATCCATCTTTGCGAAGATGACTTATTATATTATTGTTAAGGTTGGTTACTGAGGCCTCAACATAAGCAGAATGATTTTATACACTTGCGAGTGTATTATATTTTTATATATGAGATTTTGTGGTCCATAGTTATTACGCTGCTAGCATCAAACCTATATATATCTCACCAACTTATTGTTGACGTTTTAAAGCATGTTATTCTCAGGTACAAATTAAGTCTTCCGCTGTGCATTAGCTCATTTTAAGGACATTACTTGGAGTCGATCATCGCAATGGAACCAGATGTTGATGATTTCGTCCAGGGGGATAAGGACGGGTCTTCACATCGGTCCACCGTTTCAATCCGATCGGTCATTCGGTTCCATCAAATTCCAAAGGTTTGCAGGCAGTGAATTCTTTGTAGGTGCATCCTACACGATTTCCTGTACTGCTAGATCCAAGGTTATTGTTGGTATGTAGCGCAGCCTGTACTGCGGCTATGTTTGAAGCAAGAAAGGCACGAAATTCCTCTTCGCTCATATTCAAGGTGTGTCGAGTAGTCGGAGCCATTTCCTTCAAAATAGTCAAATGAAACGAGTTAATCATATAGAATATCAAGAGTAGTCAATAGTATTTCGTAGCGTAATATGAACTTATTTATAAAAGCTCTTTCTTCATATTAGCATTTTATACTCTTTAATTCGGTTTGTACCTACCCGTTAAGTTCATACTTAGTAGCTAACATATCATTTCAACTACTACAATTCTATATGAAAAACTAATCACAAAAACAAAAAAAAAACAAAAAAAAATATATATATATCATATTCAAGCCTTTATACAATAACTTGCAAACTTACAATACCGCTATTTTACATATAGCATGAAATATAGCACATAAAACTTTGATACAAAGTAGTTGCGAAGATAATTCTAGTTAATAAATAAGGCGTTCAGCAAAGGCAATAAAGACACGTAATTCATACGTCCAGAAACAAGTCATGCATTCTGGTTTTACTAATACCACTTCCCATCCTTGGTTTTGTGGAACATAACCGTTGTGACCGATAGTAAGACAATGTGTTGCAACGTCGTCAAAAGGATGAAGGTTACGTATTGTCCAACAGTCCCGTAACAATCTAAAAACCTCATTTCTTACCCCAATTAGCGACTCCGTCACTTGTGGAAATGTTTTGTTTAATAGTTGTAGCCCGATGTTCTTGTTCTCACTTTGGTGAGAAGCGAACATTACTAACCCGTAAGCATAACATGCTTCTTTATGTTGCATGTTAGCCGCTTTTTCTAAATCACGAAGTCCTATATTCGGATATATTGAGTCAAAATAATTTCTTAACCCGTTACGTAAAATAGCATTTGGGTTCCCCGCAATATATGCGTCAAAGTAAACACATCGTAACTTATGGATTTCCCAATGTGATATCCCCTATCTTTCGAACGAAAGCCTTTTATAAACCAAGGCATTCTTGGAACGTTCTTTGAATGTCTTACAAACTGATCTCGCCTTAAATAGTTGTGCCGAGGAATTCTGACCGACTCTAGACAAGATTTCATCAATCATGTCTCCGGGTAAGTCTCTTAAAATATTGGGTTGTCTATCCATTTTGTGTTTTTAAACTGTAAAATAGACAAGAGTTAGATTCATAAAAAATACTTATTAATACAAGCAATTTTTACATATATCATAAAGCATAAGCACACTATATTACATATATTACACCACACGCATACAACTATCTTATTCCGACTCGCTCGTTTCTTCTTCTTCGGTTTTGGTTCGTTTTGACAAGTTTCTAGGGATATATGATGTTCCCCTAATACGAGCCGTCGTTTTCCACATTGGTTTAGAAAAACCTGGTGGTTTAGAGGTTCCCGGGTTATTGTCACAACTTAAGAAATACGGGTGTTAATGATACATATATAGTTCATCGGGTTTGGAATCAAATTTCCCTATTTTTATGCCCTTTCCCTTATTGTTCTCTTTTGCCTTATTAAATTGTGTTGGGGTAATTTCTATAACATCATCGGAATCCTTGTCGGGATCCGATTCATCGGAGAATTGGTAATCCTCCCAATACTTTGCTTCCTTGGCGGAAACATCATTGACCATAATTAACTTTGGTCGGTTGGTTGAGGATTTTCTTCTACTTAACCGTTTTATTATTTCCCGCACTGGTTCTATTTCTTCTTCCGGTTTCAATTCTTCTTCTGGTTCCGATTCTTCTTCCGGTTCCGACTCTTCTTCCGGTTCCTCTTCGGGAACTTGTGAATCAGTCCACGAATTATTCCAATTTACATTTGACTCTTCATTATTATTAGTTGAGTCAATGGGACTTGTTCTAGAGGTAGACATCTATCACATAATATTAAACGCGTTAAGAGATTAATATATCACATAATATTCACATGTTAAAAATATATAGTTTCCAACAAAATTTGTTAAGCAATCATTTTTCAAGTAAACACGGTCGAAGTCCAGACTCACTAATGCATCCTAACAAACTCGATAAGACACACTAATGCAAAATTCTGGTTCTCTAAGACCAACGCTCGGATACCAACTGAAATGTCCCGTTCTTATTGATTAAAAACGTTACATATTAATTGATTTCGTTGCGAGGTTTTGACCTCTATATGAGACGTTTTTCAAAGACTGCATTCATTTTAAAACAAACCATAACCTTTATTTCATCAATAAAGGTTTAAAAAGCTTTACGTAGATTATCAGATAATGATAATCTAAAATATCCTGTTTACACACGACTATTACATAATGGTTTACAATACAAATATGTTACAATGAAATAAGTTTCTTGAATGTAGTTTTTACACAATATCATACAAGCATGGACTCTAAATCTCGTCCTTATTTAAGTATGCGATAGCTGAAGCTCTTAATAATCACCTGAGAATAAACATGCTTAAAACGTCAACAAAAATGTTGGTGAGTTATAGGTTTAACCTATATGTTATCAAATCATAATAATAGACCACAAGATTTCATATTTCAATACACATCCCATACATAGAGATAAAAATCATTCATATGGTGAACACCTGGTAACCGACATTAACAAGATGTATATTTAAGAATATCCCCATCATTCCGGGACACCCTTCGGATATGATATAAATTTCGAAGTACTAAAGCATCCGGTACTTTGGATGGGGTTTGTTAGGCCCAATAGATCTATCTTTAGGATTCGCGTCAATTAGGGTATCTGTTCCCCAATTCTTAGATTATCAGACTTAATAAAAAGGGGCATATTCGATTTCGATAATTCAACCATAGAATGTAGTTTCACGTACTTGTGTCTATTTTGTAAATCATTTATAAAACCTGCATGTATTTGATGTGGTAGCGGAGTGGTATAAAATACTATTAAATTTTACAAGGAAATACTATTAAATACGATACATTTTTACACAAGATATTTATTTATTTATAGAATGGATATACTTAAACCTTGCTACAACACTTATATGCAGTGTACCTAATCGTACAGTAGTGTAGTTTTTAGTAAGTCCGGTTCGTTCCACAGGGAATCTTTTTAAAAAAAGCTTAACGCTATATTAGTTTACTTTTATAAAAATACAAATATATATATAAGTAAAATTATTATTATAAAGGGGGGTTTTTACCGTTTAATGACAGGTTTGTCGATTTTAAAACTTTAGTCGCAGTTAAAACCTAATGTAAAATATTAAATAAATAAAAGACTTAATTTAAAGCGTAAAATAAATAACGATAATGAAATTGCAATAAATAAAAGTGCGATAAAATAAAATTGCGATAATTAAAAAGTACGATAATTAAAAGTGCGATTAAATAACAATAAATAAAAGTGCGATAATTAGAAGTGCAATTAAATATAAAATAAAGGAAATTAAATATGAAATAAAAGAATTATGCTTATTTAAACTTCCGTAATCATGATGTTTGACGTGTTGATTTTAGTTTTATGCCCATGGGTTAATTGTCCTTTGTCCTGGATTATTTAATATGTCCGTCTGGTTTTTGTCCATAACAGTCCATCAGTCATAAATATAAAGTGCGAGTGTCCTCGTCAAATTATTCTTATACCCGAAGTTAAATATTCCAACTAATTGGGGACTTAAACTGTAACAAGATTTTAATATTTTGTTTAATAATTACACCAGGATGTCGACTGAGTGTAACCCAAAGTTTTAATATTTTGTTATCAATTATACCAAGTGTCCTTGTACATAATTTCACCCCTGTTTTAATTATTCTAGTGGCTATTAATCCATTCCCATGTCCGGTTAAATGAACGATTATTCGTACATATAAATACCCCGCCCATCGTGTCCGATTGAGTGTATATGGTAATTTATAGGGACGCTCAATTGTAAATCTTTATATTAACATTAACAAACTATCATTTAGTTAAACAAATATAAAGCCCATTAATAGCCCATAGTCTAATTTCCACAAGTGTCGTTCTTTTGTCCAAACTCCAATTATGGTACAAAGCCCAATTACCCAATTTTAGTAATTAGCCCAACATCATGATTACTTCGTTTTAAATAAGCATAATAATAACTTAGCTACGAGACATTAATATAAAAAGGTTGAACATAACTTACAATGATTAAAAATAGCGTAGCGTTACACGGACAGAATTTCGACTTACACCCTTACAACATTCGCTAACATACCCTTATTATTAGAATTATAATTAAAATTAAAATATAAATTATATATATATATATATATATATATATATATATATATATATATATATATATATATATATATATATATATATATATATATATATATATATATATATATATATATATATATTTACGTATGAGGAGAAGAAGAAAAAAAAGATGATGATTTGCGATCAGAATTCGGTTGCTTTTATAGGGATTTTCGACTTTAGGGGCTCCGCGACTCGCGGCATTTTTGCCTTCAAACTCCGCGAGTCGCGGAGTTTGAAATTACAGCTCATATCAGTTTGGAGTCTTTCTTGCCGACGGTTTTTATTATTTATTATAATATATAAATAATTATAAGAATTATTTAAATATTATATTATATTTATGTGCATAGTTGACTTGTAATTTTTAGTCCGTTGCGGCGAGCGTTGAGAGTTGACTCTGGTCCCGGTTCTGGATTTTCGAACGTCCTTGCGTACAATTTTATATTTTGTACTTTGCGTTTTGAATCTTGTACTCTTGTAATTTCGAGACGTTTCTTATCAATAATTGGAACCTCTTTGATTGTCTTTTGTACTTTTGAGCTTTTTGGTCGTTTGCGTCTTCAATTCGTCGAATCTGTCTTTTGTCTTCACCTTTTATTATTTAAACGAATATCACTTGTAAATAGAACAATTGCAACTAAAAGTTTGTCTTTCTTGAGAAATAATGCTATGAAATATATGTTCGTTTTTAGCATTATCAAATATTCCCACACTTGAGCGTTGCTTGTCCTCAAGCAATATCGTCTTGAAATACTAGAATCACTTCTTTATTCTTCACACTTTGTACATCAGTGATTTCTATACAGCGGTATAAACAATGGTAGGAACGATATGGTTTACAGTTCCACATGACTATAAAAATTTAGATCCATTAAGGGAATTGGATCTTTATGAAAACATTTGATCTTTTGAAAATTAAATCTAGTTTTTACCCTAGATAAGTTTTCCGGGATAACCCTTTACCGGTGTTTGCAAAATATTTTTGTGGGTTTGGTGGGTTTCAGTTTTGAAAATTTTAGCTCAAAACTTATGGTTTTGTGTCACCCACTTGCTAACCTTGTATTTGGAAAGCAACACGTCCAGTTCACTTGTCCCGTATATTACCTTTCGGTAAACTACCGTCCGGTTGTAAAGGAAAGCGTTGAACAAGCAACTGTTAAGGAAATGTCCCCTGACATGCTTTTAATTATGGTCTATAACGTGTCGGACGCAATTACTATTCTTGGTAGGAGCAATAGTAAAGCTCACCCTTATAATTTTTCGGTATGGCACAAGGTCCTGTCTTTGACCACTATGCAACCACCGTTCTTACGGTTGACACCCGTTTTAGTTCAGGTGACCTAATGAATTCTAGGTGAATTTCTAGGATTTTACGTTCAATGGTAATGAACGCATTGAAAATAGGGTTTTCAGAAAACAAATCGGTTTGTAATTTTGATCAAAATATTTTCTCGTTCAAGCTCAAGTTTAGATATCATTGAATTCCATGAGTTTGAATTCTCTATCTTTAAGGTCAATCTCTAGGATTGAGTAATATCAGTCTTAAAAGCTGATTTTTAATCTTTAAGGAGATTATCCTTTCTGGGGATCTGATTCATTAGTCTTATCAAGCTAATTTGCATGGTGCCCCCCCCATTTTACAAGATAAATCCTTCTCATGGTTAGGATAAATCTGACCACTTGGCGACCCTGTTTAATGCTGAGGTCCGTGGATTTCCTGCTGATTTTAGTGATGACTTTTCTAGATTTTTCATCAACCTACAGCTGGTCTGGACGACAACTTCATGACCTAAATCAAAAAGCGCGTGTCTTTTTCGGAAGACTTTACTTCCTTTTAATGATGGAATTGATTCATCGTGTAGATCCATCTTTTCTTTTTTTTCATCGGGTAAAACAGTTTAGTTTAGTCCAAAGCAAAAGTATTTTCAGTTATTTGTTACAGATATATGTGACATATGTTTAAGATAACTTGGTAAATTTTCCCACACTTGGCTTTTATTTTCCTTTTTATCGTCCTCTATTCCATTTTAAATGAATTTTAACATTTTAGTTTGTTTCTCAATTTATGTCCTTTCCGAGGTAACAATAATTTCGGTGTTAAAACCTAGTTTTATTGTTCATAAATATGTATAAACATGATTTTGAGTTCATTTAATTGAAAATTTTGAAATTTTTTACTAGAATTGGGTAGTCAGTATATAAGACTAGGGCTGTTCTTTATTATCAGAGAGCACTAGATTCTAATACAACTACTGCTTTACTAGTATTTTTAATGGTAACCAAGTGTATAAAGTAAAAAGTTTTAAAATCCGAAAGAATTTAACCCCTTCCCACACTTAAGATCTTGCAATGCCCTCATTTGCAAGAAATCAGTAATAATTTAAATTATTGAGGGTGATTTGTGTGAAAATGATTAAATTTTTACCAAAGTTTCCAAATATATTGGCGTTTGTTTGCTGAATGATAAATGGTGCACATCATTTGTTCATTCCGTCTTGTTGTTATTTCACATATATTTTGCATCTTGTCGTCAAAATTAGTTGCTTTTGCTGAACTTAATGCCAGTCTTTGAAAATGCGTTGTTTTACCCTGTTGTGTACATAAGATAAACTGCAAACATATATACATATTTTTGAAGTTTGGTATATTACCCCACATTCAAAAATTATTAAAATCTAAGAATAAAAGTGAGACAATTATAAAAATGATTACAATATTAACAAAAGTATTAAACGTATCAATCATTACAAATAAAAAAATAAAAAAATTAAGTATACTAGGGATGATACTGGTACCAATAGGGGTTCCAGGCATAACCATAGGTGCTATAGAATGCTTCGGCAGGGTTATACGTAGGATATGGTGGCTGCATCTCTATAGACCAGGGAGGGAAGATGGGTTTCGGTGTAGGAATATAGTTTCTACCTATATGTTGGCAATGAGCTATGATTTGGTTCTGATGAACTTGCCAATCTTCAAATGCTCTCTGTCTAGCATTTTCGTATTCCTGAGAAGCTATAAACCTTTGCATTTCTTGCATCTCATTCCCCCCTCCTACATTACCTTGCTGTTGGTTTCTCTCCACCTGTGGATGTCTACCATGGTATTGTACTGCGGCGTTATTTCGCCTCTTCCAAACTTTCTCACCATGGTATACATTTAAACCTATAGTATCGCGGGGTTCCGGTTCTTCTACTAATAATCCCCCCCGACTTATATCCACACCGAGATATTCACCAATCAAAGTAATAAAAATACCACCTCCTATATGCTATGCGGTCGCATCCCCCGAACCATAGCTGATAAATAATAACCCACACAATATGGTATACTTACAGCGCTTTGTGGGTCTCGAATACACATATGGTAAAACAAATCCTGTTCATTTACCTTTTCCTTGTTTTTACCCCTTTGTGTAATCGAATTAGCTAAAAACCTATGAATTACTCTTAATTCGGCTCTATCTATATCCAAATAAGAGTAATTTCCCCCTTTGAAACGGTGATGGCTTGTCATTTGACTCCACACACCGTGTGTATCAAAATTTTCATCTATCTTTCTACCGTTTAGTATCAACCCTCTACAATCAGCAGATGCTAACTCCTCAGGCGTATATATACGTAAAGCCTGAGCCATGTCTAGTAAAGACATGTGGCGCATCGAACCGCCTAACAAAAATCTAATAAAAGAACGATTGGTTAAACTAGCTACCCGATCATTCATCTCTATACTACATAACAATTCTTCACACCATACTTTATATACAGGTCTACGCATGGCGAATAAACGTACCCAGTCATTAAAAGAAGAATTACCATACCTCTGTACAAGTAATTCCCTAATTGGCCCGGCCAATTCTACAGCTTCTAAGGGTCCCCATTCTATGACCCTCGGTACCTCAACAACCTTAGAATGAAGAGTATGCAAATCCCGTTGATATTTTGGATAATCTATCCAAAGTCTGTCAAATCTCAGGTTCGGATGTAACTCTTCCAAGTGCATATCAGAAAAGGTCATGACTGGATGAGGTATATCCTGCTTGTAGTAATTATCCACCTCCTGTTGTTCCGCATTCTCAGCAGGAGCATTACGGGCTTGGGATGAAGATTCACCCCTTTCAGTCTGCAAAACACATCAAACACAATTTTTGTGCATCCAAATATGCATTAGTGTCAGCAAAATCATAAATCAAAATAATTACAATGACATGATCAATTTATATCAAACTTAAGCTCATTTTCACATTTTTATCAAATCTACACTTTTTCAAATAAGCATATACGAAAATGTTCGCCAAGTTCATAAGCATTCAACTCAAACAACATGTCAAAATAATCATTACTAGCAATCAAACAAGTCTCAAATGGCATTATCTTTCAAAAATCAAGTTCATGAATTTTTAGACTTGAAAAAGTCCACTTTAATTCTCAAAATCATGTTTAGGCTCAAAGTTTGGATCATTTAACTACCTAGACATGTTACACTACTTAATTTAGCAACAATTCATGATAAAAATCGGCCATAACCTGTTTATATCAAAAAGCCCCAAATTTGCTCAAGAACACAAACCCTAGATTATTCAAAATTTGAAGTTTAAGGCTTCTAATCATGTTAAACAGCATCAATCTAGGTTATACAAGCATAATACATAAACAATTTAAGCATAATTACACTAAAAAGCATCAAAATCAAATTGGGGAAAAAATGGCTCAAGAACACTAATTTCGGATTAAATGGTGTTTAGGTGTAGAAATTTACCGTTTTTCTTGAGTAATTCCTAGATAGCATCCTTCTCAACATGATTTTAGTAAAAGATTTGGTGATTAACGGTTAAAAATTGTGATTTTGGTGTATTTTCGCGCAGTATTTCGGGTTTATTTTGCAGGTTTGGTTTTGTGGTGTGTGGACTGATTAATTCGCAGCTCTTTATTTTTTTTTCTGATTTTCGGTCCTCCCGCGACTCGCGGTGAATAACCCTTCAAACCCCGCGAGTCGCGGAGTTTGATATATTTTTTTTTATATAATCATTAATTTATAAAACAATTAATTACTTAATTTTAAAATTTTGTTTCCTTTGTTATTTAGGACGAGGTCGTTTCGGATCGATGTCCTAGTCCGTCCCTCGACAAAATTTTAAAATTTGTCTTTTTGTAGCGATTGTTTTAAAAGCTAAGATTTTTGGTTTTTTAATGTTTTTGGCATACTTTAATTCAATAAGATTAAAAATAATGATAATAAAAGTTCTCGTCCCTCCCTCGGGTAAAGCAATTTCGGTTCAAAGACCTAGTCTTCAACTTACGACGAATTTTAAAAATCATATTTTTAACTTAATGAGATAAAGTAAATTTTTGTTTTTAAATTCACACAACTTAAATATGAAATTCAAAATTAATATTAAAAATTCACACTAAACTTAAAATTTAAAATGCATAAAATTAAAATTTCATATTTTAAAAATTAAAAATTCACACTAACTTAATTTAAAAATTTATAAATTCATACCAAACTTATATTAATTTTTCAAATATTTACAATTTTAAAAATATTGATTTTACAAAGTTTACAATATTAATTTAAGATTTAAATATTAATTTTAAAAACATGGTAAAAATAAAATTAAAAATCTTTTTGTCTTTTTATCCCACTTTAATCAATCAAATATTATCAAAAATATGCGCCCCTCTTTTCGGTAAAGTAATTTCGGTTCCAAAACCTAATTTAACTCATGACGAATTTTTGAAATATTTTGGGTTGATTGATTAAAGATATTTATACCTTAAGAATAAACGTTAAATTTCGCAGTGATGTAATAAATTTTTGAATGATATCAATAATTTCGGTCGCCAAACCTAATTTTATTCAATACCAATTTAATACTTTTTAGCGAACAAATTAGCGTTTATTATCAAAAGGTTAAAAATAAAAATAAAAATAAAAACTGTACAAACATACCTGTGAAATAGATTTCTTAGTTATATGATCTATCCCATTCATAAGATAGTCGGTTTAATTGGTTTTCCATAGCTACATAGGAGTAACCTCGAGCATTCAGTGTCTTTTCTTCTAAACATATGAACGGTCCGTCTCTGCATAAAGTAACAAATTCGGTATTTGAATAGGTCTGATTATTTGAACATTTACCTCCATGTCACCATTTTCCGCATTTGTGACATATTTCTAGGTGTCGTGCTCTTCTTTTCGCTGCGGATTTTGATTTTCCTTTACCAAATTGTAACTTATTATCTTCGCATCTGGATTCTTTTCTAACTCCGTCCATTCTTTCTCTGATTACTGATACTATTTCACTTGGTAGTATGTCATTATTTCTTTTTGTGATCAAAGCGTGTAGCATTAGACCATGGTTTAGTTCACAGGCAGTCTTCATTTTGTAAAAACCTAAAAAAATAAAAATTCAGAATGGGGGGAGAAGACTAGTTCTTTAGGGTCTGCTAGGGAAAGACCATTCGGGTTCCATTTTCGAGAACTATATAGACAATCTAACTCTAACAGAAATACATATTATCCTTTAAAGACTTGATTCTCCCCACACTTAGTTAGTTGTGATGTCGAAATTGTGATTAACTTCGTTGTCGACTTCCATCGGACCATGTATGTAATGTTTAACTCTGTGACCATTAACTTTAAATTCAATCCCATTTGAATTTATTAATTCTATCGTTCCGTATGGAAAAACTCTTTTGACTATGAATGGTCCAGACCATCTTGATTTCAATTTTCCAGGAAATAGCTTGAATCGTGAATTGAAAAGAAGAACTCTGTCTCCTTCTTTAAATTCTTTTGAACTTCTGATTCTTTTATCATGCCATTTCTTCGTTCTTTCTTTATAGATTAACGAATTATCGTATGCTTCGTGTCTTAATTCTTCTAATTCGTTTAGTTGACTTAATCGTAGATGTCCGGCTTCATGTAAATCAAGATTACATGTTTTCAAAGCCCAAAATGCTTTGTGTTCAATTTCTACTTGAAGATGACATGCTTTTCCATAAACAAGTATAAAAGGTGTGGTTCCAATTGGAGTTTTGTAGGCTGTTCTAAAAGCCCAGAGTGCATCCTCCAATTTAATGGACCATTCCTTCGGATTTGATCCTACGGTTTTCTCTAGAATACGTTTTAAAGCTCGGTTGGTATTTTCAACTTGTCCACTTGTTTGTGGATGATATGCGGTGGAGATTTTATGAGTTACTCCATATCTTTTAAGAACTTTCTCAAGTTGATTATTACAGAAATGAGTACCCCGATCACTTATTAAAGCTTTCGGTGTTCCAAACCTTGCAAAAAGACGTTTTAAAAAGTTGACTACAACTCGTGCATCGTTAGTTGGGAGAGCTTGTGCTTCCGCCCATTTAGATACATAATCAATGGCTACGAGTATATATAGATTATTATGAGATTTTGGAAATGGACCCATAAAGTCAATACCCCAAATGTCAAATACTTCACATAATTGGATGACATTTTGTGGCATTTCATCACGTTGACTTATTTTTCCGGCCCTTTGACATGCATCACAGGATTTGCAAAGAATGTGTGCGTCTTTGTAAATTGTTGGCCAATAGAATCCAGCATCATAAACTTTTCTTGCTGTTAGTTGAGGCCCATAAAGCCCTCCTGTTGGTCCTGTGTGACAATGGTTTAATATTTTACTAGCTTCATCTCCAAATACACATCGGCGTATTATTCTATCGGGACAACTTTTAAACAGATGTGGATCTTCCCAGAAATAGTGTTTTATATCACTGAAGAATTTCTTTCGTCTTTGGTACGATAATCCTTTTTCAAGGAATCCACATACTAAATAATTTGCATAGTCTGCAAACCATGGGATTTCTTTATAATCTATCTTCAATAGATATTCATCAGGAAAGTTGTCTTGTATGGCTGATTCATTTAGAACTTCTAATTCGGGATTTTCAAGACGAGAAAGATGATCAGCGGCGAGATTTTCTGCTCCTCTTTTATCTCGGATTTCAATATCAAATTCTTGTAGGAGTAAGATCCAACGGATTAATCTTGGTTTAGCATCTTGTTTCGAAAATAGGTATCTAAGAGCAGAATGGTCGGTATAGACCACCGTTTTTGCTAGAACGAGATATGATCGAAATTTGTCAAAAGCAAAGACAATAGCAAGGAGTTCTTTTTCAGTAGTTGTATAGTTCGTTTGTGCTCCTTGTAACGTCTTACTAGCATAATATATAGGTTGAAATCGTTTTTCAATTCTTTGTCCTAAAACGGCTCCCATTGCAAAATCACTTGCATCGCACATTAGTTCAAATGGTAGATTCCAATTTGGTGTTATCTTGATCGGCGCATTAGTGAGTTTTTCTTTAAGAATATTAAAAGATTTGATACACTCATCTGAAAAGATGAATGGAGCATCCTTTTCTAGGAGTTTATTCATAGGAGTGGCAATTTTAGAAAAATCTTTTATGAAACGTCGGTAAAAACCGGCATGCCCTAGAAAACTCCTAACTCCTCTAACATTGGTGGGATGTGGAAGTTTAGCAATTACATCTACTTTAGCTCTATCCACTTCAATTCCTTCTTTTGAAATTTTATGTCCAAGAACGATGCCTTCTTTAACCATGAAATGGCATTTCTCCCAATTAAGTACTAGATTTGATTGTTCGCATCTAAGAAGCATTCGTTCCAGATTAACTAGACATGATTCAAATGTATCATCGAAGACTGAAAAGTCATCCATGAAAACTTCCATGCATTCTTCTATCATGTCATGAAAAATCGCCATCATACACCTTTGAAAGGTTGCAGGGGCGTTACAAAGTCCAAATGGCATGCGTTTGTAAGCAAAAGTACCATAAGGGCACGTGAATGTGGTTTTCTCTTGATCTTCGGGTGCTATTGGAATTTGAAAATATCCGGAAAATCCATCTAGAAAACAATAGTAACTATTTCCGGCTAATCTTTCCAACATTTGATCTATGAAAGGTAAGGGAAAGTGATCTTTTCTGGTGGCGTCATTTAATTTTCTATAATCAATACATACACGCCATCCTGTTACAGTCCTAGTAGGAATAAGCTCATTTTTCTCATTTGTAATGACAGTCATGCCACCCTTCTTAGGCACGCATTGAACTGGGCTTACCCATGGACTATCAGAGATTGGATAAATTAGACCTGCATCTAGCAGTTTAATAATCTCTTTCTTAACTACATCTTGCATATTAGGATTTAGTCTTCGTTGGCGTTGCACATACGTTTTATGACCTTCTTCCATAAGGATTTTATGTGTGCAATACGAAGGACTTATTCCTTTAATATCATGAATCTTCCATGCAATGGCTGGTTTATGAGCTTTCAACACAGAAATGAGTTGTGATTTCTCATTTTCAGTAAGAGAAGACGATATTATTACAGGTAATTCAGATTCACCATGTAAATAAGCGTATTCCAAATGGTTTGGAAGTGGCTTTAACTCTAATTTCGGAGGTTCTTCTATCGATGATTTATATCGATATCTGTCTTCTTCTTTTAGCATTTGAATTTCTTCTGTTGTTGGTTCATATCCATTAGCTAT